>NC_054479.1:122463360-122790054 GCF_017639515.1 Carcharodon carcharias | reverse complement strand
AACACAATCATCTGTAAATCTTTCTCTCCAATGTATGTGATGAATGAAAGAGCTGAGCTGCTTTCATTCTGTGTATACGACAGCACCAAGCTATTCGTGTGCAATGAATACATTGGCTTCATGGCCCCTGGACAGCAACAATGATAAGAGTATCCCTTTCCATCCATTTCAACCTCATTCTCGACCTCACCACCCTTGTCATGACACCTTTGTATCTTCATGTGATGGCACCCCGTAAGTTCTATTCTTGTCTCTCCAGTCATAGCCGGAGCATCGCCTCCAAATGATTCTCTTTGCTGTCCTGCACCACTAGCTCTGCTTTCCTGAACCCTGCATTTCTGATATACTTGCTGCCCCTCATTGACTGAAGTCATCACATCCATTTCAATGTGTAAGCTGATAGCTTCCATCTCCACCTCACTCCCAACCTCTTCTCCTCTAGGTTGCCACAGTGTCCAGCATCCAACACTGGCCGAATATGAGTGTCCCTCAGCAGATTGTTGCTTCTGCCCGGGGGTGTCTTATGGGGACAGTGTGGAGGGATGTTTACTCTGTATGTAACCCGTGCTCTACCTGCCCTGGGAGGGTTTATGGGACAGTGGAGATCGAGCTTTTCTGTGACACTGTGCTGTCCTGGCTCTGGGTGACTTTGGAGGGCTGGTTTTGGGGAAGGTTGTTGCACATTTGAGCACAGTCCATTTGATTTGTTGACCTGATCAGTCTCTTCTCCCATCATTCAGAGCTGAACTGGTGTTGGAGGTGAGCTGGGAATTGCTGAGGGCTCCAGCCATCACTGGGTAAATTATCATTTGAGCACAAGAATCTCATGGCGTTGCAGGAGTTCCTCAGGGTCGTTTCTACAGCCCAACAATCTTCAGCTGCTTCACCAATGACCTTCCTTCCATCATAAAGTCAGCAGTGGGGAAGTTCGCTGATGAATGCACAATGTTCAGCTCCATTCGGGACTCCTCAAATACTGAAGTAGCCCATGGGCAGGAACTTCTGATCAGCGAGAGGGGGCAGGGCCCACTCACCGACACATAAAATGAAGCGGGATGATGTTGGGTGGAGCTCCCGACCTAACCCTGCATCATTTCCATTTTCAGGTAGGCGGGGGTGCAGCCAAGTCAGCTGTGCGCCCGCCAACCTGTCAATGGCCTATTGAGGCTACTTGAAAACTAATTAAGGTCGTTAATGGACCTGTCCATCCAACCTTAAGGTTGTCAGGCAGGCCGGGAGCCCTGGTGGGCTCCAGAAAAAGCATCAACCCTCATCTCATCCATGGGCTGGATCAGGTTTCACGAGGGTATGTAAAACTTTAAGAAAGGTTTCCATAAAATATATGGACATGTCCCAAATCATGTGACAGTGTCACATGAGGGGACATGGCAGGGAGATTTTTTAAAAATGTTGAATAAAAGTTTTAAATCGGATCTTATCTCCCTGAGGAAGCGCTTAGCCTCAGGGAGAACTGAGCGCTCTTTCGCATATATAGCGCTTCCTGGCAGATGTCACGCTGGGCAGGCCTGAATTGGCCCACCCATGTAAAATGGCACTAATCGGAGGTGTATCTGCCTGCGCACACTCCTGCACTTTCCCCCAACGGGGGAAAATTTTCCCCATGTCCAAATGCAGCAAGACCTGGACAATATGCAGGCTTGGGCTGGCAAGTGGCAAGTAACATTCACGTCACACAAGTGTCAGGCAGTGACCATTTCCAACAAGAGAGAATCAAACCATTGCTGCTTGATGTTCAGTGGCACTGCCATCACTAAATCCCCTACTATCAACACCCTGGGGGTTACCATTGACCAGAAACTGAACTGGACTAGCCATATAAATACTGTGGCTACAAGAGCAGGTCAGAGGCTAGGAATCGTGTGACGAGTAACTCACCTCCTGACACCCCAAAGCCTGTCCACCATCTACAAGACACAAGTCAGGAATGTGATGGAATACTCCCCACTTGCCTGGATGAGTGCTGCTCCTACAACACCGAAGAAGCTGGACACCGTCCAGGACAAAGCCGTCCGCTTGATTGGCACCACATCCACAAACATTCACTCCCTCCATCACCGATGTACAGTAGCAGCAGTGTGTACCATCTACAAGATGCACTGCAGGAATTCACCAAGGCTCCTTAGACAGTGCCTTTCAAACCCACAACCACTGCCAACTAGAAGGATAAGGGCAGCAGATAGATGGGAACACCCACCACCTGGAAATTCCCCTCCAAGTCACTCACCATCCTGACTTGGAAATATGTCACCATTCCTACACTGTTGCTGGGTAAAAATCCTGGACTTCCCTTCCTAACAGCACTGTGGGTGTACCTACACCACATGGACTGCAGCCGTTCAAGAAGGCAGCTCACCACCACCTTCTGAAGGACATTTAGGGATGGGCAATAAATGCTGGCCCAACCAGCGAAGCCCACATCCCGTGAATGAATTTTTAAAAAAATTACTGGTGGATGAATTGAATGTGAAGAGATTGTTACATATCGGTATTCAGCAGAAAATGTGCAGAACTCATAATATTTCTTAAAGACTGCCGGGTTTTGGTAATTCATTGGATAGCATTATGTTCATACTGGCTGCTCCTTTATTACAAGAAAACGAGTTACACAGAAATATTTGTACTGTTATTTGTACAACAAATACAATTAAGGGTTCTTGAGGGTTCTCTCTCTGGGTGTTGTTCGTCCCTCCTTTAAATCTGCCATTATCACCCCCATCGTCATAAAAACAGCCGTTGAGCCCCCCATCCTTGAAAACTATCACCCAATTCCCAACCTCACTTTTCTCTCAGAAGTCCTTGAACAGTTTATCACCTCCAACTTCTGTACCACATTTCCAGTCCTCTGGTGGTATTCTGTTTTCTGAAATGACACATGTAATATTGCTTCTGCTATCACGTCCCTCACCCCTTTCAATCTCCAACGATACAATCCATCCAGACCAGGCATTTTATCTTTTTAAAGTTTGATTAATTTATTAATGACCCTTTCTATTGTAAATATCTTTAGATTCTTTTTGATCTATGTCCATCGAGGGAGCATCTGGGAAGTTTTGAGGGAAGTTTGTGGAGAGTCGAATGTACAGGTTCTGAGCTGGTTTGAGCTGCTCTCCACTGGTAGAGTTTGCTTTGACGAAGATCTTGTTTCCCACTGACAAGTATCAGACTAAGATGGATCATTACCTGTCAGACTAACATCAACTGATTTACACAAGATTTTTTCACTTCACCTCCTTCAGCCCTTCGAGTCTGTTCTGCCATTCAATTGGATAGTGGTTGATTGAAATTTTAACCCCAGCTACCCGCAGAGTTCAAAATAAACGGGGAGGGTGAGTGAATTTACCCTTGAATACCCCCCACTCCCCAATACCCTGAAAAAATTCAATCACAAGATGACCAATGAGAGAAAAGTCACCTTTGTTTGTGGGTGGGACAGAATCTGTGAGGAGCTGCTCTTCCAATCAAAGGCTGTTTTAACCCGATGCCTGCTGCTGATTGGTCAGGATGTGAGGAGCTGTAGTCGAGGTAGCTGTGTGAGTAGGTGGGCTTCTAATGAATATTGATGTACAATCTGTTATCAGAAATTGAGGCAGAGAGGTCAAGGTAGGGAAGTATCGGATACGGACCATGTGAAGGCGATGGAGAGGTTGAAATTGGAAGCAAAATTGAAAAATTTTTCCAGGTGCAGACAAGACCATGAAGCAGCACTGAAACAGTCATCAAATGTACCGAGAAAAGAGTTGTGGGAGAGGGCCTGAGTAGGACTGGAACAAGAAATATTCCACATACCCCATAAGGAAATAGGCATAACTGGGGTCCATGCGGGTACCCATAGCTATAATTGTTGAGTGAGAGAACAAGTTCAGCCAGACAGAGGAGAGTGGTGGTGGATGGGGATTGTTTGGGCCTCTGTTCAAGGAAGAAGCAGAGAGCCTTCAGATCAACCGGGGGGGGATGGAGGTGTAGAAGGATTGGTGAAGAGGAGGCAGTTAGGGCCAGGGAACTGGAAATTGTTGAGAAGATGAAGGGCATCAGACGCATCGTTGGTGTGGGTGGGAAGAGACTGGACAAGGGGAGATAGAGCAGAGTCAAGTTAGGAAGAAATGACTTCCATGGGTCAGGAAAAGGCTGACGTGATCGGTCTACTGGGACAGTCCTGTTTGTATATTTTGGGGAGGAGGTAGAAGCGGGCTGTCTGGAGTTTGGAGACAATGAGATTGGAAGCTGTGGAGGGAAAATGAGGTCTGTGACAGTCCTGGAAACAATGGCTTGATGTCCGGTGGTGGAGTCATGGTCCAGGGGCAGGTCAAAGGATGTGCCTGAGAGTTGTACAGTTTTTAAGACATTCTCTTCCCACTCTGTCCTGTACATATTTGTATCAGCAGTGCCTTTGATTTGGAGATAAAATTGATGCTTAAATTCAATATTATTTTTTCAAATTAAACTTAAGTGCAATAACTGGATTCAAAGTTCATCTGGTCTGTCAGACTGAGAAAATTCATGAAAGGTATTTCAGAGAGATAGAGCTAGCCTATCTCTGTCAGAATCTATATTTGTGTCCAGGCTTTCAATGTCCATTGTAAAAAAATATATGGCACTGGCAGGTATAGTTAATGAGTTAACCAACTTTGTAAAGTGTTATGTGTATTTAACATAACTAAGGGGCTCCTATGCTAAGGGTTTCTAATCTGTGCCTCTTAAATATCTGGATGATCATATAAGCATTAGCTTGGAAAAAAATCACCGAAAATGTGATGTATATGTGAGTGAAACCATTCACTATCAGATACTTAGCTTAGTGCTGCAGAATTAATTTGTGTAATTCCCTTGACTGCATAATCAGACCTTTGGAAGTCAGTATCCTGACGTGTTTGCCAGTACCCACTTTACACAGAAGTATTGAGAGGAATGAATCTTGAAAGTGGCAGAACAAAACCAAAGAATGCTGGAGAGTGCTAATTGCTTACAATTAATTTTTGAGAGAGGCTGGAAATGTGAGAATCATTCCCGATAAGTTACTTGGTGCCAAGTCGTTAGAATTTTCATTTTGGAAATGGAATATGGGAGACAAATCAATACCAGTAACGCAGGTAGTGTTTATATATGACTGCATCACCTAGTATAGGAAATGGTGAAAATGAAAATGGATCCCGTAAAAACCAAAAAATAGCACGTGAAAATCAAAGAGTAGCCCTTGACAAAAGAAAATATATTAACCACTGCCTAACCAATTTAGTTTCATATCACTTAATATTCTTGCCAAACAAAAATCTATCAATATTTACCTTGTAGTTTTCCATTCACCTCCAGCTTCAGCAGTTTTTTGAGGGAGAGAGTTCCAGATTTGCATTCCCATTTGTGTGACAGAGTGCTTTCTGAATGACCCTTGAATGGCCTAGATGTAAGTTTAAGGTTTGCTCCCTTCTACTGGACTTTCCCCACTGGAGAAAATAGTTTCTCTATCCACCCTATCATTTCTTTTATTCATCTCAAATACCTCAGCTAGTTCAACCTTTAACCTTCTATTCAATGGAAGCCAAATTAGCTTTGTAATGTAATCCTTCTATCCCTGGTATCATTTTGCTGCATCTGTGCTGTACCCTTATCAAAGCCAATATATTCTTCCAGATGTGCATTGCGCAGAACTGAATGCAATGTTTTTACAAGATAAGAAAATCATAATATCATAGAATGATGGAGTGCAGAAGGATACCATTTGGTTCATTGTTTTTGTGCCAGCTCTTGAAAAGAACAATAAAATTGGTCCCATTCCATTATCCTTGCATATATTTCTGCTCCTCCTGGCCAACAAGGAGTCTATAAAAGTTTAAAACTAACATTTACTGTGTCTCCAGTGCCCAGGATCCTCAATGCTCTCAGCTTTAGCTGGAGTATTTGCAACTGTGGGCCCGGGATGATAATGGCAGCATGGTTTGATTATATTACTGGGGACCAATGATGTTGTTTACACTCGGCGCCTGTTTCTGTGGGACGGGTGGCCATGCAATGCCTAATTTCAGGTGAGTTAAAACCGTGGGGGGCCAGGGGTGTTGGTGGTGGTGTGTTGGTGTGGTGGGGGTTGATTGGAATCAATCCAGAGTGTGGCACAAATTACTGTCACCAACTTAAATACCTGTGTCCACCTGTATTATTGGCATTTGGTGGGGACAGAGGTTAAACAAGACCCCTGTGATTCAAACACAGGCAGCTTCATGAGATGGTCACATCTCGCAGTGAAACAGAAGACTTGCAGCTTTTGTGTTTATGAAGATCAGTTGGCAATGTGCCTTGGATTCTCCCTTGAGAAGCTTTTCCAAGTTAAAAGGGAGCAGCATTAAACAGATCTAGAGGTACGATCAACGAGGAAGTTGGCATCTATTTGTATTCAGCAAAAAATGTATAGCAGTCAAAATAGTTCAGGATTTGATCTTTGTTCATCATTATCTCCAAACTGGTTGTTCTGCTATCACAAGCAAATGAGTTACACAGAAATATTTTATGAAAATGAGCTGTTATTTGTGCAGTAAGGGGGAGGACTATTGGCATCTCAGCAGCGGTCAACTCCAAATAAAAGTTCTCATATGTTCTGCTGAAAACTTTCCACATTCTTCCATCACAATCTCTTCACACTTTAGTGTAGAAAAAGCTGTTGGTTAATCAGATTAATAAAAGAAAGACCAGCACTTTCACAACCTCTGGCATCTCAAACACCTTACAGCTACATGATTGTAGAAGAAAACAAGTCACATCAATCTCTATGTCAGATACCCAGGCCAAAGCCTCAGGTGGAATAGTGTGACTATCTAGGCTTCCTGTGAAATTCCTTTGAAGGAAGTGTTCAATTCCATGTTCCAGGGTCTGATTAGGAGCTCAGTAGTCACATGATGGGGGTGCATTAATCTTGCATGAATGGAGAAGGAAGTAACAGCTACAATGTCTGGTTCTGAGGCAGCTGATGGTTTTCTATGATCAGTTTTGACGCAGTTGATGGTTGGGCATTGATTGCGAGGAAGGCTCGTTGCTTCAGGCCATCCTATAGGGTCCTCCATGAGGAATACATTTGGTAAGTCGCATTTCTCCCAAGAATTTCACCATGAAGGGAGTTGGAAGAAGAGCTTCAATGACTTGGTGGTTTAAACAGTGGACTGCAGAATAGGAGTTCAGACAGCTCTCACTATAAAGCCTGTGTGTGTCTGTTTGTGTCACTTGTAGAGTGAGAAACCAGCTCCTGAAAGGAAAGCCCTTGTCCTTTGCGATTAATCTTTGGACTTGGGCAGTGGGGTAGAATAGCTGTGAAGGCTTGACTGGTGGGGAATGAAAATGTCATGGCAGCTAGCAGGAAAGTGTGCACACACATGAAGGAAACTTTTCCTGTGGTCGCAGACCTTGGACATTCAGGGAGTGGTAGGTCTTCCTGTAAATAAACCTTTCTGATTGATGATATGCCCTGATGGCAACATGGGTGCAATCCTCAATGCTTTGCATTTCGGAATTCCGGCAATGCCAATTGATCAGGAATCCGACGTGTTCTCCTGAAGGCCTGCCACCCCCACAAGTCCCAAAGTTTCACCCACATGAAGAGCACCGCAGAAATGGAGTTGGAACTTCCGGCTGCAAGATGTTCACCTCGATATTGTCCTACCCGCCTCCGTTCCGGCCTGCTTCATGGTGGGAATATCTGGCTCCATGTAATGTCTGTTTGCAGTTGTAGGTTTGATGAATACCGAGCACCATCCCTTCACTGCTGACTACAAAAGTCTGGCCATTTTGTGGAAGTTTCATTGTGACAGGATTGGACTCTGGATTCGGCTGTTCTGATCTATGGGGACAAGGTCCATTTTAAGGATCTGCGGTCAGGCCATTGCAAGGGCAGATAGTGTGAAAAACCCAACAATACAACTGTTCCGATAAGTGTTCAGGAATTTTCAAAAGCCTACAAGATATATCTAGGGTTTGGTATGTCTTTTTGATGGAAAACAGATTGCCTGGTCAATAATGTCTCCCCAGTTCACTTTAATTGAATGGGGCAGTAATGGTTCTGTTGAAAGCAAATTGTGTCCGACACACTCGATTCAGTTTTTTGATGTGTTGGAGATTATTGTTAAAGCTAGTTCAAGTTAATGTTGTCTACATGGAATTCCAAAACACTTTTGAGAAAGTACCTTATGCTGGACATTGCAAATGTGAAGTCCATGGGATTAAAATTTCATATTGCCACTAAGAAGCAGAAAGCGGAAAGTCGTCATGAAGGGTGGATTTTCAGAATGAAGGGGGTCAGTGTTTGTGCCATTCCTTTCTTTCTGATGTGTTTTAATGACCTGGTCTTGTGATTTCAAAGTTTGTGGATAACACAAAACTCGGAAATGGAGTAAACGTTGAGGAGGATGAGAGCAAATTTCAAGGTGAACTGGGCAGATACATGGCAGATATTTAATGCAGGGAAATGTGAAGTGATGCACTTTGGGAGAAAGAATAAGTGTCAATATAAATGAAATGGTGCAATTATAAAGGGAGAGAGGAACAGATACAGAAATCTTTCTCATCTACAAATCTTTGAAAGTGGCAGGGCAAAATGATGATTGTTAAAGTGGCCTCTGAGAAGGAGAGAGAGCCCAAATGCAAGTAATAATATTAAATGTTTACAGTTCCTTGGTTAGGCCTCAGCTGGAGTATTGTGTCCAATTCTAGGCTACGTGTTGGGAAGGATGTCAAGGTCATGAAGAGAATGCAGAGCAGATTTATTAGAACAGGACTTTGGCTATGTGAAGAGACTAGATCAGCTGGGGTTACAGTAAAATTCTATGAATTGAATCTCAGGGGATCTGCCCACAAATTTGTGTTAAGTGGAGCTTCGTGTAACCAAGGAGGCCCTATTCCCACATGAATGTATCTCAGTGTGACCTGATATGCGCACAAACTTGGTCTATGTCAAAAACAACAGATTTAAATGAAAATGAAAACATGGTAGAACAGAAAATTTGTGAAAAAGGGCAGAATTGTCCCAGATTTGCACTAGGTGCGGTAGCAGGCGTGTAAAACGCCGTATTGTCCCAAACCGGCCACATTATTTCTGCTTTCCCGGGAAACATGCCGTTTCAATGGCGGGCTGTCTCTTATTCTCCCGCCCCCATCACTTTGCCGCTTCATCACGCCAGGCGCCATATTTACAGTCTTGCCATATGCCCATATCTCAGTGCTTCCAGCCCGCCACTGCTGCAGGGAAGATGTCTATAAAAGATAAATAGACTGCAGCCCCCAGGATCAGTCACTGGAATGCCTTTTGGATGATGTGGAGTCCCGCTGGGATGTCCTCAACCCCTGCTCTGGCCACAGGATGGACAGTGGCATGACTAACAAGGCTTGGGTTGCGATGCGCAAGTTCAATCTGAAGCCAAGGTGTTAAATTTGAACAAAGGAAATTATGAAGGTGTGAGAGATAATTTGGCTGATATGGATTGGGAAAATACATTAAAAAGTATGATGGTACACAGGCAGCGGATAGTCTTTAAAGAATTATTACATAGTTTACTGCAACTATACATTCCTTAAAGGCACAAAAACCCAAGAAACATCAGTCAACTGTGGTTAACAAAGGAAGTTAAAGATTGTATGAGATGAAAATAAAAGGCCTCTTAAGTTGCCAGAAATAGTAATAAACCTAATAATTGGGAGGGTTTTAGAATACAGCAAAGGAGGAGTAAGAAACTGATCAAGAAAGGGAGAATAGAATATGAATATAAACCAGCAAAAAACATAAAGATAGACAGCAAAAGCTTTTATAAGCAAATAAAAAGGAAATGTTTGACTAAGACAAATATGAGTCCATTACAGGCAGAGTCAGGAGAATTTATTACAGGAATAGAGAAATGGCAGAGAAACTGAACAATTACTTTGTGTCTGTTTTCACTGAGGAAGATACAAGAAACCTCCCAGAATTAGAGATCCGAGGGGTTAGGGAGAATGAGGAATTGAATGAAATTAGTATTAGTAAGAAAGTTGCATTGCAGAAATTAATGGGCCTGAATGCTGTTAAGTCCCTGGGACCTGATATTCTACATGCCAGTGTTGAAAGAGGTAACTATGGAGAAAGTGTTTGAATTGATGATCATCTTCCAAAATTCTATAGATTCTGGAATGGTTCCTGCAGATTGGAAGGTGACGAATGCCAACCCACTTTTTAATGAGGGAGAGAAAGCGAGGAGCTACAGACCATGTAACCTTACATCAGTATTTGGGAAAATGTTATAATCTATTGTAAAGGATGTGATAAATGGACACTTGGATAATAATTCAGTTCTGTTGAAGGGTCATGAGGACTCGAGACGTCAATTTTGTTCTTCTCCGCCGATGCTGCCAGACCTGCTGAGTTTTTCCAGGTATTTCTGTCTTTGACTTGGATAATAATGTTCTGATTGGAAAGAGTCAATGTGGATTTATGAATGGGAAATCATGTTTGAAACTATTGGAGTTGTTTGAGGATGTTACTAACAAAATTGATAAAGGACAGTCAGTGGACCTAGTGTGCTTGGATTTTCAGAAGGCTTTTGAGAAAACCCTCCCACAGGAGGTTGATTAACAAAATAAAAGCACATGGGCTAGGAGGTAATATACTGGCATAGATTAAGGATTGGCTAACAGGCAGAAAACAAAGTAGGAATAAACGTGTCATTCTCGCGTTGGCAGGCTATGGCTAGTGGGGTACCACACGGATCAATACTTGGGCCCAGCTGTTCACAATATATATCAATGGTTTGGATGTGGGGACCAAACGTAATATTTGCAAAGTTGCAGATGACACAAAGCTAGGTGGGAATGTGTTTTGAGGAAGATGCAAAGTGGCTTAAAGAGGATTTGGACAGACTTAGTGATTGTGCAAGAACATGGCAGATTCACTATAATGTGGAAAAATGTGACGCTACCTGCTTTGGTAGGAGGAACAGATGTGCAGAATATATCTTAAATGGTAAGAGATTAGGAAGTGTAGATTTGCAAGATAACTTGGGTGCCCTCATCTGTAAGCCATTGAAGGCTATCGTGCAGGTACAGCAAGCAGTTATGAGGGCTAATGGTATGTTTGCACTTATCGCAAGAGGATTTCAGCACAGGAGTAACCAGGTCTTACTTCAATTGTATAGAACCTTGGTTAGACTGCACCTGCAGGACTGTCTGTAGTTTGGATCCCCTTACCTTAGGAAATATATTAATGTCACAGAGGGAGTGCAACAATGATCGCCAGACTTGTTCCCGGGATGGCAGGATTGTCCTATGAAGAGAGATTGAGGAAACTGAACCTGTATTCTCTAGAGTTGTGAATAATGAGAATTAAGGGATAGATAGCATAAACACAGGTACAATATTTCCCCAGGTTGGGGAGTCGAGAATCAGAGGACAATTTCAGAATAAGGGGGAAACCAATAAGCACCAAAATGAGGAAAACGTTTGTTACTCAGAGGGTTGTGAATCTTTGGAATTGTCTACCCCAGAGAGCTGTGGAAGCTGTGTCATTGAGTGTGTTTAAATTTGAGATTGACAGATTCCTAAATCTCTATGAGGATAGTATGGGGGGAAAGGCACTGAAGTGGATGAACAGCCATGATCATATTGAATGGTAGAATAGGCTCGATAGGCTGAGTGGTCTACTTTTGCTCCTTTGTCCCTAAGCACATTCATCTGTAACTCTTTCTCTGCAATGTAGGTGATGAATGAAAGAGCTGAGCTGTTTTCGTCCTGTGTATATGACAGCACCAAGCTATACGTGTACAATGAATACATTGGCTTCATGGCCCCTGGACAGCAACAATGATAATGGTATCCCTTTTCATCCATTTCAACCTCATACTCGGCCTCACCACCCTCGTCATGACACCTTTGCATCTGCTTGTGATGACACCCCCCTAGTTCTACTCTTGTCTCTCCAGTCATAGCTAGAGCATCACCTCCAAAGGATTCTCTTTGCTGTCCTGCACCACTAGCTCTGCTTTCCTGAACACCTTCTGTGATATACTTGCTGCCCCTTATTGACTGAAGTCATAGCATCCATTTCAATGCAGAGGCTGATAGCTTCCATCTCCACCTCACTCTCAACCCCTTCCCCATCTCTAGGTTGCCACAGTGTCCAGCATCCAACACTGGTTAAATATGAGTGTCCCTCAGCAGTGTGCTGCTTCTACCCGGCGGGTGTCCTTATGGGGACAGTGTGGAGGGATGTTTACTCTGTATGTAACCTGTACTCTATCTGCCCTGGGAGGGTTTATGGAACAGTGGAGATCGAATTTTTCTGTGACGTTGTGCTGTCCTGGCTCTGGGAGACATTGGAGGGTTGGTTTCAGGGAAGGTTGTTGCATGTGTCTTCTGTTTGAGCACAGTCCATTTGATTTGTTGACCCAATCGACCTCTTCTCCCATCGTTCAGGGCTGAACTGGTGTTGGAGGTGAGCTGGGAATTGCTGAGGGCTCCAGGCATCACTGGATAAACTATCATTTGAGCGCAAGAATCTCCTGACTCTGTTTCCCCGTTAAGTTGACTGATAGACACTGATTGTGGTGGAATCTTAACAACAGTGATTATTGGACAGGGGCAGAAAGCACTTTAATTACCAGTGGATGAGTTGAATGTGAAGAGATTGGAGGGGACTGCCTTTTCAAGCCATGCCTCAAGCTATCCTTGATGAGGGTCTTGGAAACCATCAACAATGGTAAGAGCATTCTGAAAGCATTGCAGCAACATCCAAGGTTTAATACTGCATTCATGGTCTCTTAACTCTCCAAAGTACATCACTGCACATGTTGCCTGTTTACCTATTGATGCATGCTGAGTGCAAAGGCTGGTACATTTTGATAACTCTGCGCTAACTCATCAAAGCTTCTGTCTTTGTACCTTTATAGTTGTGCTGAGGGGATGGTGGAGTGTTACCTTCCTGACCCGCTGCTGCTATCTTTTATTTTGGCAGTGTAAAGCAAAGGATAGGTTGTCCATGGTAAGAAGCAAGTCCCAACACTTTCTGACAGTGCTCCTGAGGTATTGGGGAAGGAGGTGGGGAAGAGGCGATTCATCCCTTTCATGTGAGGTTGTTGGTTACAAATCAGTATGTCTTAAAGAAGACTTTGTAGTCTTCCATAGGTTAACTGTAAATCTTTATTAACTACAAGAACTATTTACACATGTACAGTAAACAATACAAGCTAGGAACTGTCTCCATCCTAAGGTCTGTTCCCGTCTCTGCTCAACACCACACTGACCCATGGGTCTGAGTCATGTGCCTTCTTACATCACGGTGTGGGCAGTGCTGTACTCAGTCCCACATTAACCCTGTATGTGCCAGGCCCTCATACTTCACCTGTGGCCACTTGGGGCTGGGAGGGGCTTCAACAGACATACTACCCCCTCACCACCAGTGCTGATTGCCCACTGCCTGGGCCTGTTGGTGACCACCTTGATGGCTCAGAAGCAGACCCCCCTAGGAGGGGGGCATTCAATCCACTCGTTTCCCCCCACATACTGCGGGGCCAGAGATCAGTCGCATGCAGCTGAAATGCAGCCAGAAGTTGAGGTGTAATCCTCTCAGAATGGAATGGGGACTGCACCTCACACATCCTGCAGAGTGTGAGACACAGACTCCCCCCAATCTATATAAATTTGTGACTGTGTTGCCTATTAGATTTTCCTGATAAGACAAACAAAGATTGTGTTCAGCACAAGGCCCCTTAGATCAATCCCTGGCCTTTTGTGATTTATCTGATCTCAGCTGGGCACTGTGATAGACATCAGTATCCTAGGTTATCCTTCTTGGAATGGAGAGTGAACAGGAGATCAGAGTGATGGTCCTGGTCTCGCAAAGGTTATCATCAGTGCAGATATGAGACATTTTCCAAGTTTAAATTCATACCCAACATTCATGCCTGGCCTTGCATGAGAATGGCCATTTGAGTGGGATGCTGGAGAGCACCCAGTGCAGAGGGAGAGCGCCCAGTGCAGAGGGAGAGCACCCAGTGCAGAGGGAGAGCACCCAGTGCATAGGGAGAGCACCCAGTGCACAGGGAGAGCACCCAGCGCACAGGGAGAGCACCCAGTGCACAGGGAGAGCACCCAGTGCACAGGGAGAGTACTCAAGCAGGAGCTGGCACTTTGTTGTTAGGGAAAACATTGTTGCAAATTTAAGGCAAACCTCACAGTGAACATTTCACAAAGTCTGGAATTAACTGCCATTGCAAATTAGGGCTACATAACTCAACTTCATGTAGCTTTCAAAACAGGAGAGCAGAGTACAGAAACAAGCAGGCTATGACATTCCTTTAAATGATTCAGCTGCAGTATTGTCAAATTTCAGGCCACACATTTTAGGGAGACTTCAGTGAGGATGCAGAAAAGAATCTGAAAATGGTTCCAGGGATGAGTACCTTGAGTTTCACACACAGATTGGAGAAGCTGGAGTTGAGGAGAGGAGATTTGGCAGTGTTCAGAATCATGATGGGTCAAGACAAGGTAGATGGAGAGAAACAGTTTCCATTGGAAGAAAGACTGAGAGTCTGAAGACAGAGATATAATTTGTCGGCCATCAAAGCCGATAAAGCCCTTATCGTTCTCTTTACAGCAGCAAGTGACTAGTCTCCGAATACACTGAGGCATGTAATTGTGGCTTTCAAGGGGGAATTGGATCAACAAATGGAGGCAGGAAGGAATGGAGGGCTACAGGGAAAGGGCAGGTGTGTGAGAGCAGCTAAACTACACCTGCAGAGAGCCAGGACAGGCACAGCAGGCCAGATGCCTCCCTCTGTATCCTTCCCCGTGCCCTGATAGTGTAACATAATGTGATACACAAAAGCACTGTTCACACTCGCATGTAGCCCAGTGGCATGATATGGTGGTCAAGCTGTATAACCTCTTGCCAACACAAAAAACACCAGTAGATGCTGTACTGGCAAAAACCTGGTTAAAACTGATGCCATCATTCTAACTTTTGAACCTTTGCAGCCAATGGCTTGTTGCTTGACATCTGCCCACTATCTGTTTGACTCCCAGGGACAACTGACTGGCAGTACAGTGGGTCATATTTGCAGATGACAGGCAGAGGAAATCAAGCAGACTGCATCAGAGTATGCTGAGAGGGTCAGGCACCTCACAATATCCAATGGCCATTCCAAAGTATGTCATAAAGTTTCCTTCCTGGACAGGCAATACACGCTAAGCAAGGTGCTGTAAATGGCAGATTGAGATGAATGTTGAGATTATTACTTACTTTGACCATGCCCATTGTTGGCTCAGGATACGGGCAGAATGCTGCAAATTAATGCCATGACATCTTGATGTCCATGTGCACAAGCGCATCGGGCTCTGGATTAGCATACAAAGTAATGGGCAGCATTTTGAGAATGCAGCCCCACCACAGTGCTGCACTTGAGAAACAATCGGAGCTTGCATTTTAGCTGCTGGAGCAGTTGATTGATTTGCATCACAACATGAAGGGATGTGGAGGAGTTTGTTATAATCCTGATCTCGCGCTGGGATGACTGGAGTTAATCACTTAGGACAAACAACATACAATCAAAACCACATATAGAATTCACCAAAGATCCCTTGTTGGGAAGTTGGAAGTCCTCTCAACATATTAAATCTTCAACATCAGAATGTGTCACAAGGCGTCCACAGCATTGTCAGTATATGTTTAGTACTAGACGTCCATCTGAGGACCCTAACCCTGATCTTCAGACAATTGTGAGTGAGATGGAGTTGGCTGCTAGGTAAAGGAGTTTGAGGTGGAGAGTGGGGACAGAATGTTGAATTGTGGGAAAATAGAAGGCCAAGTGTTCAGTATGGGGGGGTAAGTGTGGAGGGGGGGTGCTCCTGGGCAGGAATAGTGAGACCAGATTCGTACATACACTCCAAATTGAAATGAACGTAGACTCAGAAATGAAGAATTTGCAGGGCAATTGGGAAGGAGTGGTGACGGGAGCAGAACAGTCCGTTTGGCATTTTCTGAGAGCGAAAAAAGGCACAAGTGGCCTACCCTCTATGCTGTATTGTTAACACTGCACAAACTATGAATCATCTTTAAAGGGAAAGCTTAATCATGTCCTTTTTTCAAAAGTGGCTCATGGTATTAAAAAAAGCAACTGCTAGAAAGTCAACTGAGAGAGTGAGATTCCAGAGGCAAAAAGCTGCGAAAGAGAAAGAGCAATCAGGTTGAAGTGTAGAACACATGGTCTTCCAGTTCACCCCCAGAAGGCTTTCTGCATCCCCCTGGTTCCGACCTCTTGCTCATCCCGTGGTCTTCATACAATCAGAAGAATGGAGAAAGGGAACGTGAGGCTGGAGAGATGCAGCAAGAGGGAGAGCTTTATATTTCTGAGGCATTGGTACTGGCTCTGGGGCAGGAGGGGCCTGCACAAGGTGTGTGGTCACACCTTAGCAGGACAGGAACCAATATCCTTGCAGGGGGGATTGCTAGCGCTGTTGTTGAGGGGTTTAACCAGCTTGGCAGGAGGGGTGGGAACCTGGGAGGCAATTCACAGGGGAAAGAATGGCAATGGGAGGAGGCAAAACAGTGAGCGAAATTGTAAGGCAGTGGTGACAAAGTCCAGCATCAAAGAGTCAACATTGGGAAAATTCTTGAAGGCAAATTCAAAGGCACTCGTTCTGATTGCACATGACATTCACAATGGGGTAGATAATTGCTCACTTCAGTAGAAGTGAATGGGATTGATCTCATTGACATCACAGGCACGTGGCTACAGGGTGTCCAAGTGTGGGATATGCAAGGGTGTTCAACATTTGGTAAAGATAAGGAAACAGGTAAAGGAGCTGGGGTAGTGCTGTTAATCAGAGGGATCAACATCTCAGTTACATAGGGTCTTAGATCGAAAGGGCAAGATTTTGAATCAACTTAGGTGGAGATAATAAACAGCAAGGGGCAGCAAACACTTGGAGGAGATGTCTTTGGTTCACCAAGCCGTGGTGATGCAGGGCGCAGTATGAATCAGAAAATTACAGGTTCATATGCCAGGGCAATGCAGTGATCATGGGGGACAATCCATACATAGGCTGCTGAGAAAGGGCAGTGAGCCTGGGCATTGGGAGTGTTCTAGAATGCAGCAAACAAGGGCCAAGAAACTGACCAAAAAGGGGAAGCTGGTCATCAAAGTGAACTAGTGAGGAACATCAAAATGGACTGCCAAAGGCTCCATAGGCATCTGAAAAGGAAAAGATTAGCAAAGGCAAATGTGGGCCCATTACAGGCAGAAGCAGAAGAAATTACAGTGGGGAATAAGGCAACAGCAGAGAAACCAGACACCTAGCTTGTCTATGTCTTTGCAGAGGACGACACAAAAGATCCCACCCTGCCCCCAAAGAAGTTGAGGAACCAAGCGAGCAGTGAGAATGAGGAAGGGGAAGAAAGTAACATCTGTTCAAGTATTTATAGAGAAATAAATGGGACTGAAATTTATGAATCCACAGGACCAGACGATCTACGTCCCAGGGTGTTGGAAGAAGTGGCTGACATATTGGGTGCATGGGTGGTCATCTTCAATAATGCAAGGGCTCAGCACGTTAGACAGTAGCAATTGTGACTTGAGGCCCCAGCTATTCCCAATGCCCATCGATGATCTTAATGTGGGGACCAATTATAATTTCCAAGCTCACTGACACAGAAGCAGGTGGGACTGTGAGTGCTAAGGAAGAAGATGCAAAGAGGCTTCGAGGGGATCTAGGCAGACTAGGTGAGTGGACAAGAACACGTCAGATGGAACATAATGTGGAAAGATGTGAAGTTATACACTTAGGCAGGGGAAACAGGAATGGTGATTACACCTGAATGGTGAGAGATTGGGAAGTGTGGTGCCCAAAGGGACCCCGGTGTTCTTTAACCTGCAGGTGCAGCAAACAATTACAGAGGTGAATGGTATGTTGGCGTTTCTTGTTGCGATTGTATAGCACCTTGGTGAGAATGCACTTCAACTATTGTGCACAGTTTTGGAGCTTTTACTGAAGGAAGGGTACACTTGCCTTAGAGGGAGTGCAACAAAGGCTCACCAGAGGGGTTGCTGGGATGGTGAGATTGTCCTAAGAGGAGAGATTGAGGAGATGGAGCCTCTGGACTACAGAGGGACGAGAGGTAATCTCAGTAAAGAATATCAAATTTTTATGGGGCTCAACAGGGTAGGTGCAGGCAGGATGTTTTCCCCAGGGTGCGGGGTCTGGTGCCAGGGACACAGTGGCAGAATAAAGGGTAGGCCATTTGGGAATGAGATGAGGACAAACCACTACAGCGAGAAGCTGGTGAAGCTCAGGATTTATCTACCCCAGAGGGCTAATGAGGCTCAGTGCTTTTTTGTATGTCCAAGACAGAGATTAATGGACTCCTAAATACTAAAGACATAAAGGGATATGGGGATAGTGCAGCAAAATGGCGTTGCGGTAAAGGATCAGCCACGATAAACTTGTCTGTCAGAACTGGCTCGAAGGGCCGAATGACCCCACCCCTATTATCTACATTCCCAATCGCTCCATCAGAGGAGGCTGAGTCTTCAGTGGTCAGGGCCGTAAGGCCAGGATTTCCCACCCTAAACCTCTCCATCTCAATCTCTCCTCATTTTGGGCCATTCCTTAGACCCTTTTGCCTCTTTGGTCAAGTTTTAATCTGTCTCTCCCAGTCACTGTTCCTGTAGTTCATCGTCAAATCTTGCTTGGCAGTTCTCTCCGAGATATCCATTGGGATGTCCTCCTAAGTTCAGGGTCCTGTGTAAGTACAAGTTTGTGGATGTTGTTGTCTAACCCACTGTTCCACCCAAACCCCCATCAGATAGAGGAGCCTTTCAGCCTCTCTGATGTAGCTGACCCTCCAGGTCCCAGGGGGTGATACATCAGAGAGCCTGTGCACCCTAGTCCCTCGATGTATTGTTGAACAGTGGCTGTTTAGCAAAGGTACTCAGCTCCATTGCGCTGACTGTTGATTGCATGTCTCAATTGATGCTATTGACACTTGTTCTGTTCTTTGATTTCCCCCCTCGGCACGTTCTCCGGAAGACAAAAGGCCACAGAACGGTGCAATCGAATTAACAAGGGACACCTCGCCAGCCACCAGCTCAGGGCAAAATGGGTTAATTTGTCCAAACATTACTGTCAATTGAGGAACTTCAAAGTTTTGTCATGCCCGATACAAATAAATTTTCAAAACAGAAACTGTTTCTGCGTTTTGAATCCTCATGATACCTTTTACACACTTCCTCAGATTTCTTAACATTCTCCTCAGACAGTATTTTAAATCACCCTTCCAATTGTTTAAAATTCCAAGCCCTCTTTTTTATTTCCCCTATATTTGGCACTCTGAATTCCAATTAGCAGCATCCAATCTCAAAATGTTCCCTTGGTAGGGGAAAAATTCCCAAGCCCTTAAACTTTGTTATAAGTTTCTAACCCAAAACCAATCCAATTAGGATTAGCCACAATCACTTCAAATATGCCAGATCCCAATCAACCTTACCAAACATTAAAACCACTTCGCTCTCATATGTGTGAATTCATATCCAAATTAAAATACCCACATGTTTATCAGAATAGCCTGGAATCGTGATCCTGGCCAGTAATTATTAGTCCAGGTTCAAGCCTTGAAGGTTTTACTTCACTAATTACATCTCTCTTCGAAAATGGATATCACAGTTTCAGAAGAAATTTGAAAACATACTCATCCACATAAAATCTTAACTATGCACACATTCTCTCACAATATTACAACCTTTGAAACATTTTAAACAACCAACTGTTTGAAAACCACATACAAAAACCGATCACAAGGGGTTAAGCAACTTTGAAGTGACACAGGGCCTGGCTTGCAGACACATGGAGAAATCAAAGAGACAAAGACCCACTCTCTCTCTCACTCAGTACAAGTGTACAACACAATTAGATTTAGCACTTCCAGCATCCACTCACTGACAGGCACTGGAGCACAGAAACACAAATTTAAACAAGACACTCTACTAAAACACAGACAGAAACTGAATTCGCCCACACACACACATTTCGTTTACCATTCACACAGCATTTTAACTAAACTGGGCATATCAACTTAATTTCTTACTTTCCCCCAACCATTTTCCATGACCCCAAAGTTTCTCTTTTATCTCAACCTTACACAAGCAGCTGGACCATGGTATCGCTGACAGAGGAGCTCACCTCTTCTCACCTCAGCAGGACCAGTGCCTGTTGACTGCCTGTTTTCCCTTTTAAGTTCCAAATTCCCCTGTGTGCCCTGCATCTTACATTCTCTGACTCTTGAAGCCTTGCCAAATTTCTCAGTACAAAAAACTGTTCGAACCAAAAGGTCTGTTAACTTTTCAGCTCTGAGCTTTTTCTCCTCCATCCATTCTTGAATGAGCACAATTCCTGCAAAAGGGACTCTGTCTCCCTCCTCCAGGCTCTCAGTGAGCAGCGTCTGGCCTGTTTATTAGACAACTTCTCTACTTCAAAAGACACCTAGTCCTTTTTCGGTTCCTTTGCCAATTGGTAAGCCACCTTCATAGCCTCACACTTAGTCTTCAAGTCCTGAGCCTGTGCCTTGACTTCATAATATAACATCCAGTGCTCTTTTCTCTCCTTCTCTACATTACCAATCTGGCCCTGATAATAACTTATGATCTGTTCATGCCCTGACCATTCAGTGGCCCTTTCTCTCTTTAGCTCCTCAAGTTCCTCCATCAAACGGTTAACTACCGCCTGCCTGTCTGAGGCTTGTTTCCTCAGGATCTCTACTTCTTTTCTGAGTTTAATATTTTCACACTGATCTTTACGGTCTTGATGGTCCTATCCATACAGCCACACTGCCTTTTATATCTTCTTTCACCTTTGGGATAACTCAGTTCACCCCTCGACCCATCCTGATGGAACCTCCAAATTAGCTCTTTCCCTTAACCAAGAATCACTTGGCTTTATCTTCTCACAGATAGACTTCAGTAACCTCATTTTCACTGTCATGGGAGAATCACTTTTCCTCCCCCACTTTGTCCACGGTGCCATCTGTTCAGCCATATCACCTGTCGCTGTCCTGTCATGTGGTCACCAATTCTGTAGGGGTTCCCCTTTTCCCTCAGAGACCCTCCCCACACTCAAGTTCATGACACCAGATTCACAAATGTATGGCTTGAACAGAATGACCAGCGAGACAAGTTTCTTCTGATAATTCACAACTGCTTTATTGAATCACCCACAACGCTACAGTACAAAACCCGAAACTTAAAACAACCCATTCCCAGTACCCGACACAAAGTCACCATGTCTCGGGCTTACATTGCCAAAAATGCTAACTCCACACAAAGTCCCCAGGACTCAGTTTAAACTGACAAAAACAGGGACAAAACACCATGTCTTGTCCTGAAACCTTAAGAAAAAACTCTCAGACTAATATCACCATGATATGGCTGAAACAAGTTACAAGGTACCAACAAAAAACACCAAGTTTTTGCCCCCAAATCTTCACAAAACCCTCAGACCAATATCACTACGATTTGGCTGAAACTTACAATACCCAACACGGCTGGTCTGTCCGGTGTTGACTGTAGGCCTGAGCCAAGGTGAGCAAACTCAACCCTTCTTCCAGCTGCAACCCAAACTCTTCAGGCCAATGTCACCACAATATGGCTGAAAACACTTACAATCCCTAACATGGCTGGATTGTCCAGTGTTGAACATAAGCCTGAGTCAAGGTGACCAGCCCTGACCCTCCTTCCAACTGCAGCCCTGATACTCAGATCTGCTCTTCTTTTACAATAATTTAACTCAGACATGTCAAAACATATTTCCTGTTGTTCAAATATCCATTTAGTTGATTCTATGCAAAGTCCAGACAAATGTCATGAACTTGAGCTGGTTGAAACAATACTTGGTTTTCTATGGAAGATATATCCAGATGAATATTATCACTTCTCATTAGATGAACAATTCTCCTGCTGTTTGAGGTGGCACAGTAACAGCATAGTAACAGCACCTGGCTCCAAAGAAAATTAGGGTTTGAATGACCCTAATCCAGTGCTATTATCTGTGGTGCAGACCTCAATTGCATAATTCCTTGAGTATATTGTATTGACGATATGTGGGAGTGACTGCTTGTGACTTCAATGCCACATTTGACTGAGTATGGTATCAAGGAGCCCTAGCAAAACTGGAGGCAATGGGAATCATGGGGAAAACTCTCCATTGGTTGTAGTAATAACTAGCACAAAAGAACGTGGTTGTGGTTGTTGGACGTCAGTCACCTCAGCTCCAGGACATCACTGCAGGAGTTCCTCAGGGTAGTGTCCTCAGCTCAACCATCTTCAGCTGCTTCACCAATAACCTTCCTTTCAACGTAAGGTCAGAAATGGGGATGTTCACTGATGATTGCACAATGTTCAGCATCATTCGCGATTCCTCAGATACTGAAGCAGTCCATGTCCAAACGTAACAAGACCTAGAAAATATCCAGGCTTGGGCTAACAAGTGGCAAGTAACATTCGCATCACACAAGTGCCAGGCAATGACCATCTTCAACAGCAGAGAATCTAACCATTGACCCTTGACGTTCAATGGCATTATCAATACTGAATCCCCCACTATCAACATCCTGGCTGTCCACCATCTACAAGGCACAGGTCAGGAGAGTGATAGATTACTCCCCACTTGCCTGGATGAATGCAGCTCCCTCAACACTCAAGAAGCTTGACCCCATCCTGGACAAAGCAGCCCGCTTAATTGGCAGCAGATCAACAAACATTCACTCCCTCCACCACCGACGCACATTAGCAGCAGTGTTTACCATTTACAAGATGCCCTGCACAAATTCACCAAGGCTCCTTAGACAGCACCTTCCAACCCATGACCACTACCATCTAGAAGGACAAGAGCAGCAGATAGATGGGAACACCACCACCTGCAAGTTCCCATCCAAGTTCCTCACCATCCTGACTTGTAAATATATCGCCGTTCCTTCACTGTTGCTGGGTCAAAATCTTGGAGCCCCCTTCCTTACAGCACTGTGGGTGTACCTACACCACAGGGACTGAAGCAGTGTAGAGTTGTAACTTGTGGTTTACAGGAACCAAACATTCACATGTCAGAAGTCAGCCTGAGACTTTGCTGGAAGCTTCCCTCCTGCCTCACTTGTTAACAGCTTGATTACCTGATCGACATGGAACTGGATGGGCTGATGAAAGACAAGGGGCGATCAAAATGTGGAAATCATCACATGGCATACATAAGGACAGCCGATTAATTCTGTTAGCAGCCTACTGGATGGACGAATGGGATACACAGGAATGTTAAAAGAGAGGATTGAAGGGGAGAGTGGGATTTGACTGGGTGGATATTAAAGGGAATGGTGGGGGTGAGGGTCAGAGAGGGATTACGTTGGATGGATGTTAAAGGCTATGAGGGGTGAGTGGGAGACAGGAATTAGGCCGACTAGGGCCTGTGAAGGGGATCATGGGCAAATAATATGTGGCTGGGACACTAGAGCAAACTGTGGAATTTCCCCCCACTGGCCCCTGCTCTCAGTTGATAAGTTGGGGGAATATCTCAGAGTGCTTCACAAGTGGAGTATTTAAAATAGGGAATAAAGCGTGTAAATGCTCAAGTTCAACAGGCATTCACTGATTCCCCATGACTGCGGCAACTGCTATGAATATGCGCAAGGGATAATGCAGATCTGCAGTTGACACTCAAAGTATGGAAGACCTCTCCCATATCTCTCTGCCTGCTCTCTCTCTCTCTCTCTCTCCCCACCACTGTCTTTCTACACATCCTTTCCTCCCCACCCTCACCTCCATACCCTGCCAAATGCACTGGCACCCCAGTGCATCCAAAAGTATACATGTTGCGAACGGCAGTGAGCTAGTGCCTGGAGAGACCAGCCCTTTTATGGGATGTAGTCACCCACCTCATTTGCAGGGTCTCCCAAGCTGCCACTCACTGCTGCTTGAAGGTTTTGAATGCACTGCACAAGGGAGCTGGAGAGCACATGGCACTCATTCTGGGTGAGAGCAGCCATACAGAGAGGACAATGGGATTTGTGGCCATGGCAAGGTCTTTGTGTGGCCAGATTGCAATGGACTGCACCATGTCAGCATCAGGGCAGATTAAGAGTCAGCAAGGGCTTTCATTACTGACAGGGGCTTCTACTTGCCCAATGTGCTCGGAGCGACCAAAAGTGAAAATTGCAGGTCTGTGGACAATATCTAGACAGCAGCCACAATGCTTTGGGGCTGTGCCAATCGCACGTGTCACACCTGTTTGTCCCAGGGCCACAGATTTATTTGAAAGCAAAATACTGCAGATGCTGGAAATCTGAAATAAAAGCAGAAAGTGCTGAAAAAACTCAGCAGGTCTGGTAGCATCTGTGGAGAAACAGAGTGAATGTTTTGAGTCCATGTGACTCTTCTTCAGAGCTAAAGAGAAGTAGAAATGTGATGGATTTTAAACTGTTTAAGAGGGAGTGGAGCAGGTGGAGCAAGATAGAAGGTCAGGGATGGGTGGGAGCTTAGGAGAGTTTGGCAAAGATGTAATGGACACAAGACAAGGGGAGGGTTAATGTGAGTGCTAAAGACTAAAGATGGTGCTGATAGTGGCTTAGCCCCAGATTTATAGATGGATCATAGGTGATGGGGTCTCCTCCCTTCAGTGCTGATCACAGAAGCCCACTGGAGACCCACACAGTGAGTCAGAAGAGAGGTATGATGCTAGCCCCGGCTTAAGGAGGGCCATGATGCAGCAAACTATTGGTCTTCAGGGGATTTCACTCTGTTCTAGGGGCAGCATGTAGGAAGGGGATGGAGAGAGGACTGGGATAGGGAGGGGATGGAGAGAGGTCTGGGATAGGGAGGGGATGGAGGGAGGACTGAGACAGGGAGGGGATGGAGGGAGGGCTGAGACAGGGAGGGGATGGAGGGAGGTCTGAGACAGGGAGGTGATGGAGGGAGGTCTGAGACACGGAGGGGATTGAGAGAGAGCTGAGACAGGGAGCGGATGGAGGGAGGTCTGAGACAGGGAGGGGATGGAGGGAGGACTGAGACAGGGCGGGGATGGAGGGAGGACTGAGACAGGGAGGGGATGGAGGGAGGACTGAGACAGGGAGGGGATGGAGGGAGGACTGAGACAGGGAGGGGATGGAGGGAGGACTGAGACAGGGAGCGGATGGAGGGAGGTCTGAGACAGGGAGGGGATGGAGGGAGGACTGAGACAGGGAGGGGATGGAGGGAGGTCTGAGACAGGGAGGGGATTGAGAGAGGGCTGAGACAGGGAGGGGATGGAGGGAGGTCTGAGACAGGGAGGGGATGGAGGGAGGACTGAGACAGGGAGGGGATTGAGAGAGAGCTGAGACAGGGAGGGGATATTCTCAAACCTGACTGAGGCATTCAAATTTGTGGGACTACAAATTAACAGTCAATAAAGAGGCTAAGTCAGACAAACACCCATATCAAAAATTGAAGACTTGTCTATTAAACAGCCTACATGAAGCTGGATATGAGTCATGCTGATTAACAATTGGAATTAGAGAAGCCTCCCAGGAGTTTGTCACTATTAATACACCTAAAAGGTTGTCCCAATACAATTTTGGGTTTACTTTTTGGCATATCCACAGCTTGCGCCATATTCCAAGGACCATGGAAAGTTTACTAAAGGGACCGCCCCACATTGTAATCTATTTGGATGATGTTCTCGCGACTGGGCTCATGAAAAGGAACATTTGATGAACTTGGAAAAAGTTTTGAAACGCTTTCTGCAGGTTGGAGTGTGGTTGAAAAAGGAAAAGTGCACGTTCCAAGCGAAAGAGGTAACTTACTTGGGTCACAAGCTAGATTCACAAGGCCTACATCCAGTTGAACAAAAAGTGGAAGCCACTAAAGAAGCTGCAGCACCAAAGAATACATCCAAACTGAAATCATTCTTGGGGATGATCAATTAATATGGACACTTCTTTACTAATTTGTCAACCAGACTGTATTACTTGCTCAAGAAAAGCCAGCGGTGGTCTTGGCCAACACCACAGGAAGAAGCTTTCACAAAAGTGAAATAGCTGTTACAATCATCTACACTTCTAGTACATTTTCATCCAAAAAAAGAATTGATATTAATGTGTGACACATCACCCTATGGTGTGGAAGCAGTGCTTTCCCATTGAATGGATGATAGATCAGAACGACCTATCGGATATGTATTGAGAACACTCAATACTGCAGAAAGAGCGCACTCTCAAATAGATAAAGAAGGCCTGTCAATCGCTTTTGGTGTTAAGAAGTTTCACCAACATGTACACAGTCATCATTTTACTATCATATTGGACCACGAGCCATTATTAGGATTATTCAGCGAAGACAAGTCTATACCTCCTATAGCCTCAGCAAGAGTACAAAGATGGGCACTGATCTTGGCAGCGTATGAGTATACTTTCATTCATAAACCCAGAAGTCAAAATTGCAAACGCAGATGCACTCAGTCATTTGCCCATGCAAGTAAAAGGTGAGGATGTTTCAATTTCTCAAGAATTCGTTATATTATTGAACTTCCTGGAATCAGCACCAATATGTGCTAGACAGATTAAAGATTGGACAAATCAAGACTCAGTCTTATCCAAAGTGCAAGATCAAGTTCTTCATCGTTGGTCACAAAAACAAGAACCTGATTAAATGAAACCCTATTTCCAGAGAAGATATGAAATAACCAGCCAGGAAGCTATCTTACTGTGGGGAGCATGAGTGATTGTTCCTCCAAAAGGACGAAAGCCATTGTTATCTAAACTTCACAGTGCACATCCTGGAATTTCCAAAATGAAGGCATTAGCATGCAACTACTTAGGGTGTGTGGATGGAGGGAGAAACAGTTCACAGAGTGGGCACATTGCACTTCTCTCTCTTAAGATTCTAACACATCACTGATTGATGTCAGTGGTACATCATCTACATCATACATTAGCATATCCCATCTGTTAACCCTTTATACGACACCTCCCCCCAAGTATACTATTTCAGTTCATAACAATAACACAAAACTATGTCTTTCAATATTTACATTGCATTTTTGTAACTCCACTTTTACAACTACAGATTCCAGCCAACTCCAACTCCTATTCTTCCCCTCCCCCCAGTCACAGTCCTAGGGGATTCCGATCTCCCACAGTATTCTCAGCCTTTAAGGAAAACGTCTTTGAGACATGTGGAGATTCTTCTGCATCTGATAGGACATCATCATCTGCAGAATAGGACAACACTGCAGCAGCATTACTGTCGGCATCACTGGGAAGCAGAGTTTAGTTTTCAAGATGACTGAACTGCAAGGACAAGAAAGACTTTGGAACGAAAGGCTGATCCAAAAGAGAAGACTGAAGAGAATTGACCTTTGTACCCTCTGGGACGAGAAGAGAAGAACTCAGGACATTCTGCTCCCTCAAAGGACTCTGGGAAGGAGCTTCAGAAGAGGAATGCTCTTCAACTGCAGGGAAGATTGTCACAGCTGTATCCTTGACTGCTGTACCAAAGACTGAAAAGTCATTGAAGATCTGAGATTTCAATCAACTTAGACGATACAGGAGAAAATGGCCAACTTCCCATAAGACTGTCAGGAAAAGAAGAGATGATTTCCCAGTGATTTTTCATGAGGACGATTTACTCTCTGTTGGCAGAGTTAGAAGAGAGCCAAACTTCTCTCTGTATGAGGTTGCTCCACTATGGGCAATGGAAAGAATAGCTGAGAATATGGAGACAAGATAAGCCCATCTTCTATAATGAGAGGAATTTCCTGCAGACATTCACCTCTGGGACAAGGCTGCTGTGCAGGATTCTGCAGCTTCAGATATGCTAAAGATCCTGCCGCAGATTCTGTGCTGACCTCCAGCTCTGGAGGGAAGAAGACTTGCAGCTGGGCCTGAAGTATGAGTGTCAATTGACTTTCATCCTGGGAAGGCACCAGCTCTGTAGCAGTGTGATCCTTTATGGAATTTAACCTGGACTCAGGCAAGACATTCTCTGTGGAAGACTCTCTGTGGACAACAGGAGACAAAGTCGGCAATAAAACAGTAGATTCAGTGGAACTAGGATCTGTGTGCTGCTCAGCCACTAAAAGCACAGCTGATTCTTCTGAAAAGACAACAGGAATGTCACAAGGTGCATCCATCAACGGGAAAGATGAATGATTCTCTCAGACCTCAACATCCATGAGGTCACTGAGTGCTGCAAGGGATTCATCCTCAACACTCCCTATCAAGAGCAATTCAGGTCAAGCAGGCCTTTATGGGGATGGTCATCGTCTGCTGCAGTGCCTTCTGTATCTGCACCTCTGGCCTTACTTTGTGAAGAACTGAGATTCATTATTTCCTTGCCTGCCCTGGGTCTAGTGGATGATGTCTCTGTGAAAGAAAGGAACTTACTACTGAGTGTATAAACTTTCTCAGCTCCTGAAGGCTGAATTTACATTGCTTCTAAGTAAAATGTTGAAGAATGTTGCATGAAATACAGTGAGTCAGTGAGTTCAACCGACAAGAACCATCTGTTTTTCCCGAGGACTCCCGGGTGTGCCCGGGCGGTGGGCGAGGGCAAGGAAGTGAAGGGTGTACAGCAGCAGCCCGCACATGAAACCCCTCCACATCTGCCGAAGGCCACAGGGGGGCATTTCCACGAGGCGACTCAGGTTGCAGGGCATCGGCTCCCAAGGGAGGGTTTGAGGCCAATGTGGAATTCCGTCCGAACAGGGGCACACTCGGACAGAGGACAACCGCGCACCTGCGCCACCTCGAGTCCCAATATGACGTCAGGGTCGAGCACGAGCGTCCTAAGGTCTTGGATGGCATTGGCCACAAGCCGGTCATCCGCGGATATGCGATGCACCAACTCCTGCGGGAGCATCCAGCCCACTCCTCCGCCACCCAGCACGTCCCCAATCCTGGTCACCCTGGCAACCACAGCTCTCCTCTCCGCCAGCCATTGAAGAGGGCAGAGGGGCTCTGTCAGTGTTGTAGGGGGATTTTCTCATTCAGCGCACTTGCAGTACCGCCAGAGGCCTGCAGATGATGGTGTTGAACTACAGTAGCATTTGGCCTCAGCAGTGCCACCAGGAGGTCTCTAGTGGAACTACATCATCTTCAGTTGCGACATTGGAAAATTCGCAAATTCTTGAAATTGTTGCACGTTACCAGTATAAAGTGAGTGATCTCTTTGACTATTATTTGTCTAATTAAGTGTTTTTTATCTGGTCACCTTGTATGTTACCCAGTAATCTATTTTCATGCTTTCTGTTTGTCCCTCTATTTTTTCTTTACTGTACTCTTTGTATTCATCTTGCCTCTCTCCTGAACTATGAATAAAACGTTTATCATAAACCTCCCTTTTATGTTTCATTTTAATCTCTCTATCTTTAATTATACAGGGAGCTCCAGCGTTTGATGCCCTTCCATTCCCCTTGTAGCTATATATCTAGTCTGTACACAAACTATACCCACTTTGGAGGCTTCCCACTCTCATTTACTGTTTTACCAGACAATCCAACAGGACCAGGTTTCTTCTCCACTCACTGGAATGTGCCCTCGTCCAGTTGAGTATCATCATGGCAAAGATTGAGGATTATTAGAAGTGATGGAAGGGATGAGTTCGGTGAAACATCATATTCACTGCCAGCCTGACTCATGAGTAGGGTTGATTTGAACTTGGTGAGGTGACTGTGCATGGGTTTCAAGGAGGTGGTGGTGGTTGGGTTCTAGGCTTGGGGTCTGCGGGGTGGTGTTGCCGGTGTGGGGAGGGCCAGGACAAGCAGGTGACCTCAAACGTGGCCATTTTAATTTCAAGGCCTCATTAATATCTGCATCCATTGACACCATTATTCACGGCCAGGATGGAGATGATTGGATAATTCCCATGTCAATCACACCTGGAGGCTGCCCCCTCTGTAAGAGCCAGGATTGATTTCACACACGTTATTCATCCAAACTATCCTCCACTCACTGCATTTTACTGGAGTTTAAACTTGCCTTCATTGGGTGACGTTGCTGTAGTTTGTTGAGACTCTTTTTAAGTAGATTCTGTTTACTGTTTTCTGCAGTGCACTGTTTAAATGGACTCTGATCATCGAGGGATGCTGTAAAGTAGCTGTTTGCTGTGAATCCTGCTGTAAGTCCAACCCCTGCCACCAACTTATTGACTGAGACGGTGCTGTCAATAGTGTGCTTGCCAATATTTCAACAAATCGCGGGTTAGGAAGGTGCTGTCAAAGAAGCCTTGGGGAGTTGTTGCAGACAACTTGAACTCTTGATCTTGGGGTTACAAACCCGGTACCATAACCACTTGGCTATTTAGGCCAAGCCCTGTTAAGAAGATGTAACTCTTTCGAGGCAGACAACTTGAAGATGGTTCTCACCGCTGCCACTGTGAATTCAGTGTGTACACCATCTACCTTTATGCTAGGTATGACTCTAATCACTGGAGAGTTTCCCCCTGATTCTCATTGACTTCCATTTTACTGAGCCCCTTGATGCCACAGTCAGTCAAATGCTGCTTTATGTCAAGGGCAGTCACGCTCACCTCACTTCATCTTTGGAATTCACCTCTGTTATCTATGTTTGAATCAAGGCTGCAACGAGGTCTCGAGCTGAGTGGGCTTGGCGGATCCCAAATTAAATAATGGTGAGCAGGTTATATATGAGTAGGTGCCACGTGATAGCTCTGTCTACGACACCTTCCATCAGTTGGCTGATGAGAGGACAAGTGGGGTGGGGATTGGCCAGAATATATTTTTCCTGCTTTTAGAGGATTAGATTTGCCTGGGTATTTATCCACATTGTCAGGTAGATGTCAGTGTTGTTGCTGGATCTGAACAGCTTGACTAGGGATGCAGCTAATTCTGGAGCATAAACTCTTCAGTATTGAAGCTGGGGTGTAGTCAGGGCCCACAGCCTTTACTGTGTCCAGTGCCTCCAGCTATTGCATCATATCACGATGAGTGAATGGAATTAGCTAAAGACTGGCCTCTGTCATGTTTGTACCTTCTTTGAAAAATATATGATTATCTCCATTTAATGTAAACATATTTAAAAATCTAATCACATTAATTCATACACCTTTCACATACTTTCTTTTTGAAATAGAGTTGAAGGAAATGAAATATATATTTTTCTGTCATTTGGACCCCAATGAGATGAATTAAAATATTTAATTCTACTGATAATAATTAACATAAAGGCTCAGATATGTCTCTTTTTGCATCAATGCTCAAGTTCTGTACTACAAAATGGCGATTTATAACAATTATAATAATAAATGAGACGGAACTAGGGGAACAGTTTAAAAATAAGGGGTTTCTCATTTAAGATGGAAATGAGGAGAAACCTTTTCTCTCAGGGGGTTGTTAGTCTGTGGAGTTCTCTTCACTGGACACTGGGTCATTGAATATATTCAAGGCTGCATCAGATAGACTCTTGATAGACAAGGGAGTCAAGGATTATGGGGGACAGACAGGAAAGTGGAGTTGCAGTCACAATCACATCAGACATGATCTTATTGAATGGCAGAACAGGCTCAAGAGGCTGAATGGTCAACCCCTAAAGAATGTGTTCCTACAACCTCAGAAGTTCCTCAGGTTAGTGTCCTAGGCCCAATCATATTCAGCTGCTTCATCAATGACAATCCCTCCATGGTAAGGGCAGAAGTCAGGATGTTCGATGATTGCCTGGTGTTCAGTATCAATCGCTACTCTTCAGATACTGAAGCAGTCCATGCCCACATGCAGAGAGACTTGAACAACATTCAGGATTGAGCTCACAAGCGGTAAGTAACATTTGTGCCCTGCAAGTTCCATTACCAACGAGAGATCATCCAACCAGCTGCGCTTGATGTTCAAACCCCGACCATCACTAGGCTGGGGGTTACCATTGGCCAGAAGCTTAACTGGACCAGCCTTATGAATGCAGGTGAGAGGCTGCGAATTATGCATTGACTCACCTCCTGATTCCCCAAAGCCTAACTACAACCTGCAAGGCACAAGTCAGGAGTGTGATGGAACAAACTCCACTTGCCTGGATGAGGGTAGCTCCATTAAAACTAAAGAACCTCTGACACCTTCCAAGACAAAGCCTCCTGCTTGCTTGGCACTTCCTCCAACAGCAGTACATTGTGGCAGCAGTGTGTACCATCTACAAGATGCACTGCAGCAATTCATCACGGCTCCTTTGACAGCACCTTCCAAACGTGTGACCTCTACTGCCTGGAAGAACAAGGATAGGAAGTGCAATGGAACATCACCACCTGCACGCTCTCCCTCAAGTCACACACCATCCTGACTTGGAACTATATTGTTGTTCCTTCACTGTCATTGGATCAAAATCCTAATTTCCCTCCCTATCAACACTGGGTGTCCCTGTACAAAATGCACTGCAGCAGCTCAAGAAGGTTGGTTGCAACCACCACTTTCAAAAAGAGAAATAAATTTGGATCTTGGCAGCAATGCTCACATCACATGAATGAATTTAAGAAATGCCCGAGTCTGTGCTGTCTCCTTCCCAATGTAGTATTGAGTGAAATGGTGAATAGGTAGGTACAGTGGGACAGGAAGGCTGCTACAAACTAGACTCACACAACATCAAACACACAGCTCATGATGCAATTCCATTTATTATTGACTGAGAGACTAAGTACAGTCACCAGAGGCAGTGACTGTGTTCACAAACAAATCGAGACACTGAACCCACCCCTGGACAGGATCGTGGAGCATCACCAGATTCCCCTATTAGCACAGCAGCTTGTACGAGCAAACAAAAGGTAATTTCGTAGAACAAGGCTGATCATTCCAATTATTTGAATCTTCTGGAGAAAGAAAGACTGATTTCAGTGAACCGAGCAGCTATTGGTCTAATTTGTTCATTCTGCTTTGAGAGCGTCAATGATTTATTCATTTTACCCATTCTTTAATCCATGCAAAAACTTTATAAGTAACCGGACATATTTCCTGTTGTGATCCTGTTTGCAGTCAGTGTGAGAGTCACGGAAAACTGAAGCTGCTGAGTTTACCCTGGGCTGGATTTTCCTGTGTGAGTGGACTGCAAGACCTCACCACCAGGGTTAAACAGTCTCCTTCCCCATTGCACAGACTTCACACAATTGGAATGTTCAGAATAAGAATTCAGGTTCAGAATATCTGTCTGGATTTGATTATTTTAAATCTGGGAATTGAATCCTGTGGAAAGGGGGAGGGGTGTTTGATGCATTAGTAAAGTGAGGGCTGGATACAGGAAGGTTGAACATTTTTCCTTCGAGATGCTGTATAAATTGAGTGGAGACCTGCTCACTGGGAGCACGGCTGCAGCCTGGAACATGTCAGGATCAGATCATTAAATGTGCAGCAGTTCCAAGGCTGGTCTAGGTATAACCTCGACACTGCAGAACCCACAGAGATGGATAATTGAGCAGAAGGAGAAACGTTACTGTTACTCCCAGTGTCTGCTCCTTTACCTATAGCACGTGACCCATGTACTTTCCTCCATTAAACAGTTTTACCTGGAAGGTGACTGCCTAAGGGGCAGGAAGCAGAATTCAACCACATGGATTCCTGTTAGAATCTGATCCATTGATTATTTTGCCTGGAATTATTTTCCCACAGGATGCACATCCCATCATACTTTGCAACATCAACTTACCAAACCCAGTCTGCACACAGTCTTCATTTGATTTTTCATCATTGGGTTCAAACTGACCCCACTTTGTAAAATCTGTTGAGATCCATCAGTCCAAAAGAAAGCCCCCTCTTGTGGAAATATAAAACCTTATCACTTAAACAGGTATAATTTGCTTAACATAAACAATGTGATGCAACAAGTCAAGAAACGTTACCTTGTAGATGTCACTGAAATCGATCCAAGTGTCGACAATATTTCGCTTGCCTTTAGATATCATGCGTCTAATAAATTCACTCTGACTCTCCCAGTGTATGGAGGCAAGATGGCTGCCTGGCAATGCAGCTTTAAATTAAAAAAATAAAAGAGACCATTTGTTGCTTGTTGCTTTTTTACGTTAACCATATTGGAATAACATAATTGAATATGTTCAATGCTGAAATTTTGTTCTTTTTCAGAATGTGAACAATAAAACTACAAGCTCCTGCTATATGTCCATGAGTTCCTGATATGGACTGATTCCAAACTTCAGTCAATAGTGACACACTGACACTGATTACTTGGAGCCAATCTCATTGTGGCTTCAAACCATCAGATTAAAATTTCAGCAGCTTCTGTGTATCAGTTGATGTTGGGCTGGGTTTGTGGTCCAATTCTCTGTGGGTTATTTGGTGTTTCTGCTTTTCTCCCCAATCTTTATCCATACACCAGCTTTCAATACAGATGTTGACAGTCACTGCAGTCCAGTGACTACATTCACACTAACACATTTATCATAATGACAAACCACTCCTAATGTGTATGTCGAGTTTAATTTAATTTAGATTTCAATTTGATCTGGAGATCATGTAGCTCAGTGACACGGACACAGGAGTTTCACAAGTTGATGCTGTGGGAGATGAAAAGTTACACAATGAATGGCTCAGATTCGAGCTCAAATGTGTGAATAAGGAATGAGCATTAGGAATGGACTGCAGATTAAAAAACTGATGTGAAAATTAGAAGGTAATTGTGATGGGCAAATTCAATCAACTCAATTATCCAGGAACACATTTTTAATTCTCCACGTGTGTTCTGACGACACCGAGCTCTACGTCAACACCACCTCTGAATCCTGCCACTGTCTGATTTGTCATGCAGATTGTCTGACAACCTTTATTGAATGAGCAGAAATTTCCTCCAATTAAATATTGGAAGTTCAGTCATTGGCCAGAATTTTCCAGCCCTTCACACCAACCGGATCTTCCGGTCCCACCAAAGTCAATGGAAATTTCATTGGCTTGCTGGCCCGACCATAGGGGAACCCGCCGTGGGGAGGCTGGAAAATCCCGGCCCTTGTCTTCCGTTCCAGCCATAACTTTAACACCTAGATGCTGACTCCATCTCCCTTCCTGACATGGTGTGAGGCGGAATCAAATTTCTAAAAAGAATTTTTTTAAAATTCATTCGCGGGATGTGGGCTTCACTGTCTGGGCCAGCATTTATTGCCCTTCCCTAGTTGTCCTTGAGAAGGTGGTGATGAGCTGCCATCTTGAACTGCTGCAGCCCATGTGGTGTAGGTACACCCACAGTGTCATTATGAAGGGAGTTCCAGGATTTTGACCCAGTGACAGTGAAGGAATGGCAATATATTTCCAAGTCAGAATGGTGAGTGACTTGGAGGGAAACTTCCAGGTTGCGGTGTTCCCATCTTTCTGCTGCCCTTGTCCTTCTAGATGGTCATGTTTGTGGGTTTGGAAGGCACTGTTGAAGGAGCTTTGGTGAATTCCTGCAGTGTATCTTTTAGATGGTATGCTATTGTGCATCAGTGATGATGAAGGGAGTGAATGTTTGCGGATGTGGTGCCAATCAAGTGGGTTGATTTATTCTGGATGGTGTCAAGCTTCTTAAATGTTGGGAAGTGGGAGCATTCCATCACACTCCTGACTTGTGCCTTTGAGATAGTGGACAGGCTTTGGGGAGTCAGAAGGTGACTTACTTGTCACAGGATTCCTAGCCCCTGACCTGCTCTTGTAGTCACAGTATTTATATGGCTAGTCCAGTTCAGTTTCTGCTCAATGGTAACCCACATGTTGTTGATATTGATGGATTCAGTGATGGTAATGCCATTGAATAACAAAGGGCGATGGTTGGATTCTGTCTTAGTGGAGAAGGTCATTGCCTGGAACTTGTGTGATGCCAATATTACTTGCCACTTGTCAGCCCAATCCTGGATATTGTCCACATCTTGCTGCATTTAAACACGGGCTGCTTCACTATCTGAGGAGTTGCAAATGGTGCTGAACATTATGTAATCATCAGTAAACATCCCCACTTCTGACTTTAAGATGAAAGGAAGGTCATTGGTGAAGCAGCTGAAGATGGTTGGGACGAGGACACTTCCCTGAGGAACTCCTGCAGTGATGTCCTGGAGCTGAGGTGACTGACTTTCAACAACAACAACCATCTTCCTTTGTGCTAGGTAGGACACCAAATAACAGAGTTTTCCTCCTGATTCCTCCTACCGATGTTCCTCTCCCCTGGCTCACCACATGCATTCAAGCTTTCTTCAATGCACTAACTCTCTCACTGACTCAGCTGTCAACAGTACACCACTGCTTCATATGCCCATAGCAAAGAGTTACAGACCTTCAGTTCTCTCTTTCAACGTTCTGACTTCTCATAAGCCTTCACATCGCTTTGACTCTGCTTCCTGCAGCTTGGAGCTTTAAGCTTGAAGCTTGGAGACTTTCTCTGCCCCTCACTCTTAACAGGGCCTTTTCTGGGTTCCTGTCCTTCCTTGGACTTGAAGGTCTGCTTGGGACTTTCTGCTGTTCCACTCGCCTGGATTTTTGGGACTCTCCTTTAGATTGGGATTGCTATCTGTCCCCTTTGTCCCAGTCTCTCTCTGGCAGCTACTTTCAACCAACTTTAGCTTGGAACTGGCTATCTGAGCCTTCCAGGTTGCTTCTGCTCGGCAGCTGTCTTCAAAACCAACTGAACTCAAACAGCTTCCAGATTAAACTGCTGTTTCTAGTTTTTTTCTGTGTATGTGTCTGTGGGAAGGACCTGCCTCATTGGACCCCTGTTGCTAGGCAACAGCCATGCGCAGGATCTTCTGGTCGGTCAGTGGGGGCAGGGCTGGCTCACTGACGTGTAAAATGACAACGAACGACGTTGGGTGGAACTCCCAATGTCTCCCCACGTCATTTCCATTTTCAGGTCGGCGAGGGGTGCAGACAAATCAGCTGTGCGCCTGCCAACCTGTCAATGGCCTATTGAGGCCATTGAGAAACTAACTAAGGTCGTGAATGGAGTTGCCCGTCTAACCTTAAGGTTAGCGGGCAGGCCGGGAGCCCTGTAGGGCTCCAGAAAAAGCATCAAACCTCATCCACGGTTTCATGGGGATATTTAAATTTTATCAAATCTTTCAATAAAAGTTATGGACATATCCCAACTCATATGACAGTGTCACATGAGGAGACATGTCAGGGAAATTTTTTAATCATTTCTATTAAAAATTTTAAATCTGAGCCGATCTCCCTATGTCAGCACTTAGCCTCAGGGAGATCAGTGCGCTCTTTCACGCACATGCTCAAACGAGCGCAGTCCTGGCTGAGGGAATCCCCCTCCCAGCTTGCACAGGGAGCACATAGCGCTTCTGAGCGGGCGTCACGCTGGGCGGGACTTAATTCGCCTGCCCACATAAATGGCGGCAGGGCCCCCAATCGTAGATGCGCCGCCACGCCCGCACTTCCTCCCACACCCCTCACCCACAATGGGGGGTGCGGGGTGGGGGGTGGGGGTGGGGGGGTGGTGGGGGGTGGGGTGGGGGGGGGTGGAGGTGGGTACAGGGGGAAACTTTTCCCAAAGTTTTTCTACTCTTGTGGAGAGAGGAACAGGGTTAACGTTTTGAGTCCGTTTCAAACTCCTTCAGAGCTCTTAGTGCTCTTCAGAACACCTTTTAAAATGAAACTAAAAGACAACTTGATCTTCTGTTAACACAAATACAGAAATACAAAGCACACTTTAAAGCTAAAGCTCATTCCTAACACCCACGAATACCAATATAACTTACTTAAACTATCTCTATTTCCTAACACTGTCTTAAATGAGCGACCCCTTATTTTTAAACTGTAACCCCTTGTTCTAGATTCTCCCACAAGAGGAAATATTCTCTCCACATCCACCCTGCCAACTTGCCTCTTACTGGATACCAGCCTAACCTGTCCAATCTTTCTCACAAGACAACCTGCCCATTCCTGGTATTAATCTAGAACACCTTCTCTGAACTGCTTCTAATGCATTTACATCTTTCCTTAAATAAAGGCGACCAGTATTGTACACAGTGCTCCAGATGTGGTCTGACCAGTGCCCTGTGCAGCTGAAGCATAACCTCCCTACTTTTGTAAACAATTCCACTCACAATAAACAATACATTCAATGAGCTTTCCTAATTACTTGCTGTACCTGCATACTAACCTTTTGTGATTCATGGACTAGGACACCCAGATCCATCTGAATCTCAGAGCTCTGCAATCTCTCATCATTTAGATAATAAGCTTATTTTCTATTCTTCCTGCCAAAAATGAACGATTTCACATTTGCCCACATTGTATGTCCTTTGCCAGATCTTTGCCCACTCATTTTCTCAATATCCCTTTGTAGCCTCCTAATGTACTCCTCACAATTTACTTTCCTACCTAACTTTGTGTCATCAGCAAATTTAGCAACCATTCCTTCAGTCCCCTTTATCCAAGTCATTTATATACATTATAGAAAGTTGAGGTCCCAGCACTGATCCATGTGGCACACCACTCATCACATCCAAGCAAGCAGAAAAAGAACCAGTTATGCCAACTCTACTTCCAGTTAGCTAGCCAATCTTCTATCTATGCCAATATGTTACCCCCTAGACCATGAGCTTTTGATTTCTGCATTAACCTTTGATGTGGCACATTATCAAATGCCTTCTGGAAATCTAAGGACAATCCATCCACTTGTTCCCCTTCATCCACAGCACATGTGAATCCCTCAAAAGAACTCCAATAAATTGGTTAAACATGACTTTCCTTTCATAATACCATGTTGAATCTGCCTGATTGCCCTGATTTTTTCTAAGTGCTCTGCTTTAACATCTTTAATAACAGCTTCTAACATGTTCCCTATGACAGATGGTAGAGTAACTGGCCTGTAGTTTCCTGCTTTCTGTTTCCTTCCCTTATTGAATAAAGAAGTTACATTTGTTATTGTCCAATTTAATCAAAACATTCCCAAATCAAGGGAACTTTGGAAAAATAAAATGAATGCATCAACTATCACACTAACCACTTCTCTCAAGGCCTAAGGGTGAAATCCATCCGGATCTGGGGATTTGTCGGCCGCAGCCCCAACATTTTGCTCCAAACCACTTCCCTGGTGATTGTAAATGTCCTGAGTTCCTCCCTCCTTTCCATTTCCAGGTAAATTTCAGGTTAACGAGGTTGTTAAAGGCCTTAGTGGCCTTTTAATTATTGGCAAGCACCCACCAAACAAAACATCGTCAAACTGTACGATGAAGTCGGGTCACAGGCCCAATGCCATCGTGGGTCGTTTCACGCTCGAACATGTCAGGCACGCGCCCACACGTCCAGCGTAATATTCTGGCCACTGTGTTCCGAAAGAAGTGACTAAAGACATTGTTTAAATAGAGATGCAGGAATTTTTTAAAAGAGACTGTTCACAAAAATGATACACATGGAATTGGAGGCAACCCATTAGCTTGGATAGGGAATTGGCTAGGAGAATGGAGAGAGAGTAAGTATAATGGATGTGCACTCAGATTTTAGGATGTGACATGTGGGGTCCTCTGGGAATCTACACTGAGACCTCAACTTTTCACTATATTTATAGAAGTCTTGGGGCAGAATTTTATGTCCCGTGGACGGGCGTGTGCCCAACCTGATCAGGCATAAAATAGCGGAGATGACGTCGGGCGAGCATTGTACAGGCTCCGTCAGGTTACACCATGACAGGTGACCAATAGCTTGGCGAAAAATTGTACCCTCCCCTAATTTTGACCGTTTGCACTGTCCTGATTTTTAATTCCTCCATCATTGGCAGACAGGTCTTCAACTGCCTTGGACACAACCTCTGCAATTCCCTCCCTAAACTTCCCTGACTCTCTACTTCTCTCTGCTTCAAACATCCTTTAAAATTACACCTTTTGCCCAAGCTTTGATCACATGTCATTGTGTAACTGGCTGCAGCCTGTACAACGCAAGCGCCACTGATTTGTAACTGAATTTTGAATCAAAATCCTACAACCAGTGTGCAAAACAGACCCCGGATAACATATTAGAGTAAACTTAGGCTAGTTTGAGGCGTGGGTGCGGAGATGAATATTCCATAAGACCATAAGACCATAAGACAGGAGCAGAAATTAGACCATTCGACCCATTGAAACTGCTCCACCATTCAATCATGGCTGATAAGTTTCTCAACCCCATTCTCCCCTCTTCTCCCCGTAACCTTTGATCCCCTTACCAATCAAGAACCTATCTATCTCGGTCTTAAATACATTCAATGACCTGGCCTCCACAGCCTTCTGTGGCAATGAATTCCATGGATTCACCACTCTCTGGCTAAAGAAGTTTCTCCTCATCTCTGTTCTAAAAGGTCTTCCCTTTACTCTGAGGCTGTGCCCTCAGGTCCTAGTCTCTCCTACTAATGGAAACATCTTCCCCACATCCACTCTATCCAGGCTTTTCAGCATTCTGTAAGTTTCAATCAGATCCCCCTTCATTTTTCTAAACTCCATTGAGTATAGACCCAGAGTCCTCAAACATTCCTCATATGTTAAGCCTTTCATTCATGGTATCGTTCTCTCGAACCTACACTGGACCCTCTCCAGGGCCAGAACATCCTTCCTGAGACACGGGACCCACAATTGCTCACAATATTCTAAATGTGATCTGACCAGAGCCTTATAAAGCCTCAGCAGCACATCCCTGCTTTTATATTCTAGTCCTCTCAAAATAAATGCCAACATTGCATTTGCCTTCCTAACTACTGACTCAACCTGCAAGTTAACCTTAAGAGAATCCTGGACTAGGACTCCCAAGTCCCTTTGCACTCAAGATTTCTGAATTCTCTCCCCATTTAGAAAATAGTCCATGCTTCTATTCTTCCTACCAAAGTGTATGGCCTTACACTTCCCCACATTGTATTCCATCTGCCACTTTGCCCATTCTCCTAAGCTGTCCAAATCCTTCTGCAGCCTCCCCGCCTCCTCAATACTACCTGTCCCTCCACCTATCTTTGTATCATCTGCAAACTTAGCCAGGATGCCCTCAGTTCCTTCATCTAGATCATTAATGTATAAAGTGAAAAGTTGTGGTCCCAACATTGACCCCTGCGGAACTCCACTAGTCACCGGCCGCCCTCCTGAGAAGGACCCCGTTATCCCCACTCTCTGCCTCCTGCCAGACAGCCAATCTTCTATCCATGCTAATACCTTGCCTCTAACACCATGGGCTCTTATCTTACTGAGCAGCCTCCTGTGCGGCACCTTGTCAAAGGCCTTCTGGAAGACAAAGTAGATAACATCCATTGGCTCTCCTTTGTCTAACCTATTCGTTACCTCCTCAAAGAATTCTAACAGATTTGGCAGGCATGACCTCTCCTTGATGAAACCATGTTAAATTTGCCCTATTTTACCATGCACTTCCAAGTATTCTGAAATCTCATCCTTAATAATAGACTCTAAAATCTTATCAACAACCGAGGTCAGGCTAATCGGCCTGTAATATCCCATCTTTTGCCTCACTCCCTTCTTAAACAGGGGGGTTACATTAGCGATTTTCCAGTCCTCTGGGACCCTCCCTGACTCGAGTGATTCCTGAAAGATCACCACTAACGCCTCCACTATTGCTTCAGCCATCTCCTTCCGGGGTGTAATCTATCTGGTCCAGGTGATTAATCCACCTTCAGACCTTTCAGTTTTCCTAGCACCTTCTCCTTGGTAATGGCCACCATACTCACCTCTGCCCCCTGACTCTCTTGAACTTTGGGGATGTTACTCATGTCTTCCACCATGAAGACTGATGCAAAGTACCTATTCAGTTCCTCCGCCATTTCTTTGTTCCCCACTACTACTTCTCCAGCGTCATTTTCCAGCGGCCCAATGTCCACTTTTGCCTCTCTCTTACCCTTTATATATCTAAAAAAGACTCTTGCAATCTTCTTTTATATTACTGGCTAGTTTACCCTCATATTTAATCTTTTCCCTCCTTATTTCTTTTTTAGTTGTCCTCTGTTGGTCTTTGTAGGCTTCCCAATCCCCTGGTTTCCCACTGCTCTTCACTGCATTGTGTGCTTTCTCTTTAGCTTTTATGCTGTCCCTGACTTCCCTTGTCAGCCATGGTTGCCTCGTCCTCCCTTTAGTATGTTCCTTCTTCCTAGGGATGAATTTTTGCTGTGTCTCCTAAATTACTCCCAGAAACTCCTGCCATTTCTGTTCTGCTAGGCTCGTCTCCCAGTCAATTCTGGCCAGCTCCTCCCTCATGACTCTGTAGTTGCCTTTATTCAACTGTAATACCATTACATCTGATTCCAGCTTTTTCCTCTCAAATTGCAGGGTAAATTCTATCATATTATGGTCACTTCTTCCTAAGGGTTCCTTCACCTTAAGCTCACTTATCAAATCTGCCTCATTACACATCACTAAATCTAGAATTGCCTGTTCCCTAGTGGGCTCCACCACAAGCTGCTCCAAAAAGCCATCTCGTAGACATTCCACAAATTCCTTTTCTTGGGATCCACTACCAACCTGATTTTCCCAGTCTACCAGCATATTGAAATCCCCCATAATCACTGTAACCATGCCCTTCTTACACGCCTTTTCTATCTCCTGGTGTATCTTGTGCCCCACATCCTGACTACTGTTCGGAGGCCTGTACGTAACTCCCATTATGGTTTTTTTACCTTTGCGGTTCCTCAACTCTACCCACACAGATTCTCCATCATCTGACCCTACATCATTTCTTGCTATCAATTTAATTTCATTTCTTACTAACAAAGCAACCCCACCCCCTCTGCCAACCTGCCTATCTTTTCGATAGGATGTATATCCTTGGATTTTTAGCTGCCAGTCCTGATCCCCTTGCAGCCATGTCTGCGTGATGCCCATCACATCATACCTGCCAATTTCAATCTGCGCCACAAGCTCATTTACCTTATTTCATACACTGCGTGCATTCAGATACAACACCTTCAGTCCTGTATTTCCCGTCCCCTTTCTCATTGTTGTCCCTTTAACTGATGTGCTTGAAGTTAGATTCCAAGCTCTTTCCAAACACTCTGTCGTATGTTGTGTTCTGGAGACTTTAATAGTCTCTCTTGGGCTTTTCTTTCTTTTCAATTTTTTCATAATTTTCTATGAAGTTGAATCCACACCCCGACACACTAACCTGCTGCTTTGTTTCCCATTAGTCATACTTCTTGGAGTTTTACCCCTCCCTGCCCCTCCCCCACTTTCTAGTTTAAAGTCCTGTTGACCACCCTATTTACCCTATTCGCTAGAACATTGGTCCCAGATTGGTTCAGGTGGAGACCGTCCCAACGGTACAGATCCCTCCTGTTCCAATACTGATGCCATTGCCCCACGAAATGGAACCCCTCTTTCCTGCACCACTCCTTTAGACACGTGTTTACTTCCCTAGTCTCACATCCCTATGCCAATTTGCACGTGGCTTGGGTAGTAATCCAGAGATTATAATCCTTGAGGACCTGTTCTTTAATTTAGTTCCTAGTTCCTGATAATCCCCAAACAGGTCCTCTTTCCTAGTCTTACCAATGTTACTTGTCCCGACGTGGACCACAACAACTGGATCCTCCCCCTCCCTCTCCAATATCCTTTCAAGTCTCGAGCTGAGTGGGCCTGGCGGATCCCAAATTAAATATCGGTGAGCAGGTTACATGTGAGTAGCTGCCACGTGATAGCTCTGTTGGTGACACCTTCCATCACTTGGCTGATGAAAGGACAGGTGGGGTGCCAATTTTTCCTGCTTTTGGAGAATTGGACATGTATGGGTATTTATCTACTTTGCAGGTAGATGTCAGTGTTGTTGATGGGCAAGAACAGATTGGCTAGGAGTGCAGCTAATTCTGGAGCACAACTCTTCAGTATTGAAGCTGGGGTGTTGTCAGGGCCCACAGCCTTTACTGAGTCCAGTGCCTCCAGCTATTGCGTCATATCACGATGAGTGAATGGAATTAGCTGAAGACTGGCCTTTGTCATGTTTGGACCTTTTTTGAAAAATATGATTATCTTTGTTTAATGTAAACATACTTAAAAATGTAATCACAATAATTCATAACCCTTTCGCATATTTTCTTTTTGAAATAGAGTTGAGTTGAAGGAAATGAAATATATATTTTCTACGATTTGGACCCCAATGAGATGAATTAAAATATTTAATTCTACTGATAATAATTAACATAAAAACCCAGGTATGTCACTTTTTGCATCAATACTCAAGTTCTGGACTACCAAATGATGATTTATAATCATTATAATAATAAATGAGATTAGAACTAGGGGAACAGTTTAAAAATAAGGGGTTTCTCATTTAAGATTTTTCTCTCAGGGGGTTGTTAGTCTGTGGAGTTCTCTTCACTGGACACTGGGTCATTGAATATATTCAAGGCTGCATCACATAGACTCTTGATAGACAAGGGAGTCAAGGATTATGGGGGACAGACAGGAAAGTGGAGTTGTGTTCAGAATCACATCAGACATGATCTTATTGAATGGCGGAACAGGCTCAAGAGGCTGAATGGCCTACTCCTACTCTTAAGTCCTGTGTTCCTACAACCTCAGAAGTTCCTCAGGTTAGTGTCCTAGACCCAATCATATTCAGCTGCTTCATCAATTACAATCCCTCCATGGTAAGGCCGAAAGTGTGGGTGTTCAATAATTGCATAGTGTTCAGTATCAATCGAGACTCTTCAGATACTGAAGCAGTCCATGCCCACGTGCAGAAAGACCTGGACAACATTCAGGATTGAGCTCACAAGCGGTAAGTAACATTTGTGCCCTGCAAGTTCCATTACCAACGAGAGATCATCCAACCAGCTGCGCTTGATGTTCAAACCCCGACCATCACTAGGCTGGGGGTTACCGTTGGCCAGAAGCTTAACTGGACCAGCCTTATGAATGCAGGTAAGAGGCTGCGAATTATGCATTGACTCACCTCCTGATTCCCCAAAGCCTGTCTATAATCTACAAGGCACAAGTCAGGAGTGTGATGGAATAAGCTCCACTTGCCTGGATGAGTGTAGCTCCATTAAAACTCAAGAACCTCCAACACCTTCCAAGACAAAGCCTCCTGCTTGCTTGGCACTTCCTCCAACAGCCGTACACTGTGGCAGCAGTGTGTACCATCTACAAGATGCACTGCAGCAACTCATCACAGCTCCTTTGACAGCACCTTCCAAACCTGTGACCTCTACTGCCTGGAAGAACAAGGATAGGAAGTGCAATGGAACACCACCACCTGCATGCTGTCCCTCAAGTCACACACCATCCTGACTAGGAACTATATTGTTGTTCCTTCACTGTCATTGGATCAAAATCCTAGATTTCCCTCCCTATCAACACTGGGTGTCCCTGTACAAGATGCACTGCAGCAGCTCAAGAAGGTTGGTCACAACCACCACTTTCAAAAAGAGGAATAAATTTAGACCTTGCCAGCAATGCTCCCATCTCACATGAATGAATTATGAAAATACCCGAGTCTGTGCTGTCTCCTTCCCAATGTAGTATTGAGTGAAGAGGTGGGTAGGAAGCTACAGTGGGACAGGAAGGCTGCTATAAACTAGACTCACAGCATCAAACACACAGCTCATGATGCAATTCCATTTATTATTGACTGAGAGACTAAGTACAGTCACCAGAGGCAGTGACTGGGTCCACAAACAAGTCGAGACACTGAACCCACTCCTGGACAGGATCGTGGAGCATCAACAGATTCCCCTATTGGCACAGCAGATTGTACGAGCAAACAAAAGGTAATTTCGTAGAACAAGGCCGATCATTCCAATTATTTGCTTTGCCTGGAGAAAGAAAGAAAGAAAGACTGAATTTAGTGAACCGAGCAGTTATAGGTCTAATTTGTTCATTCGATTTTGAGAGTGTCAATGATCTTTTCAATTTACCCATCCCTTAATCCATGCAAAAACTTTATAAATAACCAGAGATATTTCCTGTTGCAATCCTGTTTGCAGTCAATGTGAGAGTCACTGAAATCTGAAGCTGCTGAGATTACCTGGGCTGGATTTTGTGTGAGTGGACAGCAAGATCTCACCACCAGGGTTAAACAGTCTCCTTCCCCATTGCACAGACTTCACACAATTGGAATGTTCAGAATTAGAATTCAGGTTCAGAATATCTGTCTGGATTTGATTATTTTAAATCTGGGAATTGAATCCTGTGGAAAGGGAGAGGGGTGTTTGGTGCATTAGTAAAATGAGGGCTAGATACAGGAAAGTTGAATATTTCCTCGAGAGGCTGTATAAACTGAGTGGAGTCCTGCTCACTGGGAGCACGGCTGCAGCCTGGAACATGTCAGGATCAGCTCATTAAATGTGCAGCAGTTCCAAGGCTGGTCTTGGTATAACCTCGACACTGCAGAACCCACAGAGACAGATAATTGAGCAGAAGGAGAAACATTACTGTTACTCCTAGTGTCTGCTCCTTTATCTACAGCATGTGACCCATGTACTTTCCTCCATTAAACAGTTTTACCTGGAAAGTGACTGCCTAAGGGGCAGGAAGTCGAGCTCTGTCAAAGTCTAAAACTCAACCACACGGGAGTCCTGTTAGAATCTGATCCATTGATCGTTTTGCCTGGAATTATTTTCCCAGAGGACACTCTTCCCATCATACTTTGTAACATTAACTTACTGTGTCCAATGTGCACACAGTCTTCATTTGATTGGTTATCATCAGGTTGATGTTGACCCCACTTCATAAAATCTGTTGGAGACCCATCTGTCCAAAACCAAGTCTTCTTCTGTGGAAACATAACATCTTCTAGCTTAAACAGGTAGAATTTGTTTACCATAAACAATGTGATGCAATAAGTCAAGAAATGTTACCTTGTATAAGTCATTCAAACCGATCCAAGTGTGGACAATTATTCCGTTGCCTTTAGATATCATGCAAGCAATAAATTCACTCTGACTCTCCCAGTGTATGGAGGCAAGATGGCTGCCTGGAGACAGTGTCTGGCAATGCAGCTTTAAATTAAAAAAAACACCATTTGTTGCTTGTTGCCTTATTTACATTAACCATATTGGAACAACAAAATTCAGTATGTTCAATGTTGAAATTTTGTTCTTTGGCAGAATGTGAACAATAAAACTACAACCTCCTGCTATATGTTCATGAGCTCCTGATATGGACTGATTCCAAACTTCAGTCAATAGTGACACAACTATTGAAGTTGTGGCTTCAAGCCATCAGATTGAAATTTCAGCAGCTTCTGTGTATCAGTTGATGTTGGGCTGGGTTTGTGGTCGAATTCTCTGTGGGTTATTTGGTGTTTCTCCTTTTCTCCCCAATCTTTATCCATACACCAGCTGTCAATACAGATGTTGACAGTCACTGCAGTCCAGTGACTACATTCACACTAACACATTTATCATAATGACAAACCACTGCTAATGTGTATGTTGAGTTTAATTTAGCTTTCAATTTGATCTGGAGATCATGTAGCTCAGTGATACGGACACAGGAGTTTCACAAGTTGATGCTGTGGGAGATGAAAAGTTACACAATTAATGGCTCGGATTCGAGCTCAAATGTGTAAATAAGGAATGAGCATTAGGAATGGACTGCAGATTAAAAAAACGATGTGAAAATTAGAAGGTAATTGTGATGGGCAAATTCTATCAACTCAATTATCCAGGAACACATTTTTAATTCTCCACGTATGTTCTGACGACACCGAGCTCTACGTCAACACCACCTCTGAATCCTGCCACTGTCTGATTTGTCATGCAGATTGTCTGACAACCTCTATTGAATGAGCAGAAATTTCCTCCAATTAAATATTGGAAGTTCAGTCATTGGCCAGAATTTTCCAGCCCTTCACACCAACCGGATCTTCCGGTCCCGCCAAAGTCAACAGAAATTTCATTGGCTTGCCGGCTCCACCATAGGGGAACCCGCCGTGGGGAGGCTGGAAAATCCCGGCCCTTGTCTTCAGTTCCAGCCATAACTTTAATGCCTAGATGCTGACTCCATCTCTCTTCCTGACACTGTCTGAGGTGGAATCAAATTTCTAAAAAGAATTTTTTTCAATTCACTCATGGCTGGGCCAGCATTTATTGCCCATCCCTAATTACCCTTGAGAAGGCGGTGGTCAGCTGCCTTTTTAAATGCTGCAGCCCATGTGGTGTAGGTACACCCTCACTGCTGTTAGCAAGGGTGTTCCAAGATTTTGACCCAGTGATAGTGAAGGAAGGGCGATATATTTCCAAGTCAGGATGGTGAGTGACTTAGATGGGAATGCCACCACCTGTAAGTTCCCCTCCATCTGCCACTAGTTAGTAGTGTTAGTGGGTTTGGAAGGCACTGTGGAAGGAAAGTTGGAGAATTCCTGCAGTGCATCTTGTAGATGGTACGCACTGCTGCTACTGTGCATCAGTGGTGGAGGGAGTGAATGTTTGTGGATGTGATGCCAATAAAGCGGGCTACTTTATCCTGGATGGCGTCAAGCTTCTTGAGCATTGTTTAAGCTGCATCCATCCAGGCAAATGGAGTGTTCCATCACACTCCTGACCTGTGCCTTGTAGATGGTGGACAGGCTTTGGAGAGTCAGGTCTAGCCTCTGACCTGCTCTTATAGCCACAGTATTCATATGGCTAGTCCAGTTCAGTTTCTGGCCAACGGTAATCCCCAGGAAGTTGATAGTGGGGGACTCAGTAATAGTAATGCCATTGAACATCAAGGAGAGATGGTTAGATTCTTAGTGGAGATGGTCATTGCCTGGCACTTGTGTGGCACGAATGTTATTTGCTGCTTGTCAGCCTAAGCCTGCATAGAGTCCAGGTCTTGCTGCATTTAGACATGGGCTGCTTCACTTTCTGAGGAGTCGTGAATGCAATCATCAGTTAACATCACCACGCTTGACCTTATGATGGAAGAAAGGTCATTGGTGAAGCAGCTGAAGATGGTTGGGTCAAGGAAACTACCCCAAGGAACTCCTGCAGTGAAGTCCTGGAGCTGAGATGACTCACCTCCAACAACCACCACCATCTTCTTGTGTGCTAGGTATGACTCCAAACAACAGAGTTTTACCCCTGATTCGCATTGACTCCAGTTTTGCTCGGGCCACTTGATACTACACTCAGTCAAATGCAGCCTTTGTCAAGGGCAGTAACTCTCACCTCAGCTCAGGAGTTCAGCTTTTTTGTCCATGTTTGAACCAAGGCTGTAATGAGGGCAGGAGCTGAGTGGCCCTGGCAGAACCCAAACTGGACATCAGTGATCAGGTTATTGCTAAGCAAGTGCCACTTGAGAGCACTGTTGATGACCCCTTCCATTACTTTAGTGAAGATCAGGAGTAGACTAATGAGGCAGTAATTATCCCTCTTTTTGTGTACAGGACATACTTGGGCAATTTTCTACTTAGCTGGGTAGATGCCTGTGTTGTAGCTGTACTGAAACAGCTTGGCAAGTTCTGGAGAGCAAGTCTCCAGTACTATTGCTGGAATGTTGTCAGGGCCCATAGCCTTTGCAGTATCCAGTGCTTTCAGCCATTTCTTGATTTCATGTGGAGTGAATTGAATTGGCTGAAGACTGCCATCTGTGATGTTGGGGACCTCCGGAGGAGCCAGAGATGGATGATCCACTCAGCATTTCTGGCTGAAGGTTGTAGTAAATGCTTCAGCCTTATCTTTTGCACTGATGTGCTGGGCTCTCCCATCATTGAGGATGGGGATATTTGTGGAGCCGTCTCCTGAAGTGAATCGTTTAATTGTCCACCACCATTCACGACTGGATGTGGGAAGATTGCAGAGATTAGTTTTCATCAGTTGGTTGTGGGATTTCTTTGCTCAGTGTATCACTTGCTGCTTATGCTGTTTGGCATGCAAGCAGCCCTGTGTTGTAGCTACACCAGTTGGACATCTCATTTTTAAGTATGCCTGCTGCTGCTCCTGGCATTCCCTCCTGCACTCTTCATTGAACCAGGGTTGATCCCCCGGCTTGATGATAATGGGAGAGTGGGGGATATGCTGGTCCATGAGGTTACAGCTTGTGTTCGATTACAATTCTGCTGCTGCTGATGGCCCACAGCGTCTCATGGATGCCTAGTCTTGAGTTGCTAGATCTGTTCATCTTCTGCTGAAACCTGTACCCAGGCCTTTGTTAATTCTAAACTTGATTTCTGTAATTCTCTCCTGGTCATACAAACATACCAATTAAGAGCAGGAGTAGGTCACTCGGCCCCTCCAATGTGTTCCACCATTCAATGTGATCATGGCTGATTTGATTGTAACCTCAAACCCACATTCCTGCTTGCTCCCCGTAACCTTTCACCCCCTTGTTAATCAAGAGTCTCTCTAGTTTTGCTTAAAAATATTCAAAGACTCTGCTTCCACCGCCCTTTGAGGAAGAGAGTTCCTAAGACTCTCAATCCTCTGAGAGAAAAAGTTTCTCCTCATCTGTCATTATGATCCCAGCTGATAATAGAACTGGACAAGCCTGATCCCAGAGTGGAACCCAGCTTGATAGATCCTAACATTTGTTTTTGTTTAGGCAAGTGGAGAGTAGCTACTTAATAGAGTCACAGAAGTCAGCTGATGAACTTTGAACAAAATAAGACATTTAATCAACAAGAAAATATTAACTATATTACAATACACCTTAAGCCACAGCTAGCCCTTTACAGGTATATACAGATTTGTTAGGATAGCACAAGTTACAAAAACCCTTATACACATTATGTACACAATCCATGTAAACCAATTGGCGACCTGTCATCAGGCACACCACACTCTGAAACCAAATGACAGATGCCACCTCAACCAGATGCTATGGATCTCTCCTCAACTCCCCCCAGACGCTTGTCACACCGTGAGTCAGTCTCACTGAACTCCATCTTTCACAAGAGGGTTTCCAATCCCCACTTTCCAAAAACCCGCCTTGGAATCTTGTCCCAAGCCGATGCTTTCTCTCAGACACCTTCCTCAAGAGTTCACCTACATGGTTTTGAATTCTCCTTCCGATGTTCCTCTCTCCTGGCTCACCACATGCTTTCAAGCTTTCTTCCATGCACTCCCTCTCTCAATGACTCAGCTGTCAACAGTACACCACTGCTTCATATGCCCATGGCAAAGAGTTACAGACCTTCAGTTATCTCTTTCAATGTTCTGACTTCTCATAAGCCTTCACATCGCTTTGACTCTGCTTCCTGCAGCTTGGAGCTTTAAGCTTGAAGCTTGGAGACTTTCTCTGCCCCTCAGTCTTAACAGGGCCTTTTCCGGGTTCCTGTCCTTCCTTGGACTTGAAGGTCTGCTTGGGACTTTCTGCTGTTCCACTCGCCTGGATTTTTGGGACTCTTCTTTAGATTGGGATTGCTATCTGTCCCCTTTGTCCCAGTCTCTCTCTGACAGCTACTTTCAACCAACTTTAGCTTGGAACTGGCTATCTGAGCCTTCCAGGTTGCTTCTGCTTGGCAGCTGTCTTCAAAACCAACTGAACTCAAACAGCTTCCAAATCAAACCGCTGTTTCTGTGCATGTATCTGTGGGAGGAATGTGCCTCATTGGACCCCTGTTGCTAGGCAACAGCCAACTTTTTCTACTCTTGTGGAGAGAAGAACAGAGTTAACATTGAGTCCGTTTCAACCTTCTGCAGAGCTCTTGGTGCTCTTCAGAGCACCTTTTAAAATGAAACTAAAAGTCAACTTGACCTTCTCTTCTCACAAATACAAATCAAACATTAACTTTAAAACTAAAACTCATTGCTAACACCCACAAATACCAATATAACTTATTTAAACTATCTCTATTTCCTAACACTGTCTTAAATGAGTGCCCCTTATTTTTAAACTGTAACCCCTTGTTCTAGATTATTCCACAAGAGGAAACATTCTATCCACATCCAGCCTGTCAACTTGCCTCTTACTCCAAATTCCAGTGGATACCAGCCTAACCTGTCCAACCTTTCAACAAAAGAGAACCTGCCCTTTCATGGTATTAGTTTGGTACACCTTCTCTGAACTGCTTCTAATGCATTTACATCGTTCCTTAAATAAAGGCGACCAGTATTGTACACAGTGCTCCAGATGTGGTCTGACCAGTGCCCTGTGCAACTGAAGCAGAACCTCCCTACTTTTGTAATCAATTCCCTTCACAATAAACAATACATTCGATGAGCTTTCCTTATTACGGGCTGTATCTTCATACTAGCCTTTTGTGATTCACGGACTAGGACACCCAGATCCATCTGAATCTCAGAGCTCTGCAATCTCTCACCATTTAGATAATAAACTTCATTTCAATTCTTCCTGCCAAAAATGAACGGTTTCACATTTGTCCACATTGTATGTCATTTGCCAAATCTTTGCCGCTTACTTAATCTATCTATATCCCTTTGTAACCTCCTTATGTCCTCCTCACAATTTACTTTCCTATCTATCTCTGTCATCAGCAAATTTAGCAACCATTCCTTCAGTCCCCTTTATCCAAGGCATTAGTAGAAATTGTAAAATGTTGAAGGGCCAGCACTGAGCCCTATGGCACACCACTCGTCACATCCTGCAAACCTGAGAAAGAACCATTTATGACAAATCTGCTTCCAGTTAGCTAGCCAATCTTCTATCCATGCCAATATGTTACCCCCTACACCATGAGCTTTTATTTTCTGCAATAACCTTTGATGTGGCACATTATCAAATGCCTTCTGGAAATCTAAGGACAATACATCCACTGGTTCCCCTTTATCCACAGCATATGTGACTCCCTCAAAGTATTCCAATAAATTGGTTAAACATGACCTTCCTTTCACAAAATCATGTTGGCTCAGCCTGATTGCCTCGATTTTTTCTAAGTGCCCTGCTATAACATCTTTGACAATAGCTTCTAACATTTTCTCTATGACAGATGTTAGACTAACTGGCCTGTAATTTCTTGCTTTCTGTCTCCCTCCCTTTTTGAATAAAGAAGTTTCATTTGTTATTTTCCAATTTAATTGAACTTCCCCAAGTCAAGGGAATTTTGGAAAATTAAAATGAATGCATCAACTATCACACTTCTCTCAAGACCTTAGGGTGAAGTCCATCCGCACCTGGGGATTTATTGGTTGCAGCCCCAACATTTTGCTCCAAACCATTTCCCTGGTGATTGTAAATGCCCTGAGTTCCTCCCTTCTTTCCATTTCCAGGTAAATTTCAAGTTAATGAGGTTGTTAATGGCCTTAATAGGCCTTTTAGTTATTAACGTGTGCAGCTGAATCGGGCACACGCCCGCCGAATGAAACATCACGAGACTGGGCGATGACGTTGGGTTGCATGCCCAACATCATCGTGAGTTATTTCACACTCGGGCATGTCAGGTGCGCACCTGCATGCTGAGCGTAATATTCTGGCCAATGTGTTACTAAGGAAGTGACTATAGATGTTGTTTCAATAGACATGCTGGAATTTTTTAAAAAACGTTGTTCACAAAAATGATACACGTGGAATTGGAGGCAACCTATTACCTTGGATAGGGAATTGGCTAGGAGAATAGAGAGAGAGTAAGTATAATGGGCATGCACTCAGATTTTAGGATGTGACATGTGGGGTCCTCTGGGAATCTATACTGAGGCTTCAGCTTTTCACTATATTTATAAAAGGCTTGGGGCAGAATTTTAAGTCCCGTGGACGGGCGTGTACCCAACCCGATCAGGCATAAAATAGCGGAGATGATGTCGGGCGAGCATTGTACAGGCTCTGTCAAGTTACACCAATGACAGGTGACCAAAAGCTTGGCGAAAAATTGTATACTCCCCTTATTTTGGCCGTTTGCATAGTCCTGATTTTTAATTGCTCCACCATTGGCAGACAGGTCTTCAGCTGCCTTGACCACAATCTCTGCAATTTCCCTGCTAAACTTCCCTGACTCTATTTCTTTCCACTTCAAACATTCTTTAAAATTACAATTTTTGTCAAAGCTATGGTCACCTGTCATGGTGTAACTGGCTGCAGCCTGTACAATGCCTTCGCATGTGTATCATTTTTGTCAACAATGTCTTTTTAAAAATTGCTCCATTGCTATTTAAACAACATCCACTGATTTATATCTGAATTGTGAATCAAAATCCTACAACCAGTGTGAAAAACAGACCCCGGATTACATGTTACAGCAAACTTTAGTGGGTTTGAGGTTTGGGTGTGGAGCTGAATATTGCATTGGGCTGACTGGACAATAAACATGTGACTGAGGTGATAAACTCCCTCACCACCCACCCACGCTCACCCCCAAATCACCTTCTTATTCAGTGCAAAATGGATAAGAGAGTTGCATTTACCCAAGTCATCAAATTTCAGCTTTCCTGATTCTGGAATGTGTTCATTGTTCTGTGAAAACTAAAAATGTGGACATTAATTTTTCTTTGATCTTCTTTACCCATACTTCAGTTTTTCCATTAGAAAATTTGGCATAGCATGAACTTCCTGCCCACACGCTATGTATACAGTTTTAATAATATCTAGACCATGACTTCTTTAAAATATTTACAACAATCCCAAAAGCAATGATACAAGGAAAATATCATGGAAGTCCTAACCAACCACAAGAAGCTCAAGATGAATTAGCCCCGGCTATTTCCCTTGCTCAGGCCACATGAGGAAATTCCAATATTGAAATGTAAATACAATGATGACTATTGTGAACGTAAAGAACGTTGTCCAATAGGAAGGGAGAAAATTAATTGACCTGACAGACATTACTGACCCAGTGAAAGTGACCTGAGGAGACGACTCAATGTAAAATCCCAGTCAACAAGCCTAACCAAATATTAGATGCATCTTATGAAGATGCATCTTTTTGAAAATGTTTGAACACTTAGCCGAATGGCAATGGATTTTTAACACTCTCATTCCTTTCAATGGGCTGACGGCAGATCTTTAAATGAACCTTGTTTCTTTTCTGAAGATTAGGATCCCAATCCTGTCCCCAGTGAACTTCCACACCCTGCATTTTGCAGAAAGTTGCACTAGATGGAGATTAGGATCAGGGAGCTGTGCTGATTTTACTTCCTTCTAATCCAGAGACACTCATACCAGTTTTTACTCTCACACCACAGCCCATGGATGGATCAGGGACCTTCGTTGTCTGTAGGTTTCAAATTCATTGCCCTCAGTGTTTAATGCTTAAGACAATGGAGATCATATTACCCAGGTGATGGAACACACAGAGCCAATCATAGTTTTCCAGATAGAAGGAAGGAATATTCTTGTTTGTGTGTTTGGTCATGTTTAGAAACAGAGGAACAAATACTTGAATAACTTACAAAGCTTCCAGGGACTTACCTCAGCATCTATCCAAGTCTTTCGTTCAGGGAAAAACTTATAGCAATAGCCAAAATAAGCCGAGCCACCATGACAAAGTCCTCCACTTAAGCTATCACGTTTCTCAAAGTCCAGATCCATCTCTGTGCGATTTTCCATTGCAATTAATGGAGGAGGATAAGATGTAGATTAAAACAAGCTGCAATAATCACAACATTTACAGTTCACTTCTCCTTCATGGGGCTAGAAATTGATGAGCATATTGTCGATGGGACCTGCCCAAGGAGTGGGACTTTTCACCTTACTGCATTGATCCTCTTCTCATACACCGTGTTAGATTACATTGAAATACAGAGAAGTTACAGAACAGAAATAGGATGTTTGGTCCATTGCCTGTGTTTATATCCCACAGGAGTCTCCTCCCACTCTGCTTACCTCCTCCAAACCTACCACCACATCACTTCATTCCCATCTTCCTCATGTGCTTATCAAGTTTCTCCGTAAGTGAATCTGTGCTATCTGCCTCAACCATGCCATACCGTGGCAAATTCTACGTTCTCATCAGTCTGGATAAAGTCATTTCTCCTGAATTCCTTATCAGGTCTTTTGGTGCCGAACTTATATTTTATGATCTGAGCTGAAACATTTTCATTTCAAATTTTCACCCCTCCTTCACCTTCACATGCTTCATCTCAGGCTCTCCCATTCCTCAACTTCTCAATCTAAATTTCAGGAGATGAGCTGTCAACAATACATACTATATAAACCCACTGACTCCCACAGATATCTTCATCACACTGACTTTTACTGTGCTTCCTATTCCATTGGGTTTCTCTGTCTGATCTGTCCTGATGATGCCACTGTCCATACCAATGCTTCTGATATGTCTTCCTGTTTCCTCAACTGAGAGTTCCACTCCACCATGATTGACAGGGTCTTCGAATGTCCCATTTCCCACACTTCCACTCTCAACCTTTCTGCTCCGTCACAGAACCATGATGGAGTTTCCCTTGTCCTTCCATCTCACATGCCCCCACGTTCAACATATCATCATCTGACATTTCTGACACCCTGAACAGGATGCCATCACCAAACATCTTTACTTCCCACCTTCCTTCTGCATTTAGAAGCAAAGGTTTCCTCTACAATACCTTTGCCTCTTCTTGAAACACCTCTATACCCATCCCCCTTCCATGTAAGCACATGAGTTGCAACATTTACCCTTTCAATTATCACCTTCCCAGTGTCCAGGGTGCCAAATACTTCTTCTAGGTTAATGCTATTGGGGTTTATTTTGGTAAGGAGGAGGGAACCAGGATGCAGCATTAGGAAGGAGGGTTGGGGGAAGCAGAAATCACCACAGTAAGAAATGGCAAGATGCTAGGTGGTATCAGTGTGGCAGATAAAGCAATGTGGTCTAAATTAGGTTTACAGTGCATGTATGTAAAATACATACTGTGGTAAATGGTGAGCTGCAGATAGGGGATGGACTGGGTACAAAATATTCCAAATCATACAAGGTGTTCAGGAAGGATAGTGAATGAAACAATGGAGGAGGTGGTGGCTGTAATTATGTTGTGATCACTATAGACTAGTTGCTCTCCTGCACCTACTTCTCATACCCATTCTGGTTCATTCCATTTCTCGTGTTGGCTTTTTGAATTAAATTGTCATGTACTGGATAAGGAAGGAGTCCTGCACATACAGTAAAACCCCCATTCCCTTTAACACTTTCAAGACCTGTTCTTGACAGTTTATTTGGTGATAGTTGCAATCTCCCAAAATCATTCTTCTATGAATTGCACTTATTTCATAGATTTTCCATCTACTTTTCTTCCATTATTAGGTGGTCTATAGTATACCCCTTTCAGTGTGATCAATCTCTTCTTACCATTACCTCAACCCAGCTGGGACCTTTGCCCCATTCAGATGCAACTGATACCAGTAGTATAGCTTCTTCCTGTCCCAGTATCAATGCAAGTGCCCATGAAATGGAACACTTCTTCTGCATTAGTCTTTTTGCGACACTTCTGTCTTCCTGATCTGTCTATCTCTTTGACAGTTAGCATGTGGCTGGAGCAGCAATCCCAAAATTAACACTTATGCTTCTCAGTCCTGATATTCTATTAGCAGGACTTCCTCCCTGTTTCTTCCTACGTCATTCAGACTCACAATTGGATCTTTCTCCTCCCATTCAAAGTTCCTTTCCAGTTACCTTGAGATATCCATAATCCTGACAGTAGGTAGGTAACACATCACCCTGGATTCTCAGTTGCAACTGAGAGTGATGATCTGTATCCCTCTAATTATCAAATCTCCATGTCTACAATCTGCTCAGTCAATGCTTCAGTCCACTGCCCCCAAATTGGACTGCCTCATGTTCCATTGTTATCATATATGTCAGGAAATAATTGACAGGCTGAGTCAGTTAGTTCTTTAATTTTACACACCAACATCTTATGTGGGACTTTATCAAAAGTTTTTTGAAAGTCCAAATACACCACATCCACTGGTTCTCACTTATCTATTCTGCTCTTTACATTCTCAAAGAGCCTCAGTAGATCTGTCAATTATAATTTCCCTTTCATAAATCCATATTGACTTTGTCTAATCCCGTTGATATTTTCTAAAGTGTCCTGTTACCACATCCTTCACGATTGACTCTAGCATTTTCCCTAATACTGAGGGCTAACCGTTCTGTAATTTGCTGTTTTCTCCCTCCCTCCTTTTTTAAATAATGGCGTTATATTTGCCACCCTCCAATCTGCTGGGACTGTTCAAGAATCTACACAATTTTGGAAGATGACAACCAACATATCCACCATTTCCATGGCCACCCCCTTTAGTAACCTGAGATGTAGATTATCGGACTCTGGGAATTTATCAGCTTTCAGTTCCATTAATTTCTCCAGTACTATTGTTTTATTAATATTAATTTCCTTCAGTTCCTCCTTCTCTCTCAGCCATTGGTTCCCCAGTATTTCTGGGCAGTTATTTGTGTCTTCCTCCGTGAAGACAGAACTAAAGTAATTGTTCAATTGCCCTGCCATTTCTTTGTTTTGTATTAGAAATTTCCTGTTTCAGATGGTAAGGGAGCTACATTTGTATTTACTAATTTTCTTTTTGCAAACTTGTAGAAGCTTTTACAATCTGTTATTATGTTCCTTGCAAGTTTAATCTCATATTCTCTCTTTCCCCCCTTAATACCTTGGTCCTACTTTGCTGAATTCTAAATTATCCCCAATCCTCAGGTTTACCACTTTTTCTAGCAACTTTATATGACTCCTCTTTGGATCTAATACTATCCTTAATTTCTTTTGTCAGCCATGGTTGGGTCAATTTTCCTGTTGTATTTTTGCACCAGGAAGGAACGTATAACTGTTGCAATGCATACATTCGTTCCTTAAATGTTAGCCATTGTCTATCAAATGTCATGCCTTTTAATTAAATTCCCCAATCTATCTTAGCCAACTCACACCTCATAACTTTGTAGTTTCCTTTGTTAAGATTTAGGATCCAAGTTTCAGATTCGACTACTTCATTTGCCATCCTAATGAAGAATTCCAGCATGTCATAGTCACTGTTCCCTAAAGGACCCCGCACAACAAGATTATTAATTAAAGCCTTCTCATTGCACAATATCAAATCAAGGATAGCCTGTTCCCTAGTCAGTTCCTCGACATACTGTTCTAAAAACCATCTCATACACACTCCAGGATTTCATTTGCCATAGTATTATTGCTAATTTGGTTTGCCCAGTGTATGTGTAAAGTCATCCATGATTACTGTAGCACCCTTGTTACATGCATCTCTAATTTCCTGTTCAATGCCATCCCCTACCTTATCACTACTGTGTGGAGGCCTATAGACAACTCCTAAGAATATTTTCTGCCCTTTGTTGCTTCTGAGCTCCACCCAGAATGATTCGACATCGAGATTTTCTGAGCCAATATCCTCTCCCACTATTACACTGCTTTCATCCTTAACTAACAATACCACACCACCTCCTTTTCCTTTTTGCCTTTCTGTCCTAAATATCAAGTACTCTTGGATATTCAGTTCTCAGCCTTGGTCACCCTGCAGCCATGTCTCCATAATCACAATCATATCGTACCTGCTTACATTTATTTGCATTGTTAATTCATCCACCTTATTGCGAATGTTTCCTGTGTTCAGATACAGTGCCTTTAGACTTGTCTTTTTAACACATCTTCTTTTGTACGATCGCCCTATTTTCTGCCAGCCCTTGTTTCCTCTGCCTACCACTTTTGCTTTCTACTTTTCAGTCTTTCATTCCTATCTTTGTCTCCCTCTCTTGAGTCTCCCCACTCAGTTCCCATCCTCTTGCCAATCGAGTTTAAACCCTCCCCCACAGTACAAGCGAATAACCCTGTGAGAATATTGGTCCCGGTCCTGCTGGAGTGCAACCCTTCCAGCTTATACAGGTCCCATCTTCCCCAGAATCGGTCCCAATGTCTCAAGAATCTAGATCCCTCCCTCCTACACATCTCTCCAGCCACGCATTCATCTGGTCTATTCTCCTATTCATGATCTCGCTCGCACGTGGCACTGGGAGTAACCCTGAGATTATTACCTTTGAGGTCCTGCTTTTTAATTTATTTCCTAGCTCCCTATATTCTGCTTTCAGGATCTCATCCCTCTTTTTACCCATTGATACCGGTATAGACCACAGCCTCTGGCTGTTCATCCTTCAGAATGTCCTGCAGCCGCTCAGTGACATCCTTGACCTGGCACCAAGAAGGCAACATACCATCCTAGTGTCATGCCTGCAGCCTCAGAAGCATCTATCTGCTCCCCTTATGATAGAATCGCCTAACATTACTTTTCGCTCACTCTTTCTTTCTTCCCACCCCCCCACTCCCCACCCCCCGTGCAGCTGAGCCACTCGTGGTGCCATGGACTTGACTCTTGCTGCATTCCCCTGAGAAACCATCACCCCCAGCATTATCCAAAGCAGAAAGCCTGTTGGAGACAGAGATGGACACAGGGGACTCCTGCACTACCTGCCTAGTGCTTTTATTCTGTCTGGTGGTCACCTATTCCCTTACTGCCTGTGAACTCTTTACCTCCGGTATGACCACCTCATTGTACGTGCTATCCACAAAGACCTCATCCTTCACAGTGACTCCAGGTATAGCTCCAGCTCTGAAGCAGGGATATTGAGTAGCTGCAGCTGGAGACACTTCCTGCAGACTGGACGTGTCCTTGACTTCCCACATCACAAAGGAGGTGCATTCCACTTGGCCCAACTAACCTACCATGACCCGCGCTTAAATGATACCTTTTCTTTTAATATTCTCGAAACTAGAGAAAGTAAGGACAGAAGAAATACTTATCAGGTCCTACTTACCAAGGCCACCACTTTTCTTATTGAGGAAAGGTAGAAAACTAAAGGATCACCTCCTTCCCTCTTCAGCAAAATCCCTCTCACCAAACCCCAACTGAAGCACTCTCATGTAGCCCAAGGCAGCACTCCAATATAAAATAGTCACCAAGAAACTCAATAGAGAATTCAGAAGGAACTCCTTCACCCAAAGAACGATGAGACTGTGGAACTCACTGCCACAGGGAATGATTGAAGAAAATAACAAAGGTGCATTTAAGGGTTAAGTTAGACAAGCATGAGTGAGAACAGGTTGCTAGGATGAGGAACGATGGGACAAGGCTTAAGTGGAGTGTTAATGCCAGTACCAACAGATTGGGCCAAATGGCCTGTTTTTGGGCTGTATATCCGGTGTAATTTGTATGCATCCTGCAGCCTTCATCCTTATCCTCACAGGCAACAAGTACTAGAATCAGAATATGTGGGGCCACTTTCTCTAACTCCCTTTGCCTCCTGACAGACAGACACACAGTCCTCCTCCTGCAATATGATTTACTGTGAGGGTCTGTGATCTGGAGAAAGCCATGCAGCTATTCCTCCATCTCCCTTGTATTGGAGGGTCTCTAACTCACACTTCAGCTCAATGACTCTGAGTTGCAGTGTCTCAGGCAAGACACACTTCCTACAGGTGTAGTCATCTGGGACAGTCTGATTACTCCCACATTCCCATGTTCTATTATTCTGATACACCTGCGGTGTTGCCAATTTAAATTTTTATTGATTGTTAGCCGTCATTGACTTCTAGAGCTGATAGAATCAGTTTGCCTGCCACATCACCGGCACAAAATGCACCCAGCAGCAAAACCCCAATCAGCATCATGTCTGCAGTGAAGTTCCTTTCCTCAAACCTGAAATACAAAAAAGATTCAACATTAACATCAAGGTTTCCAATTAAAGGTGGGAATTTCCTGCTCCCATTCCTACCTCTCTCTTTCCCAGTTGTTGGATGTGATGAGGCTTCCAGTGAGATTGCAAATATATAGAGCAGACTGAAGACTGATGGAACCATTGAAATCAAACCCAATTGGCTGGACCATGAATGATGTCAAAGTTATTGTTGACCAATTAGTGGCTGACAGCCAACAGGAGGGGCTGGAAAATATTCAAATATTTCATGTGCCAAACCTGAGATTGTATAATGTGGCACTGTAACTGCTCAGAGAGAAATGGAAACCGCAGTCACTGTTCCTGATCCCATTAATCAAAATGTAAATGAACATATTTAAGAAATTAGCATTTAATGAATATTATCAATGAGAACATTTAGAATGTGATCGTTATTATAATGAGATGAAGATCCCAGAACTTACACTCAAAAAGCATGAGAGTTTATACCAGACAAACCAATCCCTTTTGGAATGGATTTGGACCCCATCTCTTCCCCTGTTTCTCACCATAGCAGTAGGTCTCTTTTATGCACTGATGGCAATGAGAATATCTAATATTTGTAAAGAATAGTACGGTAGATTCATGATGAAGGACAGAGCAGTTAGAGTCAAGCAAAAAGTAGTAGAATGGAGAGCAAGCTGGCTTGAAAACAGAAAGTGAAGGCTTAGGGTGCTTGCTCAGACTGGCAAAAGGTGCAAAATGGTATTGCACAACAAGAGGTGTTGGGGACCACTGTTGTTCACAATTCACGTAAACAATTTGGACTCTGAAATGGGAAGCAAAACTTCAATATTTGCGAACTAAACCAAGTTGGGGCATATATTTAATTCAGAGGAGGACTGTGAGAAGGCAGAAGACATTAATAAACTTACAGAATAGATGTGTAATTGACCTGGAAACTTTAATCCAGACTAAGTGCGAGGTGGTAAATGTTGATAGAAAATAATTGTTTGAATAGAATAGAGGAGAAAAAGGATCTGGGGACAGATACACAAATCACTAAAAGTAGCAATATAATCTTTTAAGATCATGAAAAAGAGCAAACCAGGCATTTTGTTTTATTTCTAGAGGGAAAGAATTGAAAACCAGACAAGATGGGCTGGATTTTTCCATTCTGACTCGGGGCTGAATTGTGGAAGGCAGGGTTTAAAAATGGCAGGAGGGACACAATCCCGGGACATTAAGGGTGATCGGTGTGTGATGGGGGGTGAAGGGGGGTATTGGGGGATGTAGGAAGTGAGGGGAGAGTTTGTGGTTACAGGGCTTTGAGGGGGGTGGAGGGTTATGTGGGTTAGGGGGCCTCACACTCAACTCCAGAACTGGGCCGATGTCTCAGGAATGGAGATGGATTTTTAACCTGACTACGTCAGTGTCGGCCTGTCTCCATTTCCACCTCGGGCCTGCTGAGGGAGACAGTAGGCCCGACTAGCCCATCCCAACGCGCCTCCATGAACATAGGGTAGGCAGGGACTGCTGCTCAGGAAGCAGTCTTGTGACATCAGGAAATCTCCCGACTCCCAATTCCCTCCTCGAAGATGAAAATCTGGCTCAGTATGTTAAACTTGAATAAAATCTAGGTTAGACCACACTTGGAGAAATGTGAATAGTTCTGGTCTCCATATTCTCTTAAGATTGAACAGACAGAGGTGCCCTATCCTTCGAAAAGTGAAAACTGACATTTGGCCTAAAAGAGGTATTTAAATTTATGAAAAGATTTGGTAGGGAGATGTAGAGAAGATATTTTGGAGTATTACAACTGTGAGGTCACATGGTTATAATGGCAGGCATGTTCTGATTACATTACTGACAACCAATGATGTTGTTTAAACCAGGTGCCCTGTTCCTGTGAGATGGGTGACGATCCAGTGCCCAATTCCAGATGAATTCCAATGATGGGGAGGGTGTAGGCGGTGATGGTGGGTAGGAACCAATTTGGAATGCGGTGCATATACTACCATGATTTGAAATCTCTGCACCCACCTGTACCCTCGAAACTGGTGGGGATTGGAGTTAAACAAGCCCCTGTGGTTCAAACACAGGCATCTCCATGAGACGGCCACATCACCCAGTCAAACAGGAGACTTATAGCCCATGTGTTCACAAAGATCCATTGGTAAAATTCGCTGGATTCTCCGTTGAGAAGATATTCCAAGTGAAAAGGGAGCAGCAGTAAACAGACCGAGCAAAACAATCAACAGGGGAGTTGTCATTTATTTGTACTCAGTAGAAAATGCAGTCAAAATATTTTAAAGAGAGTCAGGATTTGGTAACACATTGGATATCGTAGTACCCATGGTGGCTGAGCTCCATGAGATGGCCACATTACCCAGTGAAACAGAAGACTTTCAACCTATGTGTATACAAACATCAATTAGTAAAGACCCCTGGATTCTACCTCAAAAAGTTATTCCAAGTTAAAAGGCAGCAGCAATAAGCAGATCAGGCAAAACTATCAAAGAGAAAGTTGTCACATATTTGTATTCAGCAGAAAATGTATAGCAGTTAAAATATTTCCTCAAGGGCTGTCAGCCCTTAAATGGAAACCATTGTATTAAAATTGGTTGCTCCTTTATCACAAGGAAATGTTTTCAGGATAGTTTCTCGGAACAGCATGTTCTGGCACCAACCAGACAGCAGGCTATACTACATCTGGTATTGTCCAACAAGGTAGGATTAATTAATGACCTCATAGTGAAAGCAACCCTTGGCAACAGTGATCATGGAAACATAGAAACATAGAAACTAGGAGCAGGAGTAGGCCATCCAGCGCTTTGAGCCAGCTCCGCCATTCATTATGTTAATGGCTAATCATCCAACTCAATAGCCTGTTCCTGCTTTCTCCCCATATCCTTTGATCTCTTTTGCCCCAAGAGCTATATCTAACTCCTTCTTGAAAACATGCAATGTTTTGGTCTCAACTACTTTCTGTGGTAGTGAATTCCACAGGCTCACCATTCTCTGGGTGAAGAAATTTCACCTCATCTCTGCCCTAAATAGTCTACCCCATATCCTCAGACTGTGACCCCTGGTTCTGGACTCCCCCACCATCAGGAACATCCTTCCTGCATCTACCCTGTCTAGACCTGTTAGAATTTTATAAGTTTCTATGAGATCCCCCCTCATCCTTCTAAACTGCAGCAAATATAACGCTAATCGACTCAATCCCTCCTCATATGTCAGTGCCGCCATCCCAGGAATCATTTGGGTAAACCTTCACTGCACTCTCTATAGCAAGTACATCCTTCCTCAGATAAGGAGACCAAAACTGCCCACAATATTCCAGGTGTGGTCTCAGCAAGGCCCTGTACAATTGCAGCAAGACATCCTTGTTCCTGTACTCGAATCCTCTGGCTCTGAAGGCCAACATATAATTTGCCTTCTTTACCGCCTGCTGCATCTGCATGCTTACCTATCATAATATGAGTGAATTTTCCTTTCAGTTTGCCAAAGAGTAAAGCAGGTCTAACACTGATATTTTAAACTTAAACAAGAGCAATTATGAGGGTATGAAAGCAGAGCTAGTGAAAGTCAACTGGTGTCATGAAGAGATGATTGTCTATAATGTTATTGGAATTTTTTTTTAAATACAATTTAGTGGTGTCTGTGTCTGTGTATGTGTATGTGTGTGTGTCTTAATTGGATTAAAGCCAGCTTGTCTAGAGGCTTTAATGTATAGAAAGAATTGTGTTTGAAATGGTAATTAGATAAACACGGGAAGTTTAGAAACATAGGTGTCAAGGGGGCAATTTGCATTTTTAAATAAAGCTTTTAAAAGAATTGTTGAAATCTTGCACCTAACTAGAAGATGCGAAGCAATGTATTTATTTTTCCCATCATGCTAATGAAATTGGTGGAATGAAAGGGTATTATTGTTTTAAGATGCAATGTTTAAAGCCTAGTGATACAATGGAAAATTTACATTCAAAGGAAAAGCTAGGTATAAACAGATAGGAGTTTGTGTGTGTAAGACAGAGGCATTTAAGATCTAACCAGCCAGTATGCCCCTAACTGTGTCTGCAAGGAACCAGCTTGCAAAGAACCTCATTTTGTTTTCATAAGGTCAAATGTGCTTTTCCTGGGGTCTTTTAAAATCTATGAGTTTTACTGTTGCCTTAACGGGGGTATAACTAAGAGTCAGATTAATTAGAGGATTTTTGTAGTTATTATTGTGTAATTTTATACACATATGTATGTGCTTACAATTTTTCTTGTGTTAATAAATGTTTAATTTAGTTTTATAAAAAAAACCTCTTAAGACTCAGTGGTCTTATTACTACTGAATTCAAAGCCTGCATCTCGAAACATACAAATTTCAAAAATGGGTTATGACAGTTGTTTCAAGTTTCTGGGACTTGAGAAACTCCGCCTTTACCATCAGCTGTGTTAAAATAACTGGGGGTTCTTGATAGAATTTATTTGAAATTCCTCGATTTTTTTTGGTATCAGTGAATCTTAAGGCTACGGGCATGAGAAGCGCTTTGAGTTCCGGAGTGGGTGTGAGATATTTTTGAAGTGGAGAGACTACAAAAATGGCTGTACCAATGGTGAAATCTTTTTTGGAAGTAGAACCTTGATTGGGTTACAAAAAGTATCCAAAAATAAGTTGACAGAGTTGGCGGATAAATTACATTGGGGTTACCTACTGGGGCTAGGAAATCAGACATAATTGAAGTGATAGCACAGCATTTAAAATCGGGAGGAATACCCGAGTACTCTCCAAGGTATGGTTCATTGGAATTGGGTCAAATTCAATTGCAAATGGAAACAATTGAATTGGAAGAGAAGGAAAGAGTCAGGGCATTCCAAAGGGAACAGGAGAAAGGCAGGAGAGAGAATTAAAACAGGAAAGGGAGTTAGAAATTGTGAAGGCAGAGAAGGATGAAAGGGAAAAAGAGAGAGAGATAATTCCAAATGAAAATGTTGGCAGTTGAAAAAGAGATGCGAAGAGATGAGGGAGGACTTATCTCCAGAGTAGAACCCGGTGGGGAGATGTTTAAATTAGTACAAGCTCTTCCAAAGTTTGAGAAAAGGGATGTTGAAGAATTCCTTAGTTCATTTGAGAAGATAGCTAAACAAATGAAATGGCCAGAGGAAAACTGGACATTATTGTTCTAGTCTAGATTGGTGGGGAGAGTGCATGAGGTATATGCTTTCCTGTTTGAAGAAGTGTAGGTGAATTATGATATGGTGAAAAAGGCTTTTTTGAGTGCATATCAGTTGGCCCTTGAAGCATATAGACAGAAATTTAGGAATATGAGAAAACAGCCTGGGCAAACTTATATTGATTTTGAGAGAGTTAAACAAAGTAATTTTGACCGGTGGATATGGACATTAAAAATAGAGACAACATATGCAGCTGTTAGGGAAGCAGTTCTTTTGGAAGAATTCAATTCCTTTGGTAGGTGAAATCATGTGGAAGAACAGAGGGTTGATTCTATAAGGCAAGCAGCAGAGATAGCTGATGATTGTGAGCCAAATCCATAGAGCTAAACCTTGATTTGTCACCCTTTTAACTCCGAAAAAGATAAAAAGTGGGAAGGTGAAAGGAAGGTGGTAGTCAGGGAAGAGAAATAGCAGTTGGAAATTCCCAGGAAGTTTTCTTTTCAAAATAAAAAGGAAGGTGCTAAGAGTAGTGGTGGCATTCGAGAACTGGTGTTTTCATTGTAATAAAATGGGTCATACAAAGTCTCTCTTAGAATTATTGGGGTGCAGAAAAGCTCTGGAAGTAAAAGTACTGTGGGTTCTGAGGTTCAGTCACAGGAGAAACCAATGGTTTGTGTAAAAGTAAAACAGAGAGAATCAGTGATAGGTAAAGAAGCGGGAATGTGTTCACAGTTTCCCCAAGAGAGTTCTGAGGAACAGATTGCAGAAATGTTTAAATATTTTATGTGTGAAAGGACAGTCCTTCCATCTGTGCAGGGTGGAGTAGGTAAAGATGTTAAAATTTTAAGGAACTCAGGGGCTGGTCAATCCATAATGTTGTGGGATAGTGATATTTGTTGTTCAGAGGGGGTATTGCAGGAACAGGTGATAATAAGTGGGGTTCATAGAGATGCTCAACCTATTCCATTGTGGAATAGCATAAGCGGTAAGTGGAAAACTGGTGAAGTGACTGTTGAGGTGGTGGACATTTTTGTTACAGTCTAAATTGCTGCCCATTGCAGGGGTTCACTTTATTTTGGGCAATGATATAGCTGGTCCACAAATGTGGGTGATGCCTATGGTAGCTGAGCAGCCTGTAGAAGTTGATTCAACAGAGGTGTTACAGAGGGAGCATCCTGGATTGTTTCCAGATTGTGTGGTAATGAGATCACAGGCTCATAGGTTGAAACAAGAAATACAAGAAGGGCAGGCAGTTTAATGGCAAGAGGAAGGTGTGGAAATCCAATTAGCTGGCACTGTGTTTGATAACATTGTTCAGGAAGAAAGACTATTGGACAATTCAGCTGAATTGTTTGACTCAAGGAAGTTAGTGAAGTTACAGAAACAGGATTTACAATTAAAACAGTTATATAATGCAGCTTACTCAGTAAGAGAGGCAAAATGTATTCCAGTATGTTATTACCTTAAGGGTGATATTTCAATGAGAAAGTGGAGGCCGGATCATGTCTCAGAAAATAAAAGCTGGATGGAGGTACATCAGATTGTTATCCTATTAGAATATTAGAAATGAGATTCTGAGGATTGCTCATGAAATTCCAATGGGGAGACATTTAAGAATTAGAAAGACACAGGCAAAAGTACAGAAACATTTTTATTGGCCAGGATTGTATAGGGATGTAGTCAAATTCTGTAGAACATGTAACACATGTCAGGTGCTAGGGAAACCACGAGCAGTGATTAAGCCAGCATTTTTAATCCCAACACCAATGTTTGAAGAACCTTTTACTAGGATCATGATTGATTGTGTTGGACCCCTCCCAAAAACTAAAAATGGAAATCAATACTTACCGACAATAATGGATGTTTCTACCAGGTTTTCTGAATGAATACCTTTAAGAAATATTACAATGAAGAAGATTGTGGAAGAGTTAGATAATTTTTTTTGTAAGATATGGTTTACCTAAGGAAATACAATCATATCAGGGTTCAAATTTTATGTGAACAATTTGGGGATAAAACAATTTAAGTCAGTAGCTTTTCATCAGAATCACAAGGGGCTTTGGAAAGAGGCCCTCAAACTTCACAAACCATGATGAGAGCATACTGTCAGGATTGGGAAAGGGGATTCCATTCTTGTTATTTGCTATTACCGATGGTCCTAATGCATCAACTGGTTTTAGTCCTTTTGAACTAGTTTATGGTCATGAGGTAAGGGGACCACTGAAATCGATTTTTCAGACATTGGTGGGTCAAAACTCAGAAACTACTCTCCTGGATTATGTATCAATCTTCAGAGAGAGATTAGACAGAGCATGTGAGTTGGTTAGGGAGCATTTAAAGATATCACAGCAAATGACGAAAGTGAAGGCAGATAAGAAAGCTAAAGCTCACAGTTTTATTGCTGGAGAGAATGTGCTAGTTCTGTTACCAGTATTGGGGAACTCATTAAAAGCAAGATTTAGTGGGCCATACAGGATTGAAAAGGAGTTGAATGAAGCAAATTATATAATAAATACTCCGGATAGAAGAAAGAAGTAGAGTGTGTGTCATGTAAATTTGCTTAAAAAGTACTTTGACAGGGAAGAGGACCAAAAGGAGGTGTTAGTTGTGGTTGATAATGAGAAAGAGGTAGAAAAGCAAGACTCTAAATTTGATTTTCCTCTAATCAAATTGGATAATGTGAAATATTGGGTGAAATTGTTCTAGAATTGCACTAAGTGCTGTAGTGGGCAGGTAAAATGGAAGCCTACTCACCATTGTAAATGGTGGGTTTTCACACCATGTTGTTCCGTGCCCGTCTCGTTATTTATTCACTCCCTCGAAGCACACGGTTCCCATGATGGGTGGGCTCTCAATTGCCCTCCCACCATCACCCCACTGTTGCATCACGTTGGCCGCCATCTTTAAAAGGCTGCTGCCAGCAAAGCATTCATGGCCACCAGCTCACCACTGCTGCCCAGGAGATATGGCCAGCAGTTGGAAAAAGACTGCAGCCCACTGCCACCACCACCACCCTCCCACCCCCCCCACCCAACTTCAAAGACAGGTCCCTTGAGCGACTGCTGGAGGCCTTGGAGGCCTGCTAGGATGTGACCCACCCCCAGTCTGGCTGCAGGATGGGCAGCAAAATCACCAAACCAGTCTGGGAGGCAGTGGAAGCAGTGATCAGCTCAAACGGCCTGCAGAGGAGGACAGCCACCCAGTGCTGTAAAAGGATGAATGATCTCCTCTGTTCTGCCAAGGAAATCACTCTTTTCATCACTCCCAACTCACACACTCTCAAACCCAGCACACATTCCCAGGGCCCCCACTCACTGTCAGTGCAAGGGACATCACCATTCATTCTTTCACAGACACCATCATTGCCCTTATCCTGTCCATGGGACTACTCATCACCCACACAGGACAGGCATACTTCTCATCTGGACCGGCAGGCATCCCGGTACACACTCCCCATCTCTATTCATGCTGGACAAACTGGCACACAACAGGAGGGAAAGATCACAGACAGGTGGAGGAATTCGGAGATCAAAGTTCTGACAGAATTCAAAAACAAAGCCATCCAGCTGACCGGCAATGTTTGGGGCCGTTCCTGTGCTGACGGTGATGTCAGCGCTGCTCTACCAAGTGAGGATCCAGCAATGCAACATCCATCAGACAACCATGCCATGAGTGACGTGTCATCTTTCACAGGCCACCACCATACACTAATTATCTCCCCTTGCTTTTGCAGTCACATCTGCCAAACAGTCGAGAGTTCATGACCCGGGCCTCCAATTAAGCTCCATAGAAACCTCTGAAAAGGAATATTCAGGAACCCTCCCTGAGGTCCCGTCAAAGCGCTCACCCACACCCTCCACCAGCACAGAGACACACACCTCGGTGGAACCTAGCTCTAGAGTAGCCTCGGGATCACTATTTGGTGAGCACATCGAACTCTCTGATCCACAGCAGGCGGAGGCAGGGACTTCCCAGATCCCTGGCACTCAGAGGACTGCTGGAGGCCAGAACATTGCTGAGTCCGAGTCAGATGATAACCTTCTGGACTCAGCCATGTCACAGTTGCTGGAGCTGCAAAGGCAAGCTAGGGAACATAAGGAAGGGATGTCCGCTGCACTCCTCAGGTTGCAACTCACGATGGCGGAGTCCATCTGTCTTCAGGCTGCGGTGATAGCGCTGGCATTGCGATGCACTGAGGTCAACACTGGCAGGATGGCGGCCGCCATGGAGACCTTGGTCCAGGACGTCACTCTTGCACTGCTGTGCATGCTTAACTTCATCACTGATGCCATATTTGGCCTCCAACAGTGTGTACATGAGAGGGGTGCTGGGCAGTTCAATCTCACTCCAGCTACCTCTTCCGCACACAGAGTCAGCCATGGGCCTTCGGGCATCCATAGGGAGGAGGATCAGCAGGTGCACACACCAGGTCCATCCACCCAGGTGACTCTGGGAGTGACTGCCACATCCAAATCCCCTCTTCCTGTGACCTCTGCAGCTCCAGCCCACCAAGTCTCAGCCCTCCAGAGGATGCCCACCATCATCACAGACAGGAAAACACAGCCAGCAAACTGCCTCCACCTCTGCTGTGGATGTCCGGGGAGCACCAAGACGTAGCGGCAGGATTAGGAAAGGTAGGTAAATGTAGTTGCACAGCCTGGGCATTGGTGTTGATCACTTGTACATACTGTTCACTATAGTCAATAAACTCCTAAGAATGTCCCCCAGCTTGTGGTTCCTTGTTCTGATGAGCAGTGTTCTTGTCACTCAGCTGTGAAACCTTTCTGCACAAGATAAAAGGCAGTTGTCTCAGTCCAGGGCCTTGTCCCTGTGTTCGGTGCGGCCTTCAGACCACAGTGATGGTCCAGCCTCACACTCCGTAGAAACATTATTGATGCCTGCACCTCGGCGGTGCTGGTCATTGCTGCCAGAATGTAGTGGGCAGGTCCCACAGAGTTCTCTCATTCTCTCTGTGTGCTCTCAGCATCTTTAAGGTGTGGCTGGCCCCCATCACACCAGCATCTGTGACCAGTGATGCTGTGCACCAGCTTCTGAAGGGGCACCTCACTGCATGTCATCATCATCCTCCACAAATCTGGCAGATATGTGTCCCTCCCGAGAGCACCTGCCTCATCTAGCCAATGCAAGAGCCTCACTGCCTTCAGGGTCACCACCAAGGGCCTTCACACCCTCTTCCCCATCGGCATCCTCCTCATCTGAAGAAACCTCCAGCTCCTCCATCTCCTCCTCAGCCAGCTCGTCTCCCCGTTGGAGTGCTAGTTTGTAAAGGGCGCAGCAAACGACAACAATGTGTGACACCGTCTGCGGACTGTACTGCAGGGCACCACCAGACCAGTCCAGGCACTGGAACTGCATCTTCAGCATCCTGATGGTCTGCTCCACCAAGTTACGAGCTGCTGAATGAACCTCATTATAGCATCGCTCTGCTGCTGTCTGAGGCTGTTGCATGGGTGTCATCAGCCACAGCCAATGTGGGTAGCTCTTGTCACCAAGGAGCTAACCCTGCAGCCTATGTGGACACTGGAAGACTGCAGATATCTGTGAGCAACTCAGGATGTAGGCATCATGTACACTCCCTGGAAACTGTGCACACACCTGCAGAATGCGTTTCTGGTGGTCGCATACCATCTGCATGTTCAGTTAGTGGAAGCACTTAGTAGAAGTGGCAGGGAGAGAAAAACTAAGATGTGCTGAATTCATGTGGTTGCATGGGTGTGCTACGAATGTTACACAAATCGAACTTTTGTAAAAATAGTTCACTTGCACTTTAATCATGTCTAATGTGGTGTATTTGCTGTGGTCCTTAAGCCTTTGCACACCACATCACCCCCACCTTCCTCTACCTGGGGACATCCTGTCCCCCACGATGAGCCATCCGTAGGGAGGCAGAGGTCAATGCCAGGACCCTTGCGGTCCTTGTGCAAGAATTCGCCCGCACATGCTGAGCCTTTACCCTTCAGACTCTTATCTGTCTCAGGGCCTTCAACCCTTCAGCCATCCCCTATCACCTTCCAACCCATCCAGTTAAACGTAGAAATCCCCTTCCTTCCCAAAAATCCCATCTCCGTAAATATAGACATGCCCACCCTTATCCCCCCCAGTTACTGTCACTTACTACAACCCTCCAAAAACCCACGGCGCCCCTTCATGTGATGTCGTAGCACCCTCACCCTCCCACTCTACTGGTAGCCATTGTCCCCTTTAACATTCACCAACCCCTCCTACAACAGTTACCCTCAGTTTAACGCCCAGGAATCCAACATTGTCTTCACTGACCCCTCGCTGTGAACTCCTTCACACCTCTATACCCCCCCATGCCCCTTCACACCTCTATACCCCTCATGCCCCATCACACCTCTATACCCCTCATGCCCCTTCACACCTCTACATAACATCCCATTCCCCATCACACTTCTGAAACCTCCACCATGCCCCTTCACATGTCTACACCACCCTCCATGCCCCTTCACGCATCTACACCACCACCCCATTCCCCTTCACACCTCTGCACCACCCCCATTCCCCTTCACACCTCTGCACCACCCCCATTCCCCTTCACACCTCTGCACCACCCCCATGCCCCTTCACACCTCTGCACCACCCCCCATGCCCCTTCACACATCCAAAAGCTCCCCATGGCTCTTCACACCTGAAAACCACCCACCGCCCACAATCCAACATGACACCTCCACCTTCCTGCTCCGGACCAGCTCACCCATTGCAAAATACCCAAACCCTTGGTGAATCTCTCTCATTCCACTGATACCCCCAAACCGCCCCCGCCCTCCTCTGCACACGCACCCAGATCTTCATTCCTCTCTTGACCATCCTTTGCTTACCTCCAGCCCCCAATGACCCTCGCTGCCCAACAGTGCCTCCTGTAGCCTTCCAGCTGCAGCTTGAAGATCCGAACCCTGGGAGAGGTTGCTGCTGGAAGATTGAACCCCCAGAGAAGTTGTTGATTGAAGAGCCGATCCATGGAAGAAGCTGCTGCACTGAGAACAACCACCTTCTGGATGCTGCTACACAGAGAATATCCACATGGTTGATGCTCCATCTACCCACCAGATTACCATCACCATCCTCCTCCAACTTACCTTCACTGTCACCTAGCTGGGTGGGACTGCACTCACCTGATTCCATTCTTGTCAATCTAACCATAGTCACTGAATCACCTGTAATGGCTTCTCTTCCTGTTCCCGCACGGTTACCTCTGGTGTTCTGCAAGGATCTATTCTTGGCCTCCTTCTATTTCCCATCTACTTGCTGCCCCTAGGCAACATCATCTGAAATCACAGTGTTAGCTTTTACATGTACGGCAATGTCACCCAGTTCTACCTCCCAGTTCTCTCAACTCCTCCACTGCTGCCAAATTATCACACTGCTTATCTGACACTCAACACAGAATGAGAAGAAATTTCCTTCCATTAAATATAAGGAAGACAGAAGCCACTGCTTTTGCCCCACACACCAAATTCCATTCTCTGTCTGCTGTCTCCTCTCCTGAGCAACAATCTGAGACTAAATCAGTCTATTCCCAAACCTAATATCACATTTGACCCCAAGATGTGCTTCTGACTGCATGGTCATGTCATCACTAAAGTTGTTTATTTTTCTCCTCCATAACCTCGCCCTGCAAAGTCCTAGTCACCTATCATTCTTATGCTCGTTGACCTACCCGGGCTCTGTTGTTATATGCCTTTAAGTGTTAGCAGCATGACATCACTAGAAAGCAAGTGTGCCATGCGATCCAGTCTTAGTTTCATTTTTTGCTTTTGAGAAGAGCACACACACAGACAGACACACACACAGCTCTGCTGCTGATGTCTTCAAGCTTTCTACCTATCTATATATATATATATATATCAGTTCTCATGTGCCTAGTCCTAATAAATGAACCCACAATGTGTTTACCCATTCCCTTATGAGTGATTGGTACCTTTATATTATTATACCTACATGACATGGTGCTCAGCAGTGGTGAGCCTGGCACCAAGATTAAATACATGTACATAGTGTACAGCCTTAGATCATGCTACATGGCATGAGATGACCCTCGACATTCTGGTCAGACCACAGTTGAAATTGCAGTGGGTGACTGCACAGTGAACCTTTGAAAACAGTGCTGAAGTAAAAAGCTGCCCAGCGGACAGATGCCACATGGTGAGATTGCAGCACATAGCCTGTTAGTCAGTGAGTGGGTCAGTCTGTCGAGAGGATCAGCATCAGGTTAACTCAGTCTTGGAAGGTGAGGGAGAAGGCTGAGGGCTGGATTGATAGTGAGCGGTGGAGAGTCAAACAAACAAAAACAAACAAACAAAATAAGCTATTATAATAATCTGGCAAAAGAAGGTTGCGATTATAACGGACAGAATTTCAGAAAAACGTGTGTAAGCAGCTACAGCGAAACTCATCGTGGGCACTATAGGAAAAGGAAGGTCAAAGAGATATTGTCAAAATGTCCACAAAATTCCCCAGTTTGAATTGGGGAGCAGCTGACCTAATATCTGAATTCAAAATTTTTAAACAAATAGATTTAATTTTCTTTTAGAATTTTTAAGAATAGAGAGCCATGATTTCTTGATTCAGGAGTTCGTGAACCAGGCAAGTAAGCCATGAAAATTCGACTAGCAATTGGGAACGAAGGTCCACACGGGCTGAACATGCCAGGATTAACAGAGGATGAGCTAAAAGAGCCCCAAAAGATATGGGCTACATTGGAAGACCGGTTCAGATTCAGGTTAAACTTCCATATTCTTTGACTTGAGTTCATGTCATTTTGACAATCGCCAAACAGGAAAGAGCATGTACTCTGGTGCTCTGCAAGGATCTATTGTTCAGTGAGAGAACAAGTTCAGCCAGATGGAGGAGAATGGTGGTGGATGGGGATTGTTCAGGCCTCTGTACAATGAAGAAGCGGAGAGCCCTCAGACCATCCCGGTGGGGGATGGAGGTGTAGAGGGATTGGATGTCCATGGTGAAGAGGAGGTGGTTGGGGCCAGGGAACTGGTAATTGTTGATATGATGTGGGGCATCAGAGGAATTACAGATGTAGGGAAGAGACTGGACCATTCTAGGAAATTCCCTTGTCTGGAGGGGTGAAGGGGAATCAACAGCATGGCAGTTTCTGACCTTTGCGTGTTTCTGACTGGGTCTGCGGCAGGTGGTGAAGGGAGAAACAATGATCAGAAGGGTTGTGCTCCCAGGATGAGCCTATCCTATTGCACTCCGGGTGAGCTGACTCCTGCGATGTCCCCAAAAGTGGGATACTCGACTGCAAAATTTGTGGTAGTGGGAGACTGTGTTCGTGCTGTCCCCTGAAAAACAAACATACTTGAGCTCATCCTCACCAAACTGCCTGCCGCAGATCCATCTGTCCATGAGAGTATCGGTAGGAGTGCCCACTGCACACTCATTGTGGAGATAAAAGATGGAATCGTCCCAGATTTGCACTAAGTGCGGTAGGGGGCGGGTAAAACATGTTTAAAACATCGGAATGTGGGCTCCGATTCTCCTGCCACGCGTCACCTCGCTGCTTCATCACGCCAGGCACCACACTTACATTACACACGTACTCAGTGCTTCCAGCCCAGGACTAAAGCAAAGAAGACTGGGACCCGAAAGACAAGAAGTCTGCAGACCTCAAGTGCCCTTTGGATGCCATGGAGGACGCTGTGATGTCCTCTACTCCCACTGTAGCTGCAGGAGGACCAGATACATTACCACTGTGGCTTGGTAGGCGATGGCAGTGGTGATCAATGCCCATGTTGTACAGAAGAGCCTGGCCGTCCAATGCAGAGAGGATGGATGATCTCATCCATGCAGCCAGGGTATGGCAACTATCTCATCACTCTAAACTCACACACTCAAGCTCATCACACATTCACTGGCATCTCACTCACTGCCAGCTCAAGGGACATCATCACTCATTCTCACACACACACCCTCACATCTTCATCTGGCCTCATCTCCTCTGGTGACTGCCTCCTCAGCCCTCAACATCTTGAAGGCACCTGCACAGATCATCATGTACTCCCACACACAATCTGGGATACCCTCCTTCCCCAGTACAACTCTCGTCCTGCAGCCTCTTCCCTTGCCTGAAGCTACTTCTCCCCCTTCACCAAGCAGGCCCTAGCATTGCAGCCATTGAAAAGCCACCCACATATAGCTGTCTTGGTGGGCAGAGACCTGCCGTGAGCCCCCCTAAAAGTGATGTGGTGCTGTCTGTGAAGCCTGGTGCTGACGACCACAAGTGCTGACCAAACCAAGGTAGACAAAGAAGCCTTGAAGTCCCAACGAAGTGCAGCCAGCCAAGTACACGTCGTTTATGTGCTGTTGTGAAACACGTCGGCGTGTTTTCCCGCTGACGTGGTGGACGATCCAACGGGGGCAGATGAGGCCGGGGGGATGGCCTAATAATGATATGCTGATGTATTGCAATGAGGTTCCCGGCATCCGATGGCGCAGAACGCTGCCTGCCATTGGCTGGCTGAGCAGCCAATCGCAAACCGGTTTTACGCCATCGTGAAACTGATTGCGCCATATTGTCTGCTCACTCCACCGAATACGCCCGACACCGTCTTGCACGGAAAATCCTGTCCCAAGTCCCGTCTTCACATTGAGGATACCCTCATTGTGCTGTGAGTCACTACCACTGTGATAAGTGGGATAGATTCCAAACAGACTTAGCAACTCAAGACTGGGCATCCATGCGGCACTGTGGGTCACCGGCAGAATTCCACTCAACCACAATCTGTAACCTCATGGCCCGGTATATCCCCTACTGTACCATTACCACCAAGCCAGCAGATTAACCCTGGTTCAATGAAGAGTGCAGGAGGGTGTGCCGGGAGCAGCACCAGCACACCTAAAAATGAAGTGTCAACCTGATGAAGCTACAACTCAGAACTACTTGCATGCAAAATAGCATAAGCATCAAATGATAGACAGAGCTAAGCAATTCCACAACCAATGGATCAGATCTAAGCTCTGCAGTCCTGCCACAAGTCAGGGGTGTGATGGAATACTCTTTACTTTCCTAGGTGAGTTCAGCTCCAACAGCTATGAACAAGCCTAACACAAATTAGGACAAAGCAGCCTGATTAAATGGCACCCCGCCCACCATCTTCAACAATCACTCCCTCCATCACTGACTCACAGTAGCAGCAGTGTGTACCATCTACAAGATGTACTGCAGCAACTCACCAAGGCTCCTTCAACATTACCTTCCAAACCCATGACCTCTAGAACCTCAAAGGAAAGAGGCAGCAGATGCATGGGAACACCACCACCTGCAAGTTCCCCTCCAAGTCACACACCATTGGGACTTGGAAATATTTTGTCGTTCCATCACTATCGCTGGGGTAAAACCCTGGAAATCCCTCCCTAACAGCACCGTGGGTGTACCTACACCACAGGGACTGCAGCAATTAATAAATTTTTCCAAGTCCCGACGAGAGCATGAAGCAGCACCGAAGTAATCATTGATGTACCGGAGAAAGAGTTGTGGAAGGGGGCTGGAGTAGGACTGGAACAAGGAATGTTCCACATACCCCATAAAGAGACAGGCATAGCTGGGGCCCATGCAGGTACCCATAGCCACACCTTTTATTTGGAGGAAGTGAGAGGAGTTGAAGGAGAAATTGTTCAGTGTGAGAACAAGTTCAGCCAGACGGAGGAGAGTAGTGGTGGATGGGGATTGTTCGGGCCTCTGTTCGAGGAAGAAGCTAAGGGCCCTCAGACCATCCTGGTGGGGGATGGAGGTGTGGAGGGATTGGACGTCCATGGTGAAGAGGAAGCGGTTGGGGCCAGGGAACTGGAAATTGTTGATGTGACGTAAGGTGTCAGAGGAATCACGGATGTAGGTGGGAAGGGACCGGACAAGGGGAGAGAGAAGTGAGTCAAGATAACGAGAAATGAGTTCTGTGGGGCAGGAGCAAGCTGAGACAATCGGTCTACCGGGGCAGTTCTGTTTGTGGATTTTGGATAGGAGGTAGAAGCGGGCCGTCCGAGGTTGGGGCGACTATCAGGTTGGAAGCTGTGGGAGGAAGATCCCCAGAGGAGATGAGGTCAGTGCCTCTTCACCATGGACGTCCAATCCCTCTACACCTCCACCCCCCCACCAGGATGGTCTGAGGGCCCTTAGCTTCTTCCTCGAACAGAGGCCCGAACAATCCCCATCCACCACTAATCTCCTCCATTTGGCTGAACCTGTTCTTACACTGAACAATTTCTCCTTCAACTCCTCTCACTTCCTCCAAATAAAAGATGTGGCTATGGGTACCCACATGGGCCCCATCTATGCCTGTCTCTTTATGGGGTATGTGGAACATTCCTTGTTCCAGTCCTACTCCAGCCCCCTTCCACTACTCTTTCTCCGGTACATCGATGATTACTTCAGTGCTGCTTCATGCTCTCGTCGGGACTTGGAAAAATTTATTAATTTTGCCTCCAATCTCAACCCCTCCATCATTTTCACGTGGTCCATCTCTGACACTTCCCTTCGCTTCCTTGACCTCTCTGTCTCAATCTCTGGTGATAGACTGTCCACCAATATCCATTACAAACCCACTGACTCCCACAGCTACCTCGACTACATCTCCTCACACCCCGCTTCCTGTAAGGACTCCATCCCATTCTCTCAGTTCCTTCGCCTCCGTCACATCTGTTCCAATGATGCTACCTTCAAAAACAGTTCCTCTGACATGTCCTCCTTCTTCCTTAACCGAGGTTTTCCACCCACGGTCGTTGACAGGGCCCTCAACCGTGTCCGGCCCATCTCCCGTGCATCCGCACTCACACCTTCTCCTCCCTCCCAGAAACATGATAGAGTCCCCCTTGTCCTCACTTATCACCCCACCAGCCTCCGCATTCAAAGGATCATCCTCCGCCATTTCCGCCAACTCCAGCATGATGCCACCACCAAACACATCTTCCCTTCACCCCACCTATCGGCATTCTGTAGGGATCGCTCCCTCCGGGACACCCTGGTTCACTCCTCCGTCACCCCCTACTCCTCAACCCCCTCCTATGGCACCACCCCATGCCCACGCAAAAGATGCAACACCTGCCCCTTCACTTCCTCTCTCCTCACCGTCCAAGGGCCCAAACACTCCTTTCAAGTGAAGCAGCATTTCACTTGCATTTCCCCCAACTTAGTCTACTGCATTCGTTGCTCCCAGTGTGGTCTCCTCTACATTGGAGAGACCAAACGTAAACTGGGCGACCGCTTTGCAGAACACCTGTGGTCTGTCCGCAAGAATGAACCAAACCTCCCTGTCGCTTGCCATTTTAACACTCCACCCTGCTCTCTTGCCCACATGTCTGTCCTTGGCTTGCTGCATTGTTCCAGTGAAGCCCAACGCAAACTGGAGGAACAACACCTCATCTCCCGACTAGGCACTTTACAGCCTTCCGGACTGAATATTGAATTCAACAACTTTTAGGTCTTGAGCTCCCTCCTCCATCCCCACCCCCTTTCTGTTTCCCCCTTCCTTTTGTTTTTTTCCAATAAATTACATAGATTTTCCTTTTCCCACCTATTTCCAATATAAAAAGTGAAAAAGAAAAAAAAAATTATTTATTTATTTTATTTTTTTTTTGCATCTTTTATGCTCTCCCCACCCCCACTAGAGCTATACCTTGAGTGCCCTACCATCCATTCTTAATTAGCACATTCGTTTAGATAATATCACCAACTTTAACACCTATGTGTTCTTTTGTTCTATTGTTGGTGACATCTTTTGATGATCTGCTTCTATCACTGCTTTTTTGTCCCTACAACCACACCAACCCCCTCCACTTCTCTATCTCTCTCTCTCTTTCTGCCCCCCCCTCCCCCACACACCTTAAACCAGCTTATATTTCAACTCTTTCTTGGACTCGAACTCAAGTTCTGTTGAAGGGTCATGAGGACTCGAAACGTCAACTCTTTTCTTCTCCGCCGATGCTGCCAGACCTGCTGAGTTTTTCCAGGTAATTCCGTTTTTGTTTTGGATTTCCAGCATCCGCAGTTTTTTTTTTTGTTTTTATCTAGATAGAGTCTAAAGGCGTCTCTGTGTGAGAGTGAGAGAGAGAGAGAGAGAGAGAGAGACAGACAGGGAGACAGAAAGAAGCAAGAGAGACAGACTGCACGGGTGAGAGAGGGAGACACTGAGGGGAGAGGGAGAGACAGACCAACTCTGCGAGGATGAATTAGGGAGAGAGACAGAGACAGAGGTGCCGAGGTGAGAGAGAAAGAGAGAGAGACAGACAGATTGTGAGGGATGAGAGAGACTCTGAAGGGGTGGGAGAGAGATAGTGAGGTAGACTTCGAGGGGAGATGTGTCCGGTCTCCAAGGAGATAACAGACCTTCCAAGGGGTGAGAAAATCAACGAGGAGGGAGAGACTGCTAAGGTTGGGAAGTGGGGCAGCTGAGTGAGTGAGTGAGTGAGTGCTCCTCCTGGCCAGAAAGGAGTTTATGAAAGTTGAAAACTAACATTTACTGGGTCTCCTCAATACTCTCAGCTTTAGCTGGAGTATTTGCAACTGTGGTCACGGGATGATAATGGCAGCAAGTTCCAATTACAATACTGGGGACCAATGATGTTGTTTACACTAGGCCCCTGTTTCTGTAAATGGGCGGCCATGTACTGCCTAATTTCAGGCGTGATATAGCCATGGGGGCTTGGGGTGGGTGATGGTGGTGGTGTTTTGGGAGTTGATTGGAATCAGTTGAATGTGATTCACAGGCAGCTCCATGAGACGAACACATCACCCAGTGAGACAGAAAACTTGCAGCTTATGTGTTCACTAAGATCAGTTGGCAATGTGCACTGGATTCTTCCCTGAGAAAACTTTGCAAGTTAAAAGGGAGCAGCATTAAACAGATCTCGCAAAAAGATCAACAAGAGTGTTGCCACATATTTGTATTAAGCAGAAAATGTACAGCAATCAAAATATTTATTTAAAGACTGTCAGGACTTGATCATTGTTCATCCTTATCTCCATTTTGTTTGTTTTGTTCTCACAAGGAACTGAGTTACACAGAATCATTTTATGCAAGTGGGCTGTTATTTTTATAATAATTAAAGGTCCATTGGCATCTCAGCTGCAGTCAACTCCAAATAAAAACCTGTTCACTCAAATTCCCAAAAGTCTTGCTTAAAACTTTCCACATTCTCCCATCATGATATCTTCACACTTTAGTGTAGAAAAAGCTGTTGGCTGATTGGATTAATAAAAGAAAGACCAGCACTTTCACAACCTCCGGTATCCCAAACACTCTACAGCTATAAGATTGGAGCAAAACATGTATCATACCAATCTTCATGACAGATGCCCAGGCCAAAGCCTCTGGTGGAATATTGTGACTATCTAGGCTCCCTGTGAAATTCCTTTGAAGGAAGTTTTCAATGCAGTGTTCCAGGGTCTGATTACGAGCTCAGCAGTCATATGATGGGGATGCTTTAATCTTCCATGAATGGAGAAGACGATAGCATCAGCCACCATCGGACCTGAGACAGTTGATGGTTGGGCATAGGTTGCGAGGAAGGTTCGTTGCTTCAGGCTATCCTGTGGGATCCTCCTTAAGGAATTCATTTGGAAGTCGCAGTTCTCCCAAGAATTTCACCATGAAGGGAGATGGAAGAAGAGCTTCAATGACTTGGTGATTTCAACAGTGGACTGCAGAATAGGAGTTCCGCTGAGCAGACAGCTCTCACTGTCAAGCCTCTGTGTGTCTGTTTGTGTCGCTCATGGAGTGAGAAAGCAGCTCCTGAAAGGAAAGCCTGAAGGATCGAGCCTTCCTCGCAATCAGTGCCCAACCATCAACTGCGATTAAACCATGGACTTGGGCAGTGGGGTAGAATAGCTGTGAAGGCTTGACTGGTGGGGAATGAAAATGTCATGGCAGCTAGCAGGAAAGTGTGCACACACATGAAGGAAACTCTTCTTGTGGTTGCAGACCCTGGACATTCAGGAGTGGCAGGTCTTCCTGTAAATATACATTTCCAATTGATCATGTACTCTGATGGCAACCTGGGTGCAGTCAATGATGCTTTGCATTTGGGGAATTCCTGCAATACCCAACTGATCAGGAATCCGATGTGTTCTCCTAAAGGCCTGCCATCTCCACAAGTCCCAAAATTTCTGCAAGTATGTGGGAAGTCATGGAAATGTCCTAGAGGAACACACCTGCAGGAAGTGTCACCAGCTGCAGAAGCTTGAGCTCTGGGTTTTGCAATTTGAGCAGCAGCTGGCGTCACTGCATCTGCGAGGCAGAGAACTATGAGGATAGCAGGTTTAGGGAGGTCTGTACAAACAAAGAGAGAATGGGTGATTGCCTGAGTGGTTTTAGAGATCCAGACAGGTAGTGCAGGAGTCCCCTGAGTCCATCTAGTTTGCTAATCAGTTTTCCATTTTGGATACGGTTGAGGGTGAAGGTTCCTCATGGGTGTGCAGCCAGAGCCAAGTCTTTGAAACCACGGGTGTCTCAGCTGCACTGATGGGGAGGGTTAAGAGGGGAGGAGCAATAATGATAGGGGATTCCATGGTCAGTGGATAAGTCAGGTGTTTCTGTAGCAGTTAATTTGACTCAAGGATGTTGTGTTGCTTCCCTGGTACCAGGGTCAAGGACGTCACAGAGTGGCTGCAGGATATCCTCTGGGGGAGGGTGAATAGCCAGCGGCTATGGTCCACATTGGTACAAACAACATAGGTAGGAAGAGGGAAGGGATCCTGAAAGCAGATTTTATGGAGTTAAAAAGGAATTTAAAAAGCAGGACCTCAAGAGCCATAATCTCAGGATTACTCCCAATGCTCAAGTGCTCGTGAGCATAGGAATAGGAGGCTTGATTGATTGGACACGTGATTGGAGAATTCATTTAGGAGGGAGGACATCAGATTTGTTCTGGGCGAGGTGGGACCTGTACAAAATGGATGGCTGCACCTTAACAGGACTGGGATTAATATCTGCACAGGGAGATTTGCTCCTGGTTTTGGGGAGGGTTTAAACTAGCTTGTGACGAGGATGGGAACTTGAGGGATAATTCAAATTGGAAAGAAGTAAGCTGGTAACCGGAAATAGAAAAGTGGCAAGTGAAATTACAAGGCAGGCGAGACGAAGCTGAGATAAAAGCAAAAAACTGCGGATGCTGGAAATCCAAAACAAAAACAAAAATACCTGGAAAAACTCAGCAGGTCTGGCAGCTTCTGTGGAGAGGAACACAGTTAACATTTCGAGTCCGCATGACTCTTCAACAGAACTAAGGGAAAATAGAAAAGGGGTGAAATATAAGTTGGTTTAAGCGGGGTTGGGGCGGGGGGGGGGGGTGGTGGGACACGAAGAGCTGGATAGAGGGCCAGTGATAGGTGGAGATAACCAAAAGATGTCACGGACAAAAGGACAGAAAGGTGTTGAAGGTGGTGATATTACCTAAAGGAATGTGCTAATTAAGGGTAGAAAGCAGGACGAGCAAGGTACAGATAGCCCTAGTGGGAGTGGAGGAATTGAAAAAGGCCAAAAGGTAGAGATAAAACAATGGATGGGAATACATTTAAACATAATGGAAATAGGTGGAAAAAGAAAAATCTATCTAAATTATTGGAAAAAACAAAAAGGAGGGGGAAAATCGGAAAGGGGGTGGGGTTGGAGGAGAGACTTCATGATCTAAAATTGTTGAACTCATTATTCAGTCCAGAAGGCTGTAAAGTGCCTAGTCGGAAGATGAGGTGCTGTTCCTCCAGTTTGCGTTGAGCTTCACTGGAACAATGCAGCAAGCCAAGGACAGACACGTAGGCATGAGAGCAGGATGGATTGTTGAAATGGCAAGCGACAGGGAGGTCTGGGTAATGCTTGCGGACAGACCAAAGGTGTTCTGCAAAGTGGTCACCCAGTCTGCTTTTGGGCTCTCCAATGTAGAGAAAACTGCATTGGGAGCAACGAATGCAGTAGACTAAGTTGAGGGAAGTGCTAGTGAAATGCTGCTTCACTTGAAATGAGTGTTTGGGCCCGTGGAAGGTGAAGAGAGGGGAAGTAAAGGAGCAGATGTTGCATCTTCTGCAGTTGCATAGGAAGGTGCCATGGGAGGGGGTGATGGAGGAGTGGGCCAGGGTGTCACAGAGGGAACGATCCCTATGGAATGCCACCGGGGGAGGTGAAGGGAAGATGTGTTTGGTGGTGGCATCATGCTGGAGTTGGCGGAAATAGAGGATGATCATTTGAATACGGAGGCTGGTGGGGTGATAAGTGAGGACAAGGGGGACCCTATCATATTTCTGGGAGGGAGAAGAAGGTGTGAGGGCGGATGCCCAGGAGATGGGCCGGACACGGTTGAGGGCCCTGTCAACGACTGTGGGTGGAAAATCTCAGTTAAGGAAGAAGGAGGACATGTCAGAGAAACTGTTTTTGAAAGTGGCATCATCAGAACAGATGCAATGGAGGCAAAGGAACTGAGAGAATGGGATGGAGTCCTTACAGGAAGCGGGGTGTGAAGAGCTGTAGTTGAGGTAGCTGTGGGAGTTGGTAGGCTTGTAATGGATATTGGTGGACAGTCTATCACCAGGAATTGAGACAAAGAAGTCAAGGAAGGGAAGGGAAGTGTCAGGGATGGACCATGTGAAAATGATGGAGGGGTGGAAATTGGAAGCAAAATTAATAAATTTTTCCAGGTCCAGACGAGAGCATGAAGCCGCACCGAAGTAATCATCGATGTACCGGAGAAAGAGTTGTGGGAGGGGGCAGGAGTAGGACTGGAACAAGGAATGTTCCACATACCCCATAAAGAGACAGGCATAGCTGTGGGCAATGTGGGTACCCATAGCCACACGTTTTATTTGGAGGAAGTGAGAGGAGTTTAAGGAGAAATTGTTCAGTGTGAGAACAAGTTCAGTCAGACGGAGGAGAGTAGTGGTGGATGGTGATTGTTCGGGCCTCTGTTCGAGGAAGAAACAGAGACCCATCAGACCATCCCCCTGGGGGATGGAGGTGTAGAGGGATTTGGACGTCCATGTGAAGAGGAGGCGGTTGGGGCCAGGGAACTGGAAATTGTTGATATGATGTAGGGTGTCAGAGGAGTCACGGATGTAGGTGGGAAGGGACTGGACAAGGGGAGAGAGAATGGAGTCAAGATAGCAAGAAATGAGTTCCGTGGGGCAGGATCAGGCTGACACGATCGGTCTGCCGGGACAGTCCTGTTTGTGGATTTTGCGTAGGAGGTAGAAGCGGGCCGTCCAAGGTTGGGAGACTATCAGGTTCAACGGATCCTTTTACCCACTTCCAATATTCTCCCTCCACCTGGACCCCTCCATCTGGATTCTTACCTTCTCTTGATCTTTTCATTGAGAACTGTCGGCGTGACATTAGAAGTCTCAATTTCTCTGCTCCTCTCACCCATGCTAGGAAGGATATTCTTGTCATAGATGCAGTGCAACAAATGTTCACCAGCCTTGTTCCCTGGATGGCGGCACTGTCCTGTAAAGAGAGATTGGAGAAAGTGGTCCTGTATCCTCAAGTTGTGAAGAATGAGAGGTAATCTCATTATAACCGACAAAATAATTAAATACAGCGTAGATATTTCCCCTGGTTGGGGAGTCTAGAACCAGAGGACAATTTCAAAATAAGAGGAAACCAATTAGGACCAAGATGAGGAGAACTTTGGTTACTCAGAGGGTTGTGAACCTTTGGAATTGTCTACCCCAGAGGGCTGTGGAAGCTGAGTCATTGAGTGAGTTTAAATTAGATATTGACAGATTTCTAAATCTCTATGAGGATAGTACAGGGGGGAAAGGAATTGAAGTGGATGAACTGCCATTTCGTATTGAATGGTGGAATAGGTTCGACGGGCTGAATGGCCTACACCTGCTCCTTTGTTCCTAAGCACACTGATCTGTAACTCTTTCTCTGCAATGTAGATGATGAATGAAAGAGCTGAGCTGCTATCGACCTATGTATACGACAGCACTAAGCTATACGTGTGCAATGAATACATTAGATTCATGCCCCCTGGACAGCAATAATGATAATGGTATCCCTTTTCATCAATTTCGACCTTATACTCGGCCTCATCACCCTCGTCATGACACCTTTGCATCTGCATGTGATGACACCCCCCTAGTTCTATTCTTGTCTCTCCAGTCATAGCTGGCTGAATATGAGTGTCCCTCAGCAGTGTGCTGCTTCTACCCGGTGGGTGTCTTATGGGGACAGTGTGGAGGGATGTTTACTCTGTATGTAACCTGTACTCTATCTGCCCTGGGAGGATTTATGGAACAGTGGAGATCGAGCTTTTCTGTGATGTTGTGCTGTCCTTGCTCTGGGAGACATTGGAGTGCTGGTTTCGTGCATGTGTCTTCTGTTTGAGCACAGTCCATTTGATTTGTTGATCTGACTTCTCCCATCGTTCAGGGCTGAATTGGTGTTGGAGGTGAGCTGGGAATTGCTAAGGGCTCCAGGCATCACTGGGCAAACAAACATTTGAGCGCAAGAATCTCTCGACGCTGTTTCCCCATTAGGTTGACAGGTAGACGCTGATGGTGATGGAATCTTAACAACAGTGATTATTGGACAAGGGCAGAAAGCATTGGAAGGCACTAAAGACTTGGGCTCCAGAACTTGTCACACCTCTAGCCAAGCTGCCCCAGTACAGCCACAACACTGGAACCACCTGGCTATCTGGAAAATTGCCCAACTATGTCCTGTACACAAAAAGCAGGACAAATCCAACCCAGCCAATTACCGACCCATCAGTCTACTCTCGATCATCAGTAAAGTAATGGAAGGGATCATCAACAGTGCTATCAAGCGGCACTTGCTTAGCAATAACCTGCTCACTGATGCCCAGTTTGGGTTCTGCCGGGGCCGCTCAGCTCCTGACCTTGTTCCAGCCTTGTTTCAAACATGGGCAAAAGAGCTGATCTCCCGAGGTGAGGTGAGAGTGACTGCCCTTGACATCAAGGCCGTATTTCATCATGTGTGGGATCAGGGAGCCCTAGCAAAACTGGAGTCAATGGGAACCAGGGGGAAAACTCTCCGGTCGTTGGAGTCATACCTAGCACAAAGGAAGTTGGTTCTGGTTGTTGGAGGTAAGTCATCTCAGCTCCAGGATATCACTGCAGGAGTTCCTCAGGGTCGTTTCCACAGCCCAACCATCTTCAGCTGCTTCACCAATGACCTTCCTTCCATTATAAAGTCAGCAGTGGGGATGTTCACTGATGATTTCACAATGTTCAGCTCAATTGATACAGGAGTAGCCCATGGGCAGGATCTTCCAGTTGGCGAGTGGGGGCGGGGCCTGCTCACTGATACGTAAAATAACGGGGGATGATGCCTGGTGGAACTCGACCACGTCAAATGAGGGGGCGTGGCTGGGAAAATTTTTACACATGTTAAATAAAAGTTCTAAATCAGAGTTGATCTCCTTGAGGCAGCACTTAGCCTCAGGGAGATCTGTGCGCTCTTTTGCGTGCATAGCACTTCCTGGCGGATGTCACGCTGGACGGACCTTAATTGGCCCACCCATGTAAAATGGCGGCAGGGTCCCAATTGGGGGCGCCGATCAGAGGTGTGCCCGCCTGCGCCAACACGGGGAAAATTTTCCCAATGTCCAAATGCAGCAAAACTTGGACAATAGCAAGGCTTGGACTGGCAAGTGGCAAGGAACATTCGCACCACACAAGTGTCAGGTAGTGACCATCTCCAACAAAAAAGAACCCAGCCATCGCCCCTTGATGTTCGGTGGCATTACCACCACTTAATCCCACACCAGCAACATCCTGAGAGTTACAATTGACCGGAAACTGAACTGGACTAGCCATATAAGTACTGTGGCTACAAGAGCAGGTCAGAGGCTAGGAATGGTGCGACGAGTAACTCACCTCCTGACTCCCCAAAGCCTGTCCACTATTTACAAGGCATGAGTCAGGAATGTGATGGAATACTCTCCACTTGCCTGGATGAGTGCAGCTCCCACAACACTGAAGAAGCTGGGCACCATCCAGGACAAAGAAGTCCACTTGATTGGCACCACATCTACAAACATTCACTCGCTCCACCATCGACGTACCATAGCAGCAGTGTATACCATCTACAAGATACACTGCAGGAATTCACCAAGGCTCCTCAGACAGCACCATCCAAACCCACAACCACTACCACCTAGAAGGACAAGGGCAGCAGATAGATGGGAACACCACCACCTGGAAGTTCCCCTCCAAGTAACTCACCATCCTGACTTGGAAATATGTTGCCATTCCTTCACTGTCGCTGGGTCAAATTCCTGGAACTCTCTTCCTAACAGCACTGTGGGTGTACCTACACCACATGGACTGCTGCCATTCAAGGAGGCAGCTCACAACCACCTTCTGAAGGACAATTAGGGATGGGCAATAAATGCTGGCCCAGCCAGCGAAGCCCACATCCCATGAATGAATTTTTAAGAAATTACTGGTGGATGAATTGAATGTGAAGAGATTGTTACATCTCTCTATTCAGCAGAAAATGTGCAGAACTCATAATATTTCTTAAAGACTGCCAGGCTTTGGTAACTCATTGGATAACATTGTGTTCATACTGGCTGCTCCTTTATTACAAGAAAACGAGTTACACAGAAATATTTTATGCAAATGAGCTGTTATTTGTACAACAAATACAATTAAGGGTTCTTGAGGGTTCTCTCTCTGGGTGTTGTTTCTCCCTCCTTTAAATCTGCCATTATCACCCCCATCATCAAAAAAAACAACCATTGAGCCCCCCACCCTTGAAAACTACCAGCCAATCCCCAACTTTACTTTTCTCTCAGAAGTCCTTGAACAGGTTATCAACTCCAACTTCTGTACCACATTTCCAGTCCTCTGGTGGTATTCTGTTTTCTGATCAGACACATGTAATATTGCCTCTGCTATCACCCCTTTCAATCTGCACCAATACAATCTATCCGGACTAGGCGTCTTATCCTTTTTAAGTTTGATTCATTTATTAATGTCCTTCCACTTTCTATTTTAAAAAATCTTTAGATTCTTTTTGATCTCAGTTCATAGTGGGAGCATCTGGGAAGGTTAGAGCAAAGTTTGTGGGGAGTCGAATGGACAGGTTGTGAGCTGATTTGAGCTGCTCTCCAGTGGTTAGGTTTGATTTGACAGAGATCTTGTTTCCCACTGACAAGTAGCAGACTAAGAGGGATCTTTACCTGTTGGACTAACATCAGCTGATTTACACAAGATTTTTTCAATTCACCTCCTTCAGCCCCTCGAGTCTGTTCTGCCAATCAGTTGGATCATGGTTGATTTAAATTTACACTCCAGCTACCCGCAGAGTTCAAAATACATGGGGGTGGTGGATGAATTTACCCTTGAATACCCCCCACTCCCCAATATCCTGAAGAAATTCAATCACAAGGTGACCAATGAGAGAAAAGACACCTTCGTATGTGTGACAGACATAATCTGTGAGGAACTGCTCTTCCAATCACAAGCTGTTTTAATCCCATGCCTACTGCTGATTGGCTCACTGGGGAGACATAGTTAAGCCAATCAGCAGCAAACGCTGGAGAGAATCAACTTGTGATTAGTGTAGCAGTGGGGAAGTGAGTGGGAGCACGTCAGCCTGAAGACGGTAAAAGAGAGACAGCGACAGACGCAGAGGCTGTGAGACAGGGAGTGTGGTAAAGTGAGGTACCCTGTCCTTGCGTTAAGAGAATGCAAGTGTACTGATCATGTGACACCACTGAAAAATCACTGTACAGTGCAGGCAAGTGGAAACTGTCAATCCAGTTCTGGAGGTTTCTGAGTGAGCATGTATGTTCTGATGCTCTGCCCTATGTATCAAGAAACCATCCAAGTTTATTCATCAGTCTCCCTTCGTTATTGTTTGCAAGCAGCAAGTAATGAGAACTTAGAAAGTTGTGCAGTTATAGTTCGGTTGGCCAACGAATTCATTTATCCAAGACATAAAAGTGGCGATGAGGATAAAGTACAAAAGAAAATAAATTTCAAGACAGGTGAGCAAAGCATTGGAAAAAGCATCTGTACTTAACTTGTAAAATAGGTGACACCCAGAAATCAGAGCAGAAAGCAGTGCTGCAGTTTTAAATTTAAAAACACCCTGCAGAATCGTGATCATGGGATCCTGTCTAAACTCAAAACAAGTGCGAAACCAGTAAAGAAACGCTGACAGCTGCAGAGACAGAGTTGAAAAAATAACAGTGGCTGCTCTTAAAGCAGCAATACATTTAGCCTGGTGAATACATGAAAAATGGCGATGTGCAGAAAATTACAAGAAACCCCAGAGAGACCGCAACTCCGTGGTAAGCCAAACACCTAAATTTGTCATTATCTGGAAAGCCTCTTGGAAGTGCCATCTGTTGCAGTTGTTCATGATGACACAGTTTGGGCATATCGATCCATTTGTCTCCATTGCAGATGACTGGTCTCAGTAAGTTGAACGCATAGCATTCTTTTTACTGCTAACGACATTGCAGGGGAGGAGGAGAAGAGGGCAATTCCTTTGTCCCCTTGCAGGAGCAAAATGTACAGGCAGTTCCGCAGCCTTATGTCACCTAGCACCACAGACTCGAAGACTTTAAAGGCTGTCAGGTGCCTAATCGGAAGATGAGATGCTTTTCCTCCAGTTTGAATTGGGCTTCACTTGAACATTGCAACAGGCCAAGGATGGACATGCAGGCATGAAGGCAGAATGGTGTGTTGAAATGGCAAGCAACAGGCATGTCTGGGTCATGCTTGCGGACAGACCAAAAGTCTTCCACTAAGCAGTCACCCAGTCTGCATTTGGTCTCTCCAATATAGAGGAGACCACATTGGGAGCAGCAAATGCAGTTGACCAAATTGAAGGAGGTGCAAGTGAAGCGCTGCTTCACCTGAAAGGAATGTTTGGGCCCTTGGATGGTGAGGAGAGAGGAGCAGGTCTTGCACATTCTGGGATTGCATGGGAAGGTGCCTTGGACGGGGAAGAGGTATTGGGGGAGCAGTGGACCAGGGCGTACTGGAGGGAATGGTCCCTATGGAATGCTGACGGGGGAGCAGGTGAAGGGAAGATGTGTTTGGTGGTGGCATACTTATCTGGCCTGGCAGGCGCCCTACTTACACTTTCTCCATCTGTATTCATGCAGGACAAGATGGCACACAACAAGAGGGAAAAGTCACAGACCAGTGGAGTAATGCCTGAAATCAAGGTCCTCACGGACTTTGAAAGCAGAGCCATCCAGCTGGCCGCTGACAATCTGGACAAAGTTGCAGGTTGCAACATGAGCCTCAACATGCTTACTGTCGCTCTGCTGCAGTCTGAGGCCGCTGCAAGGGTGTTATCATCCACGGCCTATGCGGATAGCCCTTGTCTCCAAGGAGCCCCCTGCAGCTTCTGTGGACCCGGCAAGACTTCAGGGATCTGTGACCAACTGAAGATGTAGGAGTTGTGCACACTCCCTGGAGCCCCATCTATTTACAATATATATCAATGATTTGGATGAGGTAACCAAATGCAATATTTCCAAGTTTGCTGATGACACAAAACTTGGTGTGAATATGAGTTATCCAATTTGGTAAGAAAAACAGGATGGTTGCTTATTATTTATGTGGTGATGGATTGGGAAATGTTGATGTAAAAGGGGACCAGGGTTTCCTTGTACAGTTATCCTGTTCAGTTTTAGTCTCCTTACCTAAGACAGGATATATTTTCCATATAGGGAGCGCAGTGAAGGTTTACTAGACTGATTTCTGGGATGGAAGGATTACCGTATGAGGTGAGATTATGCCAACTAGGCCTGTATTAATTGGAGATTAGAAGAATGAGAGGAGATCTCATTGAAACATATAAAATTCTGACAGTGATGGACAGACTATATGCAAGGATGATATTTCCTCTGGATGGGTGTGTAGAACAAGGGGCATAGTCGCAGGATACGGGGTAGACTATTTAGGACTGAGATGATGAGAAACTTTTTCACTCAGAGGGTGGTGAATCTGTGAAATTCTCTAGCACAGAGGGCTGTGGAGGCCAAGTCACTGAATATATTTAAGAAGGAAATAGCTAGATTTCTGGACTCTAAAGGCATCAAGGGGTATGGGGAGAGAGCAGGAGTACGGCGTTGAGATAAAGGATCAGCCATGATCATATTGAATAGCGGAGCAGGCTCAAAGGGCTGAATGACCTAGCCCTGCTCCTATTTTCTATCTTTCTATGTTTCTAGAACAGGGATATTCAGGCATTTTGAGAGCAGCTGCAGTTAGCTAGCATAAACTGGTTCTCAGAAGCTTGAATCAGTTGTTTTCAGGGAACATAAAAAGAGGCCTTCCTCAGTGCTGTTTTGTCTGCATTGGAGTGCTGCTTTGGGTGCACAAGACTGTGAAGTGGGAGTTTGAGGAGTGATCCCTTTCCGAATCCAGCAGTTGCCTCTTGCTTCAGTACAGGGGAAGAAGCTGACTTGTGAGTAACCGGCAAGTTCTTCTACTTAATCTAATTGTAATTGTATTAAATTGTTTTTAAAGTTCTGGTATTGCAGGTCAGCAATAAGTGGAATGTACAACCTGCCATATGTGGGAAGTCATGGTTGCATCATATGTCCTGGGAGAACGCTGGAAGTGTCACCGGCTGCAGAAGCTTGAGCTCTGGGTTTTGCAATTTGAGTAGCAGCTGGCATCACTGTGCATCTACAAGACAGAGAACTATGTGGCTAGCACATTTAGGGAGGTGATCACATTGTAGGTTAGGAGTGTGCAGACAAAGAGAGAATGGGTGATTGTCTGGGCAGTCTTAGAAAACCAGGCAGGTAGTGCAGGAGTCCCCTGAGTCTATCTAGCTTGCTAATCAGTTTTCCATTTTGGGCACTGGTGAGGGTGATGGTTCCTCATGGGAGTGGAACCACAAGTGGCTCAGCTGCATAGTTGTTGAGGGGGAGTTGTGGAGGAGCAACAATGATAGGCGATTCCATAGTCAGTGGATAAGTCAGGTGTTTCTGTAGCAATAAATGTGACTGAAGGATGGTATGTTGCCTCCCTGGTGCCAGGGTCAAGGATGTCACAGAGTGGCTGCAGATATCCTCTGGGGGAGGGTGAACAGCCAGCGGTTGTGGTCCACATTGGTACAAACAACATGGGTAGGAAGAGGATGAGGTCCTGAAAGCAGATTTTAGGGAGTTAGGAAGTAACTTAAAAAGCCATACTCTCAGGATTACTCCAAAGGCCCAAGTGCCAGTGAGCATAGGAATAGGAGGATTGATTGATTGGGCACATGGCTGGAGAATTGGCTTACGAGGGAGGAACTCAGATTTTCGAGGCATTGGGATCAGTTCTGGGCGAGGTGAGACCTATACAAAATGTATGGGTGCACCTTAACAGGACTGGGATTAATATCCTCATAGGGAGATTTGCTCCTGCTTTTGGGGAGGGTTTAAACTAGCTTGTCAGGAGGATGGGAACCTGAGGGGTAGCTCAAATTGGAAAGAAGTAAAGCTGGTAATGGGAAGTAGAAACGTGGCAAGTGAAATTACAAGGCAGGTGAAATGAAGCTGAGCATCAACTAATAGCTCAGAATGTGGAATAATGTCAAAGACAAAGTTAAGGGCACTCTGCCTGAATGCACAAAATATTCACAACAAGGTAGATGATTTAAAGGCACAAATAGAGGGAAATGGGTATAATCTAATTGCCATTACAGAAACATGGCTGCAGGGCAACCAAGGCTGGGAACTGAATATTCAAGGATTTTTGTCATTTAGGAAATATAGGCTAATAGGAAAAAGAGGTGGTGTTGCACTGATAATGAGGGATGTCATCAGAACGTTAGAGAAATGGCAGAGAAGGTAAATGATTACTCAGTGTCTGTTTTCACTGAGGAGGATGCAAGAAATCTCCCAGAATTAGAGATCTGAGGAGCCAGGGAGAATAAGAAATTGAATGAAATTTGTATTAGTCAGACGTTTGTATTGGAGAAACTAATGTTGCTAAGACCTTGGGGCCTGATATTCTACATCCCAGTGTTGAAAGTGGTAGCTGTGGAGATAGTAGTTGAATTGGTGATCATCTTCCAAAATTCTATAGATTCTGGAATGGTTCCAGCTGATTGGAAGGTGGCAAATGCCACCCCACTTTTTAAAAAGGGAAGGAGAGAAAGTGAGGATCTACAGACCATATAACCTTACATCAGCAGTAGGGAAATAGTATCTGTTAAAAAGGATATGATAAATGGACACTTGGTTAGTAATGTACTGATTGGGTATATTGAATGTGGATTTATGGATGGGAAATCATGTTTGTACCTGTTCAAGATTTTTGAGGATGTTCCTAACAGAATTGATAAAGGGCAGTCAGTGGACGTAGTGTGCTTAGATTTTCAGAAAGCTTTTGAGAAAGTCCTCCCACAGGAGGTTGATTAGCAAAATATAAGCACATGGAATAGGAGGTAATACACTGGCATGGATTAAGGATTGGCTAACAGGCAGAAAACAGAGTAGGAATAAATGGGTCATCCTCACATTGGCAGTCTATAACCAGTGGAGTAACAAAAGGATCAATACTTGGGCCCCAGCTGTTCACAATATATATCAATGATTTGGATGTGGGGATCAAGTGTAATATTTGCAAATTTGCAGATGACACAAAGCTGGGAATGTGTTTTGAGGAAGATGCAAAGCAGCTTAAAGAGGATTTGGACAGACTTAGTGAATAGGCAAGAACATGGCAGATGGAATATAATGTGGGAATATGTAAGGTTATCTACTTTTGTAGGAGGTACAGCTAGCAATTAGGAAGGCGAATGGTATGTTAGCATTTATTGCATGAAGATTTCAGTACAGGAGTAGCAGAGTCTTGCTTCAATTGTATTATACTGCACCTGCAGTACTGTGTGCAGTTTTGTTCCCCTTACCTTAGGAAGGATATTATTGTCATAGAGGGAGTGCAACAAAGGTTCACCAAGCTTATTCCCAGGATGGGCGGACTGACCTATGATGAGAGATTGGGGAAACTGGCCCTAGTTTTATTACATAAAAACAGAAGAACAAGGAGCAGGAGTAGGCAATTCAGCCCCTCGAGAATGCCCCGCCATTCATTCTGATCATGGCTTATCTCATTTCATCCTCAACTCCAATTTCCCACCCTCTCCTCATAACCTTTCAACCCATTACTAATTAAAAATCTGTCTATCTCCTGCTTAAATTTATTCAGCGTCCCGGCATCCACTGCTCTCTGAGGAAGTGAATTCCACAGATTCACAACCCTTTGAGAAAAGTAATTCCTCCTCATCTCTGATTTAAATCTACCACCCCTTAGTGCAAAACTATGGTCTCTCATTCTAGAATGCCCCAGAAGGGGAAACATCTGCTCCACATCTACTTTCTCTGTCCCCTTTAGCATCTTATATACCTCAATTAGATCTCTCCAGTCATAGCTGGAGCATCGCCTCCAAAGGATTCCCTTTGCTGACCTGCACCACTAACTCTAATTTCCTGAACCCCTTCTGTGATATACTTGCTGCCCCTCGTTGACTGAATTCATAGCATCTATTTAAATGTGCAAGCTGATAGCATCCATCTCTACCTCACTGTCAACCCCTTCCCCATCTCTAGGCTGCCACAGTGTCCAGCATCCAACACTGGCTGAATATGAGTGTCCCTCAGCAGTGTGCTGCTTCTACCTGGGGGTGTCTTATGTGGACAGTGTGAAGGGATGTTTACTCTGTATGTAACCCGTGCTCTACCTGCCCTGGGAGGGTTTATGGGACAGTGGAGATTGAGCTTTTCTGTGACGTTGTGCTGTCCTTGCTCTGGGTGACTTTGGAGGGCTGGTTTTGGGGAAGGTTGTTGCATGTGTCTTCTGTTTGAGCACAGTCCATTTGTTTTGTTGATCTGATCGGTCTCTTCTCCCATCATTCAAGGCTGAACTGGTGTTGGAGATGAGCTGGGAGATTCTGAGGGCTCCAGGCACCACTGGATAAACTTTAATTTGAGCGCAAGAATCTCTTGACTCTGTTTTCCCGTTAGGTTGACTGGTAGACACTGATTGTGGTGGAATCTGAACAACAGCCATTGGACAGGGGCCAGAAAGCACTGGAATTACTCGTGGATAAATTGAATGTGAAGAGATTGTTATATATCTGTATTCAGCAGAAAATGTACAGAACTCTCAATATTTCATAAAGACTGCCAGGTTTTGGTAACTCATTGGATAGCATTGTGTTCATACTGGCTGCTCCTTTATTACAAGAAAACAAGTTACACAGAAATATTTTAAGCAAATGAGCTGCTATTTGTACAACAAATACAATTAAGGGTTCTTGAAGGTTCTCTCTCTGGGTGTTGTTTCTCTCTCCTTTAAACCTGCCATTATAACCCCCATCGTCATAAAAACAGCCATTGAGCCTCCCATCCTTGAAAACTACCACCCAATCCCCAACCTCACTTTTCTCTCAGAAGTCCTTGAACAGTTTATCACCTCCAACTTCTGTGTCATCTTTCCCAAACTCCAATTCTGAATCTCTCCAATCAGGTTTCCATCCCCGTAACAATTCCAAAACAGCCCACATCAGTGTCACAAACAAAATCCTGTCTGACTGTGAGAGAGGTAAACATTCCCTCCACAGTCTTCTCAACCCGCCTGCAGCCTTTGACAGGGGTGACCACACCATTATCCTCCAATACCTCTCCACTGTCATCCAGCTGGGTGGGATTGCACTCACCTGATTCCATTCTTATCCATCTAATCATAGTCACAGTATCACCTGTAATGGCTTCTCTTCCTGCTCCCGCACCGTTACCTCTGATGTCCTCCAAGGATAGTTGGTTTCCTTCTATTTCTCATCTCCACACTGCCCCTGACTTTCCTCATCTCTATTTTTGCAACCTCTTCCAACCACACAGCGCTCCGGAGTATCTCTCTTCCTCTAATTCTGGTATCTTGAGCATCCCCGATTTTAACCATTTCACCATTGATGGCTGTGCATCCATTTCCCTAGGCCCTTAACTCTGGAATATTTTCCTTACCTCTCCACCTCTCTAACTCACTTTCCTCCTTAAAACTCTACTTAAAATCTACATCGACCTGATATCTCCTCATCTGGCTTAATGTCATATTTTGTTTTATAATGCTCTTGATAAGTGTCTTGGGATGTTTTGTTATGTTAAAGGCACCTTTCAAATATCAGTTGTTGTTGTTGTAAGGATTCCATTATCTTTCCTACAACCGCATTAAGCTGATTGGCTGATAATTTCCTTGGCTTGTTCTATCTCCCATTTTATATTTAGGAATCACATTAACTGTCTTCTAGTTCTCTGGTAACATTTTGTTTTCTGATGAGATCCACGAAATATTGCCTCTGCTATCTCTTCCCTCACACCTTTCAGCCTGCACTGATATAATCCATCAGGACCAGGCATTTTATCCTCTAAGTTTGATTCATTTATTAATTACCTCCCCCTTTCTATTTTAAATATCTTTAGATTATTTTTGATCTCTGTTCATAGTGGGAGCATCTGGGAAGGTTAGAGCAAAGTTTGTGGAGAGTTGAATGGACAGGTTCTGGGCTGATTTGAGCTGCTCTCCAGTGGTTAAGTTTGTTTTGACAAAGATCTTGTTTCCCACTGACAAGTAGCTTTGACGAAGAGGGATCTTTACCTGTCAGACTAACACCAACTGACTTACACAAGATTTTAGCAACTCACCTCCTTCAGCCCCTCGAGTCTGTTCCAACATTCAATTGAATTTAAACTTTAACCCCAGCTACCTGCAGAGTTCAAAATACACAGGGACGGTGGGTGAATTTACCCTTGAATGCCTCCCAACCTCCACCCAAAACTCTGAAAAAATCCAGTCACGAGGCGACCATTGAGAGAAAAGTCACCCTCTTATGTGCGAGGGACAGAATCTGTGAGGAGCTGCTCTTCCAATCACAGGCTGTTTTACTCCCACACCTGCTGATGATTGGCTCAACTGTGTCTCCCCAGTGAGCCACCCCAGTGAGCCAATCAGCAGCAAAGGCTGGACAGAATCAGCTCGTGATTGGAGCAGCAGCGGGAAAGTGAGTGGGAGCACATCAGCCTTACTAACAGAGCAGTGACTGTGAGAGAGAGAGAGAGTGGGTGGGTGGGGTTAGAGCGACAGAAACAGACTTGGAGGTGGGTATGTATGAGAGAGAGAGACAGACAGACAGACAGACTCTGAGGGTAAGAGAGAGATTCCGAGGGGGAGCAAGAGACTGCAGGAATTGGGAAGTGGGGCTGCTGAGTGAATGAGTGGGGAGGGAGGAGAGTTGGGGAGTGGGATATCTTGTGTTCCTATCTGCTCTAATAAGTCATTTAGGTTTTTGTCTCTTTTAAAAGCTGATGTTATATTGACTCAGTAAATTAACATCCACTTTTAACTTTTCAGAATTATCTTAATGACTATTTATTTGTTGGGTCACTGTGCAATTTGTTATAATTAACGATGGATGGCAGTGGTGTAGTGGTATTGTTGCTGGATTAGTAGTCCAGAGACCCTGGGTTCAAATCCTGCCATGGCAGGTGATGGAATTTGAATTCCATAAAAATCTGTTGTGTAAAAACCCATCTGGTTCACTAATGTACTTTAGGGAAGGAGATCTGCCCTCCTTACCTGTGATTCCAGACCCACACCAATGTGGTTGACTATGAAATGGCCTAGCAAGCCACTCAGTTGTGACAATCTGCTACAAAGTCACAAAAAAGTATTCTGTCGCACTCCTGACTTGTGCTTTGTAGATGGTGGACAGGCTTTGAGGAGTCAGGAGGTGAGTTACTCAGCATGATTCTTAGCCCCTGACCTGCTCTTGTCGCCACAGTATTTATATGGCTATAAAAACAAAAAAACTGCGGATGCTGGAAATCCAAAACAAAAACAGAATTACCTGGAAAAACTCAGCAGGTCTGGCAGCATCAGCGGAGAAGAAAAGAGTTGACGTTTCGAGTCCTCATGACCCTTCAACAGAACTAGGTGAATCCAAGGAAGGGGTGAAATATAAGCTGGTTTAAGGTTGGGGGGGGAGAGAAGGGGGGTGGAGAGAAGGGGGGAGGGGGAGGAGAAGTGGTGGGGGGAGAAGTGGATGGGTGGGTGTGGTTGTAGGGACAAACAAGCAGTGATAGAAGCAGATCATCAAAAGATGTCACAGACAACAGAACTAAAGAACACATAGGTGTTGAAGTTGGTGATATTATCTAAGCGAATGTGCTAATTAAGAATGGATGGTAAGGCACTCAAGGTATAGCTCTACTGGGGGTGGGGGGAGTATAAAAGATTTAAAAATATTTAAAAATAATGGAAATAGGTGGGAAAAGAAAAATCTATATAATTTATTGGAAAAAACAAAAGGAAGGGGGAAGAAACAGAAAGGGGGTGGGGATGGAGGAGGGAGCTCCATACCTAAAGTTGTTGAATTCAATATTCAGTCCGGAAGGCTATAAAGTGCCTAGTCGGAAGATGAGTTAGTCCAGTTCAGTTTCTGGTCAATTGTAACCCCCAGGATGTTGATAGTGGAGGATTCAGTGATGGTAATGCCATTGAACATCAAGGAGAGAAGGTTGGATTCTCTCCTGTTGGAGATGGTCACTGCCTGACACTTGTGTGGTGCGAATTTTACTTGCCACTTGTCAGTGCAAGCTTGGATATTGTCCAAGTCTTTCTGCATTTGGACATGGACTGATTCAGCATCTGAGAAGTCGCAAATGGTGCTGAACATTGCAATCATCAATGCACATCCCCACTTCTGACTTTATGATGGAAGGAAGGTCATTGATGAAGCAGCTGAAGATGCTTGGGTCAAGGGTATTACCCTGAGGAACTCCTGCAGTGATGTCCTGGAGTTGAGATGACTGACCTACAACAATCACAACAATCCTCCTTTGTGCTGCATATGACTCCTAACAGTGGAGATTTTCCACCCACCCCGGTTGCCATTTATTTCAATATTTATTTCAGCAGCATGGAAGTGAACCTCCCATATAGGGCACCTACATGCCACACTCGGTCAAATGCTGCCTTCATTTCAAGGGCAGTCACTTTCACCTCCCCTCTTGAGTTCAGTTTTTTTTGACAATGTTTGCAACAAGGCTAGCATGGGTGAGCAGGCTATTGCTGTGCAAGAGCTGATTGATAGCACTGTTGATGATAATTGTGCTATGATAGACCGTGAGAGCTGTCTGATTTTTGAGTAGCAAGACTGAAACCAGCTGAACCTACCCAAATTCTGCCATCTACTGGGAAAAGCCGCTGGTTGCAGTAAGAAAAACAATCTGCTTCAAAGTGCGGGTGGTGCAGGAGAAAATAGGGGAAGGGCTATCATGCTAGAAAAGAACTGGGGGAAAGCATCTTTAATGTTTTATGGCACTAGTTGCGCTAAAGGGCCAAACAAAATGTAAAAGAGAACAAGCTTCTGACCTCTCTTATTCTGGCGGTTTGTGCTAGGAATATGGCTGGATTGGGCTCTGCTGTGAAAAGCAAATGCATGGGAGTCTGCAACAGGCAAAGGCAAGAGAAGGCACTGCCGCCTTTTCTGTTTGATGGCGTAAGCAGAAAAAATGTGGTTTATTTACATTTTTTTTAAAAAAGAGATGCATACTAAATTCTTCTCATTTCATCCACAGAATGGACATTGTCCAGGACTTGCTGCATTTGGACACAGATTGCTTCATCATCTGAGAAGTCGCAAATGGGGCTGGACATTGTGCAATCATCAGCGAACATCCCCACTCCTGACCTTAAGATGGAAGGAAGGTCATTGATGAAGCAGCTGAAGGTGGTTGGGCTGAGGACACTATCCTGAGGAATTCCTGCATGTCCTGGAGCTGAGATGACTGACCTCCAACAACCACAACTCCAAACAGCAGAGATTTTTCCCCCTGATTCACATTGACTCCAGTTTTGCTAAGGCTCCTTGATGCCACACTCGGCCAAATGCTGCCTTGATGTCAAGGGCAGTCACTCTCACCTCAATTCAGGAGTTCAGCTCTTTTGCCCATGTTTGATCCAAGGCTGTAATGAGGTCAGGAGCTGAGTGGCACCGGCAGAACCCACACTGGGCATCAGTGAGCAGGTTATTGCTAAGCAAGTGCCGCTTGATAGCACTGTTGATGACCCCTTCCATTACTTTACTGATGATCGAGAGTAAACTGATGGGGCAGTAATTGGTTGGGTTGGACTTGTGCTGTTTTTTGTGTACAGGATATACCTGGGCAATTTTCTATATAGCCAGATAGATTCCAGTGTTGTAGCTGTACTGGAACAACTTGCAACTTGGCTAGGGGCACGGCAAGTTCTGCAGCACTGTCTTCAATACTATTGCTGGAATATTGTCAGGGCCCACAGCCTTTGCACTATCCAATGCCTTCAGCCATTTCTTCATATTACGTGGAGTGAATTGAATTGATTTAAGGTTGGCATCTGAAATACCGGAGACCTCTGAAGGAGGCCGAGATGTATCATCCACTCGGGACTTCTGGCTGAAGATTGTACCAAATGCTTCAGCCTTGTCTTTTGTACTGATGCGCTGGGCTCCTCCATCATTGAGGATGGGGATATTTGTGGAGCCTCCTCCTCTAGAGAGTTGTTTCATTCATGACTGGATGTGGCAGGACTGTAGAGCTTGATCTGATCCGTTGGTAGTGGGATTGCTTAGCCCTGTCTTTCTCTCGCTGCTTGTGCTGTTTGGCATGCAAGTAGTCTTGTGTTACAGCTTCACCAGGTTGACACCACATATTTAGGTATGCCTGGGGCTGCTCCTGGCATGTTCTCCTGCATTCTTCATTGAACCAAAGTTGATCCCCTGGCTTGATGGTAATGGGAGAATGTGGGATATGTCAGACCATGAGGGTACAGATTGTGTTCGAGTAGAATTCTGCTGCTGCTAATGGCCCACAGCATCTCATGGATGCCCAGTCTTGAGTTGCTAGATCTGTTCGAAATCTATCCCATTTAGGACGGTGGTGGTGCCACACAACACAAAGGGTATCCTCAATGTGAAGGTGGGACTTTGTCTTCACAATGACTGTGCTGCGGTGGTCACTCCTACCGATACTGTCATAGACAGATGCATCTGCGGCAGATAGGTTGGTAAGGATGAGATCAGGTATGTTTTTCCTTTTTGTTGAATGCGAAGAGATTGGAAGGGATTGCCTTTTCAAGCTATGCCTCAAATTATCCTTGATGAGGGCCTTGGAAACCGTCAACAATGGTAAGAGTATTCCAAAAGCATTGCAGCAACATCCAAGACTTACTACCGCATTCATGGTCTCTTAACTCTCCAAAGTACATCATTGCACATGTTGCCTGTTTACCTAATGATGCATGCTGAGCGCAAAGGCTGGTACATTTTGATAACTCTGCGCTAACTCATCAAGGCTTCTGTCTTTGTACCTTTATAGTTGTGCTGAGGGGATGGTGGACTGTTATCTTCCTGACCCGCTGCTGCTATCTTTTATTTTGGCAGTGTAAAGCAAAGGATAGGTTGTCCATGGGAAGGAGCAAGTACCAACAATTTCTGACAGTGCTCCTGAGGAATTGGGGGAGGAGATGGGGAAGAGGTGACTCATTCCTTTCCTGTGAGGTTGTTGGTTACAAATCAGTCTGCCTTAAAGAAGACTTTGTAGTCTTCCATAGGTTAACTGTAAATCTTTATTAACTACTAGAACTATTTGCACATGTACAGTAAACAATACAAGCTAGGAACTGTCTCTATCCTAAGGTCTGTTCCCATCTCTGCTCAACATCACACTAACCCATGGGTCTGAGTCATGTGCCTTCTTACATCACGGTGTGGGCAGTGCTGTACTCAGTCCCACATTAACCCTGCATGTGCCAGGCCCTCATACTTCACCTGTGGCCACTTGGGGCTGGGAGGGGCTTCAACAGACATACTACCCCCTCACCACCACTGCTGACTGCCCTTTGCCTGGGCCTGTTGGTGACCACCTTGACAGGCTCAGCTGGGGGTGGGGGCGGGGGGGGGGGGCGGGGGTGGTGCGGCATTCAATCTGCTTGTTTCCCCCCACACACTGCGGGGCCAGAGATCAGTCGCTTGTAGCTAAAATGCAGCCAGACATTGAGGTGTAATCCTCTCAGAATGGAATGTGGGCTGCACCTGACACATCCTGCAGAGTGTGAGACACAGACTCCCCCCAATCTATATAAATTTGTGACTGTGTTGCCTACTAGATTTTCCTGATAAGACAAACAAAGATTGTGTTCAGCACAAGGCCCCTTAGATCAATCCCTGGCCTTTTGTGATTTATCTGATCTCAGCTGGGCACTGCGATGGACATCAGTATCCTAGGTTATCCTTCTTGGGGTGGAGAGTGAACAGGAGATCAGAGTGATGGTCCTGGTCTCGCAAAGGTTATTATCAGTGCAGATATGAGACACTTTCCAAGTTTAAATTCATACTCAACATTCATGCCTGGCCTTTCATGAGAATGGCCATTTGAGTGGGATGCTGGAGAGCACCCAGTGCAGAGGGAGAGCATCCAGTGCAGAGGGAGAGCACCCAGCACACAGGGAGAGCACCCAGTGCAGAGGGAGAGCACCCAGTGCAGAGGGAGTGCACCCAGTGCTGAGGGAGAGCGCCCAGTGCAGAGTGAGAGCACCCAGTGCACAGGGAGAGTACTCAAGCAGGAGCTGGCACTTTGTTGTAAGGGAAAACATTGTTGCAAAAGTAAGGCAAACCTCACAGTGAACATTCACAAAGTCTGGAATTAACTGCCATTGCAAATTAGGGCTACATAACTCAACTTCATGTAGCTTTCAAAACAGGAGAGCAGAGTACAGAAACAAGCAGGCTATGACATTCCTTTAAATGATTCAGCTGCAGTATTGTCAAATTTCAGGCCACACATTTTAGGGAGACTTCAGTGAGGTTGCAGAAAAGAATCTGAAAATGGTTCCAGGGATGAATACCTTGAGTTTCACACACAGATTGGAGAAGCTGGAGTTGAGGAGAAAAGATTTGGAGTGTTCAGAATCATGATGGGTCTAGACAAGGTAGATGGAGAGAAACTGTTTCCATTGGAAGAAAGACTGAGGATCTGAAGACAGAGATATAATTTGTCGGCCATCAAAGAACTGTGCCGTAAAGCCCTTATCATTCTCTTTACAGCAGCAAGTGACTACTTTCTGAATACACTGAGGCATGTAATTGTGGCTTTCAAGGGGGAATTGGATCAACAAGTGGAGGCAGGAAGGAATGGAGGGCTACAGAGAAAGGGCAGGTGTGTGAGAGCAGCTAAACTACACCTGCAGAGAGCCAGGACAGGCACAGCAGGCCAGATGCCTCCCTCTGTATCCTTCCCCGCGCCCTGATAGTGCAACATAATGTGATACACAAAAGCACTGTTCACACTCGCATGTAGCCCAGTGGCATGATATGGTGGTCAAGCTATATAACCTCTTGCCAACACAAAAAACACCAGTAGATGCTGTGCTGGCAAAAACCTGGTTAAAGCTGATGCCATCATTCTAAATTTTGAACCTTTGCAGCCAATGGCTTGGTGCTTAACATCTGCCCACTATCTGTCTGACTCCCAGGGACAACTGACTGACAGTACAGTGGGTCATATTTGCAGACCACAGGCAGAGGAAATCAAGCAGACTGCATCAGAGTATGCTGAGAGGGTCAGGCACCTCACAATATCCAATGGCCATTCCAAAGTATGTCATAAAGTTTCCTTCCTGGACAGGCAATACACGCTAAGCAAGATGCTGTAAATGGCAGATTTAGATGAATGTTGAGATCATTAATTACTTTGACCATGCCCATTGTTGGCTAAGGATACTAGCAGAATGCTGCCAATTAATGCCATAACTTCTTGCTGCCCATGTGCTCAAACGCATGGGGCTCTGGATTAGCATACAAAGTAATGGGCAGCATTTTGAGAATGCAGCCCCACCACAGTGCTGCACTTGAGAAACAATCGGAGCTTGCATTTTAACTGCTGGAGCAGTTGATTGATTTGCATCACAACACGAAAGGATGTGGAGGAGTTCAATATAATCCTGATCTTGCACTGGGACTACTGGAGTTAATCACTTAGGACATGCAACATACAATCAAAACCACATATAGAATTCACCAAAGATCCCTTGTTGGGAAGTTGGAAGTCCTCTCAACATATTAAAGCTTCAACATCAGAATGTGTCACAAGGCATCCACAGCATTGTTAGTATACGTTTAGTACAGACGTCCATCTGAGGACCCTAACCCTGATCTTCAGACAATTGTGAGTGAGATGGAGTTGGCCGCTTGGTAAAGGAGTTTGAGGTGGGGAGTGGGGACAATATGTTGAATCGTGGGAAAGTAGAAGGTCAAGTGTTCAGTATGGGGGAGTAACTGTGGAGGGGGGGGGGGCGCTCCTGGGTAGGGATAGTTAGAGCAGATTCATACATACACTCCAAATTGAAATGAACGTAGACTCAGAAATGAAGAATTTGCAGGGCAATTGGGAAGGAGTGGTGACGGGAGCAGAACAATCCGTTTGGCATTTTCTGAGAGCGAAAAAAGGCACAAGTGGCCTCCCCTCTATGCTGTATCATTAACACTGCACAAACTATGAATCATCTTTAAAGGGAAAGCTTAATCATGTCCTTTTTTCAAAAGTGGCTCATGGTATTAAAAAAAACAACTGCTAGAAAGTCAACTGAGAGAGTGAGATTCCAGAGGCAAAAATCTGCGAAAGAGAAAGAGCAATCAGTTTGAAGTATAGAACACTTTGTCTTCCAGTTCACCCCCAAAAGTCTGATCTTTCTGCATCCCCCTGGTTCCGACCTCTTGCTCATCCCATGGTCTTCATACAATCAGAAGAATGGAGAAAGGGAACGTGAGGCTGGAGAGATGCAGCAAGAGGGAGAGCTTTATATTTCTGAGGCATTGGTACTGGCTCTGGGGCAGGGGGGGCCTGCACAAGGTGGGTGGTCACACCTTAGTAGGACAGGAACCAATATCCTTGCAGGGGGGATTGCTAGCGCTGTTGTGGAGGGGTTTAACCAGCTTGGCAGGAGGGTGGGAACCTGGGAGGGAATTCACATGGGACAGAATGGAAATGGGAGGAGGCAAAGCAGTGAGCGAAATTGTAAGGCAGCGGTGACAAAGCCCAGCATCAAAGAGTCAACATTTGGTAAAATCTTGAAGGCAAATTCAAAGGCACTCGTTCTGATTGCACATGACATTCAAAATGGGGTAAATAATTGATCACTTCAATAGAAGTGAATGGGAATAATGATCTCATTGCCATCACAGGCACATGGCTACAGGGTGTCCAAGTGTGGAATATGCAAGGGTGTTCAACATTTGGTAAAGATAAGGTAACAGGTAAAGGAGGTGGGGTAGCGCTGATAATCAGAGGGATCAGCACTTCAGTGGCAAAGGATCTTAGATCGAAAGGGCAAGATTTTGAATCAACTTAGATGGAGATAATAAACAGCAAGGGGCAGCAAACACTTGGAGGAGATGTCCATGGCTCACCAAGCAGTGGTGATGCAGGGCGCAGTATGAATCAGAAAATTAGAGGTTCATATGCCAGGGCAACGCAGTGATCATGGGGGACAATCCATACATAGGCTGCTGAGAAAGGGCAGTGAGCCTGAGCAGTGGGAGTGTTCTAGAATGCAGCAAACAAGGGCCAAGAAACTGACCAAAAAGGTGAAGCTGGTCATCAAAGTGAACTAGAGTGGGACATCAAAACGGATTGCCAAAGGCTCCATAGGCATCTGAAAAGGAAAAGATTAGCAAAGGTAAATGTGGGCCCATTACAGGCAGAAGCACAAAAAATTACAGTGGGGAATAAGGCAACAGCAGAGAAACTAGACACCTAGCTTGTCTATATCTTTGCAAGGGATGACACAAGAGATCCCACCCTGCCCCCAAAGAAGTTGAGGAACTAAGCAAGCAGTGAGAATGAGGAAGGGGAAGAAAGTAACATCTGTTCAAGTATTTATAGAGAAATAAATGGGACTGAAAATTTATAAATCCACAGGACCAGGCGATCTACATCCCAGGGTGTTGGAAGAAGTGGCTGACATACTGGGTGCATGGGTGGTCATTTTCAATAATGCAAGGGCTCAGCACGTTAGATGGTAGCAATTGTGACTTGGGGCCCCAGCTATTCCCAATGCCCATCGATGATCTTAATGTGGGGACCAATTATAATTTCCAAGCTCACTGACACAGAAGCAGGTGGGACTGTGAGTGCTAAGGAAGAAGATGCAAAGAGGCTTCGAGGGGATCTAGGCAGACTAGGTGAGTGGACAAGAACACGTCAGATGGAACATAATGTGGAAAGATGTGAAGTTATACACTTAGGCAGGGGAAACAGGAATGGTGATTACACCTGAATGGTGAGAGATTGGGAAGTGTGGTGCCCAAAGGGACCCCGGTGTTCTTTAACCTGCAGGTGCAGCAAACAATTACAGAGGTGAATGGTATGTTGGCGTTTCTTGTTGCGATTGTATAGCACCTTGGTGAGAATGCACTTCAACTATTGTGCACAGTTTTGGAGCTTTTACTGAAGGAAGGGTACACTTGCCTTAGAGGGAGTGCAACAAAGGCTCACCAGAGGGGTTGCTGGGATGGTGAGATTGTCCTAAGAGGAGAGATTGAGGAGATGGAGCCTCTGGACTACAGAGGGACGAGAGGTAATCTCAGTAAAGGATATCAAATTTTTATGGGGCTCAACAGGGTAGATGAAGGAAGGATGCTTCCCCAGGGTGCGGGTTCTGGTACCGGGGACACAGTGGCAGAATAAAGGGTAGGCCATTTGGGAATGAGATGAGGACAAACCTCTACAGTGAGAAGCTGGTGAAGCTTAGGAGTCATTACCCGAGAGGGCTGATGAGGCTCAGTGCTTTTTTGTATGTCCAAGACAGAGATTAATGGACTCCTAGATACTAAAGACATAAAGGGATGTGGGGATAGTGCAGCAAAATGACGTTGCAGTAAAGGGTCAGCCACGATATAATTGTCTGTCAGAACTGGCTCGAAGGGCCGAATGGCCCCACCCCTATTATCTATTTTCCCAATCGTTCCATCAGAGGAGGCTGAGTCTTCAGTGGTCAGGGCCGTAAGGCCAGGATTTCCCACCCTAAACCTCTCCACCTCAATCTCTCCTCTTTTTGGGCCATTCCTTAGACTTATTTGCCTCTTTGATCAAGTTTTAATCCATCTCTCCCAGTTATTGTTCCTGTAGTTCATCGTCAAATCTTGCTTGGCAGTTATCTCCGAGATATCCATTGGGATGTCCTCCTAAGTTCAGGGTCCTGTGTAAGTACAAGTTTGTGGATATTTTTGTCTGATGCACTGTCCACCCAAACCCCCATCAGATAGAGGAGCCTTTCAGCCTCTCTGATGTAGGTGACCCTCCAGGTCCCGGGGGTGATACATCAGACAGCCAGTGCACCCGAGCCCCTCGATGTATTGTTGAGTGACAAGTAAGGACTGTGCAATAAATCTTTATCCTTCTTGATGAAATTGTGAAAAACCCTCCATTTGGAGAGCATTCCTTTATTTATTGTTGCTTGTTTTTAACTCTTGAAATGTTTCAAATATTGTAGAAATATTCTCTAAAATACAAACCACATGAGACATTAAAACACTTGCAGAGTGGGCAACAAAGTGGCAAGTGAAGTTTAATATCAATCAGTTTAGGTGCCTCAAGTGTTAAACCTCTTTGTCAGCAGGGAACTGAAAATCTTCACTGTCATGAGAAACCAATTTTTCTCACACCGCTAACAGAATGTAAAACCCATGCCAGTGTTTCACTGAGGGATCAAATATTCCTCATTCCATCTAATTCAGTATCATGGCTGCCTGTTCACAACACGACCAACTAACATTGATAAGCATCTTTAACGTAATTAAAACCTCCCAAAGGAGCTTCACAGGGGTGTTAATCAGACAGAAAATAGAAACAGATCACACAACTAAATATTAGGAGAGGTGACTGTTCTGAGATTGGGTCCTTCTACCTTGGAATCTAGGCGTGGGACTTGGTTCTTAGACAGACTGTAGGCATACTCGGGAATCTGCTTAATCCTTGTTTTTTTAAAACTACATCTAAGCAGGTTACATGGGGAGGTACATTGCACTTTGTCATGATTCCAACCTCCCTCTCTTAAGAGTCTAACACATCACTGACTGATGTCAATAGTACATCATCTACATCATACATTAGCATATCCCATCTGTTAACCCTTCATACTACAACTCGGCCTCCATGTATACAATCCTACTTTATAATAACAACACAAAATTATGTCTTTAACTACTTACATTGCATTTTTGTAACTCCGCTTTTACAACTACAGATTCCAGCCAACTCCAACTCCTATTCTTCCCCTCCCCCAAGTCACAGTCCTAAGGGATTAAAATCTCCCAGAGTATTCTCGATCTTGAAGGAAAACGTCTTTGAGACATGTGGAGATTCTTCTGCATCTGATCGAACATCATCATCTGCAGAATAGGACAACACTGCAGCAGCATTACTGTCGGCATCACTAGGAAGCAGAGTTTAGTTTTCAAGATGACTGAACTGCAAGGACAAGAAAGACTTTAGAACGAAAGGCTGATCCAAAAGAGAAGACTGAAGAGAATTGACCTTTGTACCTTCTGGGACGAGAAGAGAAGAACTCAGGACATTCTGAGGAACTTGTTGCACCCTCAAAGGACTCTGGGAAGGAGCTTCAGAAGAGGAATGCTCTTCAACTGCAGGGAAGATTGTCACAGCTGTATCCTTGACTGCTGTACCAAAGACTGAAAAGTCATTGAAGATCTGAGATTTCAATCAACTTAGACGATGAAGGAGAAAATGGCCAACTTCCCATAAGACTGTCAGGAAAAGAAGAGATGATTTCCCAGTGATTTTTCATGAGGACGATTTACTCTCTGTTGGCAGAGTTAGGAGAGAGCCAAACTTCTCTCTGTATGAGGTTGCTCCACTATGGGCAATGGAAAGAATAGCTGAGAATATGGAGACAAGATAAGCCCATCTTCTATAATGAGAGGAATTTCCTGCAGACAATCACCTCTGGGACAAGGCTGCTGTGCAGGATTCTGCAGCTTCAGATATGCTAAAGATCCTGCCGCAAATTCTGTGCTGACCTCCAGCTCTGGAGGGAAGAAGACTTGCAGCTGGGACTGAAGTATGGGTGTCAATTGACTTTCACCCTGGGAAGGTATCAACTCTGTAGCAGTGTGATCCTCTAAGGAATTTAACCTGGATTCAGGCATGACATTCTCTGTGGAAGGAAATCCATGGACAACAGAAGATAAACTCGGCATTAAAACAGTAGATTCAGTGGAACTAGGATCTGTGTGCTGCTCAGCCACTAAAAGCACAGCTGATTCTTCTGAAAAGACAACAGGAATGTCACAAGGTGCATCCATCAACAGGAAAGATAAATGATTCTCTCGGACCTCAACATCCATGAGGTCACCGAGTGCTGCAAGGAATTCATCCTCAACACTCCCTATCAAGAGCAATTCAGGTCAAGCAGGCATTTATGGGGATGGTCATCATCTGCTGCAGTGCCTTCTGTATCTGCACCTCTGGCCTTACTTTGTGAAGAACTGAGAGATTCATAACTTCCTTGTTTGCCCTGGGCCTAGTGAGTGATGTCTCTGTGAAAGAAAGGAACTTACTACTGAGTGTATAAACTTTCTCAGCTCCTGAAGGCTGAATTTCCATTGCTTCTAAGTAAAACGTTGAAGATTGTTACATGAAATCGGTGATTTCAAATGATAAGAACTATCTGTTTTTTTCTAGGATTCCCAGATATATGCCAACATTGCCACTCAAGAAGGATGTACATTGATTGTGAAGAACACAGAGAGAATCAACAATCTGTTGCCTCTTGTTGCTAAGAGGAGCAATAATCCAGCCTTTGATCAGAAGAGCTATGCTGCCTGGACCTTGTAACTTGATATCTTATGGATGAAGGGTCATTGGCTGAAGCCAGATGAGATGTTCCTGATGGTGGGGGAGTCCAGAATCAGGGGTCACAGTCTGAGGATATGGGGTAGACCATTTAGGGCTGAGGTAAGGAGAAATTTCTTCACCCAAAGAGCGGTGAGCCTATAGAATTCACTACCACAGAAAGTAGTTGAGGCCAAAACATTGTAGTTTTAAAGAAGGAGTTAGTTATAGCTCTTGGGGCGAAAGGGATCAAAGAATATGGGGAGAAAGCGAGAGCAGGCTATTGAGTTGGATGATCAGCCATGACCTTAATGAATGGCGGAGCAGGCTCGAAGGGCCGAATGGCCTTCTCCTGCTCCTAGTTTCTGGGTCTATTTCTATGTATGAGATCATCTGCTAGTATGTTAACAGCAGCTCCAGTATCAATTTTAAAAGTAGTTTATAAGTCTTAACATGGGCCGTGGTCAGTGACCAGTCGTCAGGATTAAGACTATTGACATCCCCTAGGACCTCTGTAATTGTGTCTTTTTCTAGACTTTCCATTGCTTGTAAGGAATATGTTTTGTAAACATTTTCTGGTCTTCGACTTTGATTAAAATGACTCGATTTTCATAAACACATGAAATATCCAGTTTTGCCACACTGGAAGCATTCCATGTCCCCTGCTGGGCAGTCCTGGCTTCTATGCTTGTTTTTCACCTCACCATGTTTTCTTGTGGGTGGGGCTGCTGCCTGTTGGACCCCCCCAGTCAACACAGACATGTGAAGCTTTGGAGCTGCTCCGAATTATGGCCCAATTTGACGCTCAGAGTTGGGGCCACATTGCGCACTGAACTGTTCGAATACGGGGTTCAGTGGCAGATTAAAAAAGGTATCAAAAGCTTTAAGAATGAAGTCAAAGTTCACAGTGGACTCCTGCACACCATTCCCTAGGAGTATGTTGTCTGCCACTGGACCTACTGCATAAAGAAAGGATCGCACTTGACGTTTTTGCTCTTTTTCGTGATGACTCGACACTGCTCGGTATTGGAGAAAATGGCATTTCCAAAATTTATGCTACTGGTCTCTCTGAGATCCTTGAAGCAGGTAAACAGGCGGGGCAAGGGGAGGGGCTGCTCACTACATTCAGTCATCGTTACCTCTCTCCAGCATGCCTCCTTCGTCTGCCAAATGTTTTCCGAGTGCTTTCAAAGTTTTCCTCACTCTGAGGTTCCTTTGATAACACTGACCTGTATTTTACATCAATGTCTCCACGGCTGCCACCATGTTCTGAGATGGGCCCTTCTATCTTGGGCTGCAGGCATGGGACTTGGTTCTTAGACAGGCCATAGACATACTCAGCTATCTGCTTAACACATTAGTGCTACATCTAAACAGATTTCAGAATAGGCATATTGATCCTTGCTGTGTTTTCAACCTCTCTCTTGAGAGTCTAACACATGAATGGCTGATGTCAGTGGTACATCATCATCTATGTCATACATTAGCATATCCCATTTGTTAACCTTTTATATTTCAATGACAAAAAGCATCTTGGAAGAGAATATTTTAAAGCAGAATCTGCGATCGAGCAGTGGACAGCAATATTCCCTCTAAGCTGAAGCTCAGAACCCCTTTAAATTAACAAGCGTACACCACCTTGTAACATGTTTCAAGGGGCTGACCACTTAAGGAAACCAAATAGAAAAAAGAAAGAAATGGAGTGAATCTTGGAAGAGAGGTTTAAGTAAGAAATTCTGGAGATAAGAGATTCAGCAGCTGAATACACAGACACTAATGGAGGAGCGATGGAAATCGTTGGCTGCTCAAGAGGTTAGAATTGTAGTTTGGCAGACATCTCAGAGGGTTGTAGGGGTTGGAGGAGGCTACCAAGCTAAGGAGGGTTATAGGGTCTGGAGAAGATTACAGAGATAAGGAGGTTTGCTAGGGTTTGGAGAAGATTCAGAGGTAAGGAAGTAGTTTAGGAGCTAGAGAAGGTTACAAAGATAGGGTTATTGAGGCTGGAGGAAGTTACAGAGATACGAGAAGCTGTAAGGACTGGAGGATTCCCCACGGAGTGTGTCAGTATTCACAGTTTTATGTGTTTTGTTATCAGGTTCGCTTTGTCTGGCGAACACTAGCTGTGCCCTTGATATGAACACATTAGTTTGTGCTTGAATCAATATTGGCTATTGGCAGAGAGACTGATTAACTGAACAAACACTGACAGTTTATTGGAACTAAGGACAGGGCACGAACACCATGTGTGCTTTTTCAATCACCTCCAGCTCTCAACTTCCAGTCACCCAAGAAGCCCACGCTGTGTAGCGATTGATCAATACAGTCACATGGTCAACTAACCACATTCTCTTAAAGGTACATAGCATTCCACCTTACACACACAGGAAGCCCCTCGGAAGTGTTTCAGTATTTAGAGGCAGTCCCTGCGAAGCGTGTCAGAATTTGCAGGGGTCTCCAGGGAGTACATCAATATTCACAGGGAATGTTCTGAGAATGTTCCAGTGTTTACAAGGGATCCCTGTGGAACATGGTCACCATATAAAGGCGTCCCCAGGGAATGTGTCAGTATTTTCATTGTGCCCCTGGGCAGTGTTTCAGTACTTACTAATGTGCTTAGTATTTACAGGGGGTAAATGGAGAATGTGTCAGTATCTATAGGGTTTCCTGGGAGTGTGTCAGTATTTACAGGAATTCCCTGGAGGGTAACAATATTTAAACGTATCCCAGGGACTGTGTCTGTCTTTAAAAGAGTTCCAAGGAGAATGTGTCAGTCTGTAAAAGGATCCTCTGGGAGTGTGTCAATAATTACAGAGCTTTCTGTCATAGTCGTAGCGTTGGCAGCTGTCCTGGGAGCTGTGCCAGTATTATCAGCATTTCCTCGGTAGTATATCACCATTTAAAGGGGTCCCTGGGGAGGGTGTCAGTATTTACATTGTGTCCCCATCAGTGTTTTAGCATTTGCCTTTGTGCTAGGGAGTGCAGGGCACCATGTCGGTATTCATAGAGGGCATTTGTATTTAGAGTATACCCTCCAATCCTCTTTAACCCCCTCACCATTTCCCCCTCCTCCCCCCCACCTCCTCCACTTCCCCATCCCTGTTCCTTCTCCTCATGCTCCACCCTCTTTCACATTTCTCCTCCACCTCCCCTTCCCTCCTTCCTCCTTACCCCATCCCCCCTCCACCTGACCCCCATCTCCCCTTGCTTACCCTCTTCCCCTACCCTCTTACAAACACCCCCTCCATCCATCTTTCCTACACCCCTTCCATCCCTCCCCCTTACCCCCTCATCCCCCTTCCCCTTACCCCCTTCACCCCCTTCTCCTTACCACCTTCCCCCAACCCCTGCCTCATCCCTCTGTCAGTCTTGTAACTCTTTTCAATCAACCAAATAAACTAAATTAACAAAATTAGGGACAAAGTAAAAAGTCGTCCCTTAAAGAGAAACTGCAAAAACAAAGACAAAATTTAAAAAAAACTTTCAAACATGAAACCAAAATGGGGGTCACAGGGTCAATAAAATACCCCAGTTCCCCCAGTGCCGACCGGGCACAGAAGGCCTCGACAGTGCCGGCAGACACCGTGTGCTCCCTCTCCAGGGCATCTGGCCGCTAACATAGACGTGGAAGGGGGGCAGACAGTTGGTGCAGACGACCCCTTCAATCGCCGCTGCCTGGAACTCTTAATAGCAACTTGTCTAGGCCCAGGGGCAGGTTCACGAGGAGGTCCTGCTCCCTCCCATCCCCCCTCAGCACCGGGTGTCCGTAGATCAGAAGTGTGGAACTGGAGTGCAAACAAAACAACATTAAAGATCTTTTTAAGCAACTGAAAAGGGGTTTCAGGTTACAACACCCAATATAGACATGGTTCACGGATTCCACAAGGCCACAAAAAACACAGGCATCTTGGGAGTCCATGAACTGACACAACCTACAGTTGTATGGGACTGCTGCAACACCCGCCACCCTAGGTCCCCGATGGAAAGTGGGAGGACACATCTATAGAGGGTCCCCGACTGGAGACCTCCGCCGCCGGACGGCAACAAGGCCTGCCAGGGTGTGTCCGGGCGGCGGGCAAGGGCAAGGAAGTGAAGGGTGTACAGCAGCAGCCCATACATGAAACTCCTCCACACCATGCTAAAGGCCACAGAGGGCATTTCCACGAGGTGACTCAGGCTGCATTGAAAAACTAATTAAGGTCATGAATGGAGCTGCCCATCCAACCTTAAGGTTAGCGGGCAGGCCGGGAGCCCTGTAGGGCTCCAGAGAAAGCATCAAACCTCATCGACGGGCGGTATGAGGTTTCATGGGGATATTTAAATTTTATCAAATCTTTCAATAAAAGTTATGGACATATCCCAACTCATGTGACAGTGTCACATGAGGAGACATGTCAGGGAAATTTTTTTTGTCATTTCTATTAAAAATTTTAATTCCGAGCCGATAACCCTGAGGCAGCACTTAGCCTCAGGGAGATCAGTGCGCTTTTTCACGCACATGCTCAAAAGAGCGCAGTCCTGGCTGAGGGAATCCCCCTCCCAGCTTGCACAGGGAGCACATAGAGCTTCCGAGCGGACGTCACGCTGGGCGGGACTTAATTCGCCTGCCCACGTAAATGGCGGCAGGGCCCCCAATCGTAGATGCGCATGCCCACGCCCGCACTTCCTCCCACACCCCTCACCCACAACGGGGGGTGTGGGGGGTGGGGGGTGGGTGGGTACGGGGGGAAACTTTTCCCAAAGTTTTTCTACTCTTGTGGAGAGAGGGACAGGGTTAACGTTTTGAGTCCGTTTCAAACTCCTTCAGAGCTCTTGGTGCTCTTCAGAACACCTTTTAAAATGAAACTAAAAGACAACTTGACCTTCTGTTAACACAAATACAGAAACACAAAGCACACTTTAAAGCTAAAGCTCATTCCTAACACCCACAAATACCAATATAACTTACTTAAACTATCTCTATTTCCTAACACTGTCTTAACTGAGCGACCCCTTATTTTTAAACTGTAACCACTTGTTCTAGATTCTCGCACAAGAGGAAACATTCTCTCCACATCCACCCTGCCAACTTGCCTCTTACTGGATACCAGCCTAACCTGTCCAACCTTTCCTCACAAGACAACCTGCCCATTCCTGGTATTAATCTAGAACACCTTCTCTGAACTGCTTTTAATGCATTTACATCTTTCCTTAAATAAAGGCGACCAGTACTGTATACAGTGCTCCAGATGTGGTTTGACCAGTGCCCTGTGCAGCTGAAGCATAACCTCCCTACTTTTGTAAACAATTGCACTCACAATAAACAATACATTTGATGACCTTTCCTAATTACTTGCTGTACCTGCAAACTAATCTTTTATGATTCATGAATTGGGCCACCCAGATCCATCTGAATCTCACAGCTCTGCAATCTCTCATCATTTAGATAATAAGCTTATTTTCTATTCTTCTTGCCAAAAATGAACGATTTCACATTTGTCCACATTGTATGCCATTTGCCAAATCATTGCCCACTCACTTTCTCAATATCCCTTTGTAGCCTCCTTATGTCCTCCTCACAATTTACTTTCCTACCTAACTTTGTGTCATCAGCAAATTTAGCAACCATTCCTTCAGTCCCCTTTATCCAAGTCATTTATATAAATTATAGAAAGTTGAGGTCCCAGCACTAATCCATGTGGCACACCACTCGTCACATCCAGGCAAGCAGAAAAAGAACCAGTTATGCCAACTCTACTTCCAGTTAGCTAGCCAATCTTCTATCTATGCCAATATGTTACCCCCTAGACCATGAGCTTTTGATTTCTGCATTAACCTTTGATGTGGCACATTATCAAATGCCTTCTGGAAATCTAAGGACAGTACATCCATCAGTTACCCTTCATCCACAGCACATGTGACTCCCTCAAAGTATTCCAATAAATTGGTTAAACATGACTTTCCTTTCATAATACCATGTTGAATCTGCCTGATTGCCCTGATTTTTTCTAAGTGCTCTGCTTTAACATCTTTAATAACAGCTTCTAACATGTTCCCTACGACAGATGATAGGCTAACTGGCCTGTAGTTTCCTGCTTTCTGTTTCCTTCCCTTATTGAATAAAGAAGTTACATTTGTTATTGTCCAATTTAATCAAAACATTCCCAAATCAAGGGAACTTTGGAAAAATAAAATGAATGCATCAACTATCACACTAACCACTTCTCTCAAGGCCTAAGGGTGAAATCCATCTGAATCTGGGGATTTGTCGACCACAGCCCCAAAGTTTTGCTCCAAACCACTTCCCTGGTGATTATAAATGTCTTGAGTTCCTCCCTCCTTTCCATTTCCAGGTAAATTTCAGGTTAACGAGGTCGTTAAAGGCCTTAGTGGCCTTTTAATTATTGGCAAGCACCCACCAAACAAAACATCGTCAAACTGTGTGATGAAGTCGGGTCACATGCCCGATGCCATCGTGCGTCGTTTCACGCTCGAACATGTCAGGCACGTGCCCACACGTCCAGCGTAATATTCTGGCCACTGTGCTCCTAAAGAAGTGACTATAGACATTGTTTAAATAGACATGCAGGAATTTTTCAAATGACACTGTTCACAAAAATGATACACATGGAATTAGAGGCAACCCATTAGCTTGGATAGGGAATTGGTTAGGAGAATGGAGAGAAAGTATAATGGGTGTGCACTCAGATTTTAGGATGTGACATGTGAGGTCCTCTGGGAATCTACACTGAGGCCTCAGCTTTTCACTATATTTATAAAAGTCTTGGGGCAGAATTTATGTCCCTTGGACGGGCGTGTGCCCAACCTGATCAGGCATAAAATAGCGGAGATGACGTCGGGCGAGCATTGTACAGGCTCCGTCAGGTTACACCAATGACACGTGACCAATAGCTTGGCGAAAAATTGTACCCTCCCCTAATTTTGGCCGTTTGCACTGTCCTGATTTTTAATTCCTCCACCATTGGCAGACAGGTATTCAACTGCCTTGGACACAACCTCTGCAATTCCCTCCCTAAACTTCCCTGACTCTCTACTTCTCTCCGCTTCAAACATCCTTTAAAATTACACCTTTTGCCCAAGCTTTGATCACCTGTCATGGTGTAACTGGCTGCAGCCTGTACAACGCAAGCGCCACTGATTTGTAACTGAATTTTGAATCAAAATCCTATAACCAGTGTGCAAAACAGACCCTGGATTACATATTAGAGTAAACTTAGGCTAGTTTGAGGTGTGGGTGCGGAGATGAATATTGCATAAGACCATAAGACCATAAGACAGGAGCAAAAATTAGGCCATTCAGCCCATCGAGTCTGCTCCGCCATTCAATCATGGCTGATAAGTTTCTCAACCCCATTCTCCCCACTTCTCCCCGTAACCTTTGATCCCCTTACCAGTCAAGAACCTATCTATCTCGGTCTTAAATACACTCAATGACCAGGCCTCCACAGCCTTCTGTGGCAATGAATTCCATAGATTCACCACTCTCTGGCTAAAGAAGTTTCTCCTCATCTCTGTTCTAAAAGGTCTTCCCTTTACTCTGAGGCTGTGCCCTTGGGTCCTAGTCTCTCCTACTAATGGAAACATCTTCACCATGCCCACTCTATCCAGGCCTTTCAGTACTCTGTAAATTTCAATCAGATCCCCCCTCATTTTTCTAAAGTCCGAGTATAGACCCAGAGTCCTCAAACGTTCCTCATATGTTAAGCCTTTCATTTGTGGGATTGTTCCTGTGAAACTCCTCTGGACCCTCTCCAGGGCCAGAACATCCTTCCTGATATACGGGGCCCAAAATTGCTCACAATATTCTAAATGTGGTCTGACCAGAGCCTTATAAAGCCTCAGCAGCACATCCCTGCTTTTATATTCTAATCCTCTCAAAATAAGTGCCAACATTGGTTTTGCCCTCCTAACCACTGACTCAACCTACAAGTTAACCTTAAGAGAATCCTGGACTAGGACTCCCAAGTCCCTTTGCACTCAAGATTTCTGAATTCTCTCTCCATTTAGAAAATAGTCTATGCCTCTATTCTTCCTACCAAAGTGCATGGCCTCACACTTCCTCACGTTGTATTCCATCTGCCACTTCTTTGCCCATTCTCCTAACCTGTCCAAATCCTTCTGCAGCCTCCCCAACTCCTCAATACTACCTATCCCTCCACCTATCTTTGTATCATCTGCAAACTTAGTCAGGATGTCCTCAGTTCCTTCGTCTAGATCATTAATGTATAAAGTGAAAAGTTGTGGTCCCAACACTGACCCCTGCTGAACTCCACTAGTCACCGGCCGCCATCCTGAGGACACCCTTATCCCCACTCTCTGCCTCCTGCCAGACAGCCAATCTTCTATCCATGCTAGTACATTTCCTCTAACATCAGGGGCTCTTATCTTACTGAGCAGCCTCCTGTGCGGCACCTTGTCAAAGGCCTTCCGGAAGTCCAAGTAGATAATATCCATTGTCTCTCTTTTGTCTAACCTACTTGTTAACTTCTCAAAGAATTGTAACAGGTTTGTAAGGCATGACCTCCCCTTGATAAAACCATGCTGACTTTGCCCTATTTTACCATGCACTTCCAAGTATTCTGAAATCTCATCCTTAATAATGGACTTTAAAATCTTACCAACGACCGAGTTCAGGCTAATCAGCCTGTAATTTCCCGTCTTTTGCCTCACTGCCTTCTTAAACAGGGGGGTTAGATTAGCAATTTTCCAGTCCTCTGGGACCTTTCCTGACTCCAGTGATTCCTGAAAGATCACCACTAACACCTCCACTATCTCTTCAGCTATCTCCTTCAGAACTCTGGGGTGTAATTCATCTGGTCCAGATGATTTATCCACCTTCAGACCTTTCAGTTTTCCTTCTCCTTGGTAATGACCACCATACTCACCTCTGCCCTCCGACTCTCTTGAACTTTGGGGATGTTACTCATGTCTTCCACCATGAAGACTGATGCAAAGTACCTATTCAGTTCCTCCGCCATTTCTTTGTTCCCCACTACTACTTCTCCAGTGTCATTTTCCAGTGGCCCAATGTCCACTTTTGCCTCTCTCTTACCCTTTATATATCTAAAAAATTCTCTTGCAATCTTCTTTTATATTACTGACTAGTTTACCCTCATATTTAATCTTCTCCCTCCTTATTTCTTTTTCAGTTGTCCTCTGTTGGTCTTTGTAGGCTTCCCAATCCCCTGGTTTCCCACTGCTCTTCACCACATTGTATGCTTTCTCTTTAGCTTTTATGCTGTCCCAGACTTCCCTTGTCAGCCATGGTTGCCTCGTCCTCCCTTTAGTATGTTCCTTCTTCCTAGGGATGAATTTTTGCTGTGTCTCCCAAATTACTCCCAGAAACTCCCGCCATTTCTGTTCTACTTTCTTTCCTGCTAGGCTCGTCTCCCAGTCAATTCTGGCCAGCTCCTCCCTCATGACTCTGTAGTTGCCTTTATTCAACTGTAATACCGTTACATCTGATTCCAGCTTTTTCCTCTCAAATTGCAGGGTAAATTCTATCATATTATGGTCACTTCCTCCCAAAGGTTCCTTCACCTTAAGCTCCCTTATCAAATCTGCCTCATTACACATCACTAAATCTAGAATTGCCTGTTCCCTAGTGGGCTCCACCACAAGCTGCTCCAAAAAGCCATCTCGTAGACATTCCACAAATTCCTTTTCTTGGGATCCACTACCAACCTGATTTTCCCAGTCTACCTGCATATTGAAATCCCCCATAATCACTGTAACCTTGCCTTTCTTACACACCCTTTCTATCTCCTGCAGAATCTTGTGCCCCACATCCTGACTATTTTTCGGAGACCTGTACATAACTCCCATTATGGATTTTTTACCTTTGCGGTTCCTCAACTCTACCCACACAGATTCTCCATCATCTGACACTACGTCATTTCATGCTATCGATTTAACTTCATTTCTTACTAACAAAGCAACCCCACTGCCTCTGCCAACCTGCCTATCTTTTCGATAGGATGTATATCCTTGGATATTTATCTCCCAGTCCTGATCCTCTTGCAGCCATGTCTCCGTGATGTCCAGCACTTCATACCTGCCAATTACAATCTGCACCACAAGCTCATTTACCTTATTTCGTATGCTGCGTGCATTCAGATACAACACCTTCAGTCCTGTATTTCCCGTCCCCTTTCTCATTGTCATCCCTTTATCTGATGTGCTTGAAGTTAGATTCCAAGCCTTTTCCAAACACTCTCTCCTATTTTGTGTTCTGGAGACTTTAATAGCCTCTCCTGGGCTTTCCTTTCTTTTCAGCTTTTTCATAATTTTCTATGAAGTTGAATCCACACCCCGACACACTAACCTGCTGCTTTGTTTCCAATTAGTCATACTTCTTGGAGTTTTACCCTTCCCACCCTATTTACCCTTTTCGCTAGAACATTGGTCCCAGATTGGTTCAGGTGGAGACCGTCCCAACGGTACAGATCCCTCCTGTTCCAATACTGATGCCAGTGCCCCACGAAATAGAACCCCTCTTTCTCGCGCCATGTCTTTACTTCCCTTATTCTCACATCCCTATGCCAATTTGCATATGGCTTGGGTAATAATCTGGAGATTATAACCATTGAAGACCTGTTCTTTAATTTAGTTCCTAGTTCCTGATAATCCCCAAACAGGTCCTCTTTCCTAGTCTTACCAATGTTATTTGTCCCGATGTGGACAACAACAACTGGATCCTCCCCCTCCCTCTCCAATATCCTTTCAAGTCTTGAGCTGAGTGGGCCTGGCAGATCCCAAATTAAATATCGGTGAGCTGGTTATATGTGAGTAGCTGCCACGTGTTAGCTCTGTCTACGACACCTTCCATCACTTGGCTGGTGAAAGGACAGGTGGGATGCGAATTGGCCAGAACGTATTTTTCCTGCTTTTGGAGGATTGGACATGCATGGGTATTTATCTACATTGTCAGGTAGATGTCAGTGTTGTCGCTAAGCTAGAACAGATTGGCTAGAAATGCAGCTAATTCTGGAGCTCAACTCTTCAGTATTGAAGCTGGGGTGTTGTCAGGGCCCACAGCATTTACTGTGTCCAGTGCCTCCAGCTATTGCGTCATATCACGATGAGTGAATGGAATTAGCTAAAGACTGGCCTCTGTCATGTTTGTACCTTCTTTGAAAAATATATGATTATCTTCGTTTAATGTAAACATACTTAAAAATGTAATCACAATAATTCATAAGCCTTTCACATATTTCTTTTTGAAATAGAGTTGAGTTGAAGGAAATGAAATATATATTTTTCTACGATTTGGACCCCAATGAGATGAATTAAAATATTTAATTCTACTGATATTAATTAACATAAAAGCCTAGATATGTCTCTTTTTGCATCCATACTCAGGTTCTGGACTACTAAATGATGATTTATAATAATTATAACAATAAATGAGATGAGAACTAGGGGAACAGTTTAAAAATAAGGGGTTTCTCATTTAAGATGGAGATGAGGAGAAACCTTTTCTCTCAGGGGGTTGTTAGTCTGTGGAGTTCTCCTCACTGGACACTGGGTCATTGAATAGATTCAAGGCTGCATCATATAGACTCTTGATAGACAAGGGAGTCAAGGATTATGGGGGACAGACAGGAAAGTGGAGTTGCAGTCACAATCACATCAGACATGATCTTATTGAATGGCAGAGCAGACCCGAGGGGCTGAATGGCCTACTCCTACTCTTAAGTCCTGTGTTCCTACAACCTCAGAAGTTCCTCAGGTTAGTGTCCTAGGCCTAATCATATTCGGCTGCTTCATCAATGACAATCCCTCCATGGTAAGGCCAGAAGTGTGGGTGTTCAATGATTGCATAGTGTTCAGTATCAATCGAGACTCTTCAGATACTGAAGCAGTCCATGCCCACATGCAGAGAGACCTGGCTAACATTCAGAATTGAGCTCACAAGCGGTAAGTAACATTTGTGCCCTGCAAGTTCCATTACCAATCAGAGATAATCCAACCAACCGCCCTTGATGTTCAAACCCCCACCATCAATAGGCTGGGGGTTACCGTTGGCCAGAAGCTTAACTGGACCAGCCTTATGAATGCAGGTGAGAGGCTGCGAATTATGCATTGACTCACCTCCTGATTCCCCAAAGCCTGTCGATAATCTACAAGGCACAAGTCAGGAGTGTGATGGAATAAGCTCCACTTGCCTGGATGAGTGTAGCTCCATTAAGACTCAAGAATCTCCAACACCTTCCAAGACAAAGCCTCCTGCTTGCTTGGCACTTCCTCCAACAGCAATACACTGTAGCAGCAGTGTGTACCATCTACAAGATGCACTGCAGCAACTCATCACGGCTCCTTTGACAGCACCTTCCAAACCTGTGACCTCTACTGCCTGGAAGAACAAGGATAGGAAGTGCAATGGAACATCACCACCTGCACGCTCTCCCTCAAGTCACACACCATCCTGACTTGGAACTATATTGTTGTTCCTTCACTGTCATTGGATCAAAATCCTAAATTTCCCTCCCTATCAACACTGGGTGTCCCTGTACAAGATGCACTGCAGCAGCTCAAGAAGGCTGGTCACAACCATCACCTTCAAAAAGAGGAATAAATTTGGACCTTGCCAACAATGCTCACATCACATGAAAGAATTATAAAAATACCCGAGTCTGCGCTGTCTCCTTCCCAACGTAGTACTGAGTGAAGTGATGGGTAGGAAGCTACAGTGGGACAGAAAGGCTGCTATAAATTAGTCTCAAGGCATCAAACACCCACAGCTCATGATGCAATTCCATTTATTATTGACTGAGAGACTAAGTACAGTCACCAGAGGCAGTGACTGTCTACAAGCAAATCGAGACATTGAACCCACTCCTGGACAGGATCGTGGAGCATCATCAGACTCCCCTATTAGCACAGCAGCTTGTATGAGCAAAGGAAAGGTAATTTCGTAGAACAAGACTGATCATTCCAATTCATTGCGATCTCTGGAGAAAGAAAGAAAGACTGAATTCAGTGAACCGAGCAGCTATTGGTCTAATTTGTTCATTCTGTTTTGAGAGTGTCAATGATCTTGTCATTTTACCCATTCTTTAATCCATGCAAAAACTTTATAAGTAACCAGACATATTTCCTGTTGTGATCCTGTTTGCAGTCAGTGTGAGAGTCACAGAAAACTGAAGCTGCTGAGTTTACCCTGGGCTGGATTTTCCTGTGGGAGTGGACAGCAAGACCTCACCACCAGGGTTAAACAGTCTCCTTCCCCATTGCACAGACTTCATACAATTGGAATGTTCAGAATTAGAATTCAGGTTCAGAATATCTGTCTGGATTTGATTATTTTAAATCTGGGAATTGAATCCTGTGGAAAGGGGGAGGGGTGTTTGATGCATTAGTAAAGAGAGGGCTGGATATAGGAAAGTTGAATATTTCCTCGAGAGGCTGTATAAACTGAGTGGAGTCCTGCTCACTGGGAGCACGGCTGCAGCCTGGAACATGTCAGGATCAGCTCATTAAATGTGCAGCAGTTCCAAGGCTGGTCTTGGTATAACCTCGACACTGCAGAACCCACAGAGACAGATAATTGAGCAGAAGGAGAAACGTTACTGTTACTCCCAGTGTCTGCTCCTTTACCTATAGCACATGATCCATGTACTTTCCTTCATTAAACAGTTTTACCTGGAATGTGACTGCCTAAGGGGCAGGAAGTCGAAAACTCAGCCACATGGAGTACAGTTAGTATCTCCTCCATTGATCTTTTTGCCTGGAATTATTTTCCCAGAGGACACTCTTCCCATCATACTTTGCAACATCAACTTACTGATCCCAATGTGCACACAGTCTTCATTTGATTGGGAATCATCAGGTTGATGGTGATGCCACTTCATAAAATCTGCTGGAGACCCATCAGTCCAAAAGAAAGTCTTCTCCTGAGGAAACATAAAATCTTATAACTTAAACAGGTATAATTTGTTTACCATAATGTGATGCAACAAGTCAAGAAATGTTACCTTGTAGATGTCATTCAAACCGATCCAAGTGTCGACATTATTTCGCTTAGATATCATGCGTCCAATAAATTCACTCTGACTCTCCCAGTGTATGGAGGCAAGATGGCTGCCTGGAGACAGTGTCTGGCAATGCAGTTTTAAATTAAAAAAATAAAACAGACCATTTGTTGCTTGTTGCCTTTTTTACATTAACCATATTGGAACAACAAAATTGAATATGTTCAACACTGACATTTTGTTCTTTGGCAGAATGTGAACAATAAAACTACAAGCTCCTGCTATATGTTCATGAGCTCCTGATATGGACTGATTCCAAACTTCAGTCAATAGTGACACACTGACACTGATTACTTGGAGCCAATCTCATTGTGGCTTCAAACCAGCAGATTGAAATTTCAGCAGCTTCTGTGTATCAGTCGATGTTGGGCAGGGCTTGTGGGCGAATACTCTGTGGATTATTTGGTGTTTCTCCTGTTCTCCCCAATCTTTATCCATACACCAGCTGTCAATACAGATGTTGACAGTCACTGCAGTCCAGTGACTACATTCACACTAACACATTTATCATAGTGACAAACCACTGCTAATGTGTATGTTGAGTTTAATTTAAATTTCAATTCAATCTGGAGATCATGTAGCTCAGTGATACGGACACAGGAGTTTCACAAGTTGATGCTGTGGGAGATGAAAAGTTACACAATTAATGGCTCGGATTCGAGCTCAAATGTGTAAATAAGGAATGAGCATTAGGAATGGACTGCAGATTTAAAAACTGATGTGAAAATTAGAAGGTAATTGTGATGGGCAAATTCAATCAACTCAATTATCCAGGAACACATTTTTAATTCTCCACGTGTGTTCTGACGACACCGGGCTCTACGTCAACACCACCTCTGAATCCTGCCACTGACTGATTTGTCATGCAGATTGTCTGACAGCCTCTATTGAATGAGCAGAAATTTCCTCCAATTAAATATTGGAAGTTCAGTCATTGGCCAGAATTTTCCAGCCTTTCACACCAACCGGATCTTCCAGTCCTGCCAAAGTCAACAGAAATTTCATTGGCTTGCCAGCCCCACCACAGGGGAACCCGCCGTGGGGAGGCTGGAAAATTCCGGCCCTTGTCTTCAGTCCCAGCCATAACTTTAATACCTAGACACTGACTCCACCTCCCTTCCTGACACTGTCTGAGGTGGAATCAAATTTCTAAAAAGAATTTTTTTCAATTCACTCATGGCTGGGCCAGCATTTATTGCCCATCCCTAATTACCCATGAGAAGGTGGTGGTGAGCTGCCTTTTTAAATGCTGCAGCCCATGTGGTGTAGGTACACCCACACTGCTGTTAGTAAGGGAGTTCCAGGATTTTGACCCAGTGATAGTGAAGGAAGGGCGATATATTTCCAAGTCAGGATGGTGAGTGACTTGGAGGGGAACTTACAGGTGGTGGCATTCCCATCTATCTGCCACTCTTGTCCTTCTAGCTGGTAGTGTTAGTGGGTTTGGAAGACACTGTGGAAGGAAAGTTGGAGAATTCCTGCAGTGCATCTTGTAGATGGTACACACTGCTGCTACTGTGCATCAGTGGTGGAGGGAGTGAATGTTTGTGGATGTGATGCCAATAAAGCGGGCTACTTTATCCTAGATGGCATCAAGCTTCTTGAGCATTGTTTAAGCTGCATCCATCCAGGCAAATGGGGAGTGTTCCATCACACTACTGATTTGTGCCTTGTAGATGGTGGACAGGCTTTGGGGAGTCAATGGTAGGATTCCTAGCCTCGGACCTGCTCTTATAGCTACAGTATTCATATGGCTTGTCCATTCAGTTTCTGGCCAATGGTAATCCACAGGAAGTTGATGGTGGGGGACTCAGTAATAGTAATGCCATTGAACATCAAGGAGAGATGGTTAGATTCTTAGTGGAGATGGTCATTGCCTGGCACTTGTGTGACGTGAATGTTACTTGCTGCTTGTCAGCCTAATCCTGGATATAGTCCAGGTCTTGCTGCATTTAGACATGGGCTGCTTCACTATCTGAGGAGTCGCGAATGCAATCATCAGTTAACATCCCCACTCTTGACCTTATGATGGAAGAAAGGTCATTGGTGAAGCAGCTGAAGATGGTTGGGCTGAGGACACTACCTTCAGGAACTCCTGCAGTGAAGTCCTGGAGCTGAGATGACTCACTTCCAACAACCACAACCATCTTCCTGTGTGCTAGGTATGACTCCAAACAGCAGAGAATTTTCCACCTGATTTGCATTGACTCCAGTTTTGCTAGGGCCCCTTGATGCCACTCAGTCAAATGCAGTGATCAGGTTATTGCTAAGCAAGTGCCGCTTGAGAGCACTGCTGATGACCCCTTCCATTACTTTACTGAATATCAGGAGTAGACTAATGAGGCAGTAATTGGCCAGGTTGGATTTATCCCTCGTTTTGTGTATAGGACATACCTGGGCAATTTTCCACATAGCTAGGTAGATGCATGAGTTGTAGCCTTACTGAAACAGCTTGGCAAGTTCTGGAGAGCAAGTCTCCAGTACTATTGCTGGAATGTTGTCAGGGCCCATAGCCTTTGCAGTATCCAGTGCCTTCAGCCATTTCTTGATTTCACGTGGAGTGAATTGAATTGGCTGAAGACTGGCATCTGTGATATTGGGAACCTCCGGAGGAGCCAAAGATGGATGATCCACTCAGCATTTCTGGCTGAAGATTGTAGTAAATGCTTCAGCCTTATCTTTTGCACTGATGTGCTAGGTTCTCCCATCATTGAGGATGGGGATATTTGTGGAGCCATCTCCTGAAGTGAATCGTTTAATTGTCCATCACCATTCACGACTGGATGTGGGAAGATTGCAGAGCTTAGTTTTCATCAGTTGGTTGTGGGATTTCTTTGCTCAGTGTATCACTTGCTGCTTATTCTGTTTGGCATGCAAGCAGCCCTGTGTTATAGCTGCACCAGTTTGACACCTCATTTTTAAGTATGCCTGCTGCTGCTCCTGGCATTCCCTCCTGCACTCTTCATTGAACCAGAGTTGATCCACTGGCTTGATGATAATGGGAGAGTGGGGGATATGCTGGTCCATGAGGTTACAGCTTGTGTTCGATTACAATTCTGCTGCTGCTGATGGCCCACAGCGTCTCATGGATGCCCAGTCTTGAGTTGCTAGATCTGTACATCTTCTGCTGAAACCTGTACCCAGGCCTTTGTTAATTCTAAACTTGATTTTTGTAATTCTCTCCTGGTCATACAAACATACCAATTAGGAGCAGGAGTAGGTCACTCGGCCCCTCCAGTCTGTTCCACCATTCAATGTGATCATGGCTGATTTGATTGTAACCTCAACCCCACATTCCTGCCTGCTCCCCATAACCTTTCACCCCCTTGTTAATCAAGGGTCTCTCTAGTTTTGCTTAAAAATATTCAAAGACTCTGCTTCCACCGACCTTGGAGGAAGAGAGTTCCTAAGACTCTCAATCCTCTGAGAGAAAAAGTTTCTCCTCATCTGTCATTCTGATCCCAGCTGATAATAGAACTGGACAAGCCTGATCCCAGAGTGGAACCCAGCTTGATAGATCCTAACATTTTTGTTTTTGCTTAGGCAAGTGGAGAGTAGCTACTTAAGAGTCACAGAAGTCAGCTGATGAACTTCGAACAAAATAATAAGACATTTAATCAACAAGAAAATATTAACTATATTACAATACTCCTAAAGCCATAGCTAGACCTTTACAGGTGTATGCAGATTTGTAAGGATAGCACAAGTTACAAAAACTCTTACACACATTATGTTCATATTATGTACACAATCCATGTAAACCAAGTGGCGACCTGTCATCAGGCACACCACACTCTGAAACCAAACGACAGATGCCACCTCAACCAGATGCTATGGATCTCTCCTCAACTCCCCCCAGACGCTTGTCACACCATGAGTCAGTCTCACTGAACTCCATCTTTCACAAGAAGGTTTCCAATCCCCACTTTCCAAAAACCCGCCTTGGAATCTTGTCCCAAGCCGATGCTTTCTCTCAGACACCTTCCTCAAGAGTTCACCTACATGGTTTTGAATTCTCCTTCCGATGTTCCTCTCCCCTGGCTCACCACATGCATTCAAGCTTTCTTCCATGCACTCCCTCTCTCACTGACTCAGCTGTCAACAGTACACCACTGCTTCATATGCCCATAGCAAAGAGTTACAGACCTTCAGTTATCTCTTTCAATGTTCTGACTTCTCATAAACCTTCACATCGCTTTGATTCTGCTTTCTGCAGCTTGGATCTTTAAGCTTGAAGCTTGGAGACTTTCTCTGCCCCTCACTCTTAACAGGGCCTTTTCCAGGTTCCTGTCCTTCCTTGGACTTGAAGGGCTGCTTGGGACTTTCTGCTGTTCCACTCGCCTGGATTTTTGGGATTCTCCTTTAGATTGGGATTGCTATCAGTCCCCTTTGTCCCAGTCTTTCTCTGGCAGCTACTTTCAACCAACTTTAGCTTGGAACTGGTTATCTGAGCCTTCCAGGTTGCTTCTGCTTGGCAGCTGTCTTCAAAACCAACTGAACTCAAACAGCTGTTTCTAGTTTTTTCTGTGCATGTATCTATGGGAGGAATCTGCCTCATTGGACCCCTGTTGCTAGGCAACAGCCAAATTTTTCTACTTTTGTGGAGAGAAGAACAGAGTTAGCATTGAGTCCGTTTCAACCTTCTGCAGAGCTCTTGGTGCTCTTCAGAGCACCTTTTAAAATGAAACTAAAAGTCAACTTGACCTTCTCTTCACACAAATACAAATCACAAACTTTAACTTTAAAGCTACAACTTATTGCTAACACCCATAAATACCAATATAACTTACTTAAACTATCTCTATTTCCTAACACTGTCTTAAATGAGCGCTCCTTATTTTTAAACTGTAACCCCTTGTTCTAGATTATTCCACAAGAGGAAACATTCTATCCACATCCAGCCTGTCAACTTGCCTCTTACTCCAAATTCCAGTGGATACCAGCCTAACCTGTCCAACCTTTCCACAAAAGAGAACCTGCCCTTTCATGGTATTAGTTTAGTACACCTTCTCTGAACTGTTTCTAATGCATTTACATCGTTCCTTAAATAAATGAGACCAGTACTGTACACAGTGCTCCAGATGTGGTCTGACCAGTGCCCTGTACAACTGAAGCAGAACATCCTTACTTTTGTAATCAATTCCCTTCACAATAAACAATACATTTGATGAGCTTTCCTAATTACTTGCTGTATCTGCATACTAGCCTTTTGTGATTCATGGACTAGGACACCCAGATCCATCTGAATCTCAGAGCTCTGCAATCTCTCACCATTTAAATAATAAGCTTCTTTTCTATTCTTCCTGCCAAAAATGAACGGTTTCATATTTGTCCACATTGTATGTCATTTGCCAGATCTTTGCCACTCATTTAATCTATCTATATCCCTTTGTAACCTCCTTATACCTTCCTCACAACTTATTTTCCTACTGACCTCTGTGTCATCAGCAAATTTCGCAACCATTCCTTCAGTCCCCTTTATCCAAGGCATTAGTAGAAATTGTAAAATGTTGAAGCGCCAGCACTGAGACCTATGGCACACCACTCGTCACATCCTGCCAACCTGAGAAAGAACCATTTATGACAAATCTGCTTCCAGTTAGCTAGCCAATCTTCTATCCATGCCAATATGTTACCCCCTACACAATGAGCTTCTATTTTCGGCAATAACCTTTGATGTGGCACATTATCAAATGCCTTCTGGAAATCTAAGGACAATACATCCACCGGTTCCCCTTTATCCACAGCACATGTGACTCCCTCAAAGTATTCCAATAAATTGGTTAAACATGACTTTCCTTTTACAAAACCATGTTGATTCTGCCTGATTGCCTCGATTCTTTCTAAGTACCCTGCTATAACATCTTTGACAATAGCTTCTAACATTTTCCCAATGACAGATGTTAGGCTAACTGGCCTGTAATTTCCTGCTTTCTGTCTCCCTCCCTTTTTGAATAAAAAAGTTTCATTTGTTATTTTCCAATTTAATTGAACTTCCCCAAATCAAGAGAATTTTGGAAAATTAAAATGAATGCATCAACTATCACGCCAACCATTTCTCTCAAGACCTTAGGGTGAAGTCCATCCGCACCTGGGGATTTATTGGTCGCAGCCCCAACATTTTGCTCCAAACCATTTCCCTGGTGATTGTAAATGCCCTGAGTTCCTCCCTTCTTTCCATTTCCAGGTAAATTTCAAGTTAATGAAGTTGTTAATGGCCATAATAGGCCTTTTAGTTATTAACGTGTGCAGCTGAATCGGGCACACGCCCACCGAATGAAACATCACGAGACTGGGCGATGACGTTGGGTTGCATGCCCAACATCATCGTGAGTTATTTCACACTCGGGCATGTCAGGTGCGCACCTGCATGCTGAGCGTAATATTCTGGCCAATGTGTTACTAAGGAAGTGACTATAGATGTTGTTTAAATAGACATGCAGGAATTTTAAAAAAAACGTTGTTCACAAAAATGATACACGTGGAATTGGAAGCAACCTATTACCTTGGATAGGGAATTGGCTAGGAGAATAGAGAGAGTAAGTATAATGGGTGTGCACTAAGTATTTAGGATGTGACATGTGGGGTCCTCTGGGAATCTATACTGAGGCTTCAGCTTTTTACTATATTTATAAAAGTCTTGGGGCAGAATTTTAAGTCCCGTGGACGGGCGTGTACCCAACCTGATCAGGCATAAAATAGCGGAGATGATGTCGGGCGAGCATTGTACAGGCTCTGTCAGGTTACACCAATGACAGGTGACCAAAAGCTTGGTGAAAAATTGTACACTCCCCTTATTTTGGCCGTTTGTATAGTCCTGATTTTTAATTGCTCCACCATTGGCAGACAGGTCTTCAGCTGCCTTGGCCACAATCTCTGCAATTTCCCTGCTAAACTTCCCTGACTCTATTTCTCTCCACTTCAAACATTCTTTAAAATTACAATTTTTGCCAAAGCTATGGTCACCTGTCATGGTGTAACTGGCTGCAGCCTGTACAATGCAATCGCATGTGTATCATTTTTGTGAACAATGTCTTTTTAAAAATTGCTCCATTGCTATTTAAACAACATCCACTGATTTATATCTGAAGTGTGAATCAAAATCCTACAACCAGTGTGAAAAACAGACCCTGGATTACATATTAGAGCAAACTTTGGCAGGTTTGAGGTTTGGGTGTGGAGCTGAATATTGCATTGGGCTGACTGGATAATAAACAGGTGACTGAGGTGATAAACTCCCTCACCACCCACCCACGCTCACCCCCAAATCACCTTCTTATTCAGTGCAAAATGGATAAGAGAGTTGCATTTATCCAAGTCATCAAATTTCAGCTTTCCTGATTCTGCAATGTGTTTATTATTCTGTGAAAACTAAAACCATTAATTTTTCTTTGATCTTCTTTATCCATACTTCAGTTTTTCCATTAGAAAATTTGGCATAGCATGAACTTCCTGCCCACACGCTATGTATACAGTTTTAATAATATCTAGACCATGACTACTTTAAAATATTTACAACAATCCCAAAAGCAATGATACAAGGAAAATATCATGGAAGTCCTAACCAACCACAAAAAGCTCAAAATGAATTAGCCCCGGCTATTTCCCTTGCTCAGGCCACATGAGGAAATTCCAATATTGAAATGTAAATACAATGATGACTATTGTGAACGTAAAGAGCATTGTCCAATAGGAAGGGAGAAAATTAATTGACCTGACAGGCATTACTAACCCAGTAAAAGTGACCTGAGGAGACAATTCAATGTAAAATCCCAGTCAACAAGCCTAACCAAATATTAGATGCATCTTATGAAGCTTTTTGAAAATGTTTGAACACTTAGCCGAATGGCAATGGATTTTTAACACTCTCATTCCTTTCAATGGGCTGATGGCAGATCTTTAAATGAACCTTGTTTCTTTTCTGAAGATTAGGATACCAATCCTATCCCCAATGAACTTCCACACCCTGCATTTTGCAGAAAGTTGCACTAGATGGAGATTAGGATCAGGGAGCTGTGCTGATTTTACTTCCTTCTAATCCAGGGACACTCAGACCAGTTATAACTCTCACACCACAGTCCATGGATGGACCAGGGACCTTCATTGTCTGTAGGGTTCAAATTCATTGCCCTCAGTGTTTAATGCTTAAGACAATGGAGATCATATTACCCAGGTGATGGAACACACAGAGCCAATCATAGTTTTCCAGATAGAAGGAAGGAATATTCTTGTTTGTGTGTTTGGTCATGTTTAGAAACAGAGGAACAAATATTTGAATAACTTACAAAGATTCCAGGGACTTACCTCAGCATCTATCCAAGTCTTTCGTTCAGGAAAAAACTTGTAGCAACGGCCATAATAAGCCAAGCCACCATGACAAAATCCTCCACTTAAGGTATCACGTTTCTCCAGGTCCTGATCCATCTCTGCGCGATTTTCCAATGCAATCTCCTAGGGAGGATTAGCTGTAGATTAAAACAAGCTGCAATAATCACAACATTTACAGTTCACTTCTCATTCATGGGGCTAGAAATTGATGAGCATATTGTCGATGGGACCTGCCCAAGGAGTGGGACTTTTCACCTTACTGCATTGATCCTCTTCTCATACACCGTGTTCGATTACATTGAAATATAGAGAAGTTACAGAACAGAAATAGGATGTTTAGTCCAATTAGTCGATGCCTGTGTTTATATCCCACAGGAGTCTCCTCCCACTCTGCTTACCTCCTCCAAACCTACCACCACATCACTTCATTCCCATCTTCCTCATGTGCTTATCAAGTTTCTCCGTAAGTGAATCTGTGCTATCTGCCTCAACCATGCCATACCGTGGCAAATTCTACATTCTCATCAGTCTGGATAAAGTCATTTCTCCTTAATTCCTTATCAGGTTTTTTGGTGATGAACTTATATTTTATGATCTGAGCTGAAACATTTTCATTTCAAATTTTTACCCTTCCTTCACCTTCACATGCTTCATCTCAGGCTCTCCCATTCCTCAACTTCTCAATCTAAATTTCAGGAGATGAGCTGTCAACAATACATACTATATAAACCCACTGACTCCCACAGATATCTTCATCACACTGACTTTTACTGTGTTTCCTATTCCATTGGGTTTCTCTGTCTGATCTGTCCTGATGATGCCACTGTCCATACCAATGCTTCTGATATGTCTTCCTGTTTCCTCAACTGAGAGTTCCACTCCACCATGGTTGACAGGGTCTTCAAATGTCCCATTTCCCACACTTCCACTCTCAACCTTTCTGCTCCCTCCCAGAACCATGATGGAATTTCCCTTGTCCTTCCACCTCACATGCCCCCACATTCAACATATCATCATCTGACATTTCTGACACCCTGAACAGGATGCCATCACCAAACATCTTTACTTCCCACCTTTCTGCATTTAGAAGCAAAGGTTTCATCTACAACTCCTTCGCCTTTTCTTGAAACACCTCTATACCCATCCCCCTTCCATGTAAGCACATGAGTTGCAACATTTACCCTTTCAATTATCACCTTCCCAGTGTCCAGGGTGCCAAATACTTCTTCCAGGTTAATGTTATTGGGGTTTATTTTGGTAGGGAGGTGGGAACCAGGATGCAGCATTAGGAAGGATAAAGAAGGTGCACAGAGGGTTGGGGGAAGCAGAAAACACCACAGTAAGACATGGCAAGATACTAGGTGGGATCAGTGTGGCAGGTAAAGCAATGTGGTCTAAATTAGGTTTACAGTGCATGTATGTAAAATACAAAGTGTGGAAAATGGTGAGCTGCAGATATCACTGATTTCCAAAGATAGGGGATGGACTGGGTACAAAATATTCCAAATTATACAAGGTGTTCAGGAAGGATAGTGAATGAAACAATGGAGGAGGTGGTGGCTGTAATTATGTTGTGATCACTCTAGACTAGTTGCTCTCCTGCACCTACTTCTCATACCCACTCTGGTTCATTTCCATTAATCGTGTTTACTTTTTGAATTAAATTGTCATGTACTGGATAAGGGAGGAGTCCTGCACACACAGTAAAACCCCCATTCCCATTAACTCTTTCAAGACCTGTTCTTGATAGTTTATTTGGTGATAGTTGCAATCTCCCAAAATCATTCTTCTATGAATTGCACTTATTTCATAGATTTTCCATCTACTTTTCTTCCATTATTAGGTGGTCTGTAGTATACCCCTTTCAGTGTGACTAATCTCTTCTTACCATTACCTCAACCCAGCTGGGACCTTTGCCCCATTCAGGTACAGCTGATACCAGTAGTATAGCTTCTTCCTGTCCCAGTATCAATGCCAGTGCCCATGAAATGGAACACTTCTTCCGCATTAGTCTTTTTGAGACGATTCTATCTTCCTGATCTGTCTATCTCTTTGACAATAAGTGGCTTGAGTAGCAATCCCAAAATTAATACTTACGCTTCTCAGTCCTGATATTCTATTAGCAGGACTTCCTCCCTGTTTTATCCTATGTCATTTAGACTCACAATTGGATCTTTCTCCTCCCATTCAAAGTTCGTCTCCAGTTACCTTGAGATATCCATAATCCTGACAGTGGGTAGGTAACACATCACCCTGGATTCTCAGTTGCAACTGAGAGTGATGATCTGTATCCCTCTAATTATCAAATCTCCTTGTCTACAATCTAGTCAGTCAATGCTTCAGTCCACTGCCCCAAAATTGGACTGCCTCATGTTCCATTGTTATCATACATGTCAGGAAATGATTGACAGGCTGAGTCAGTCAGTGCTTTAATTTTACACACCAACATCTTATGTGGGACTTTATCAAAAGTTTTTTGAAAGTCCAAATACACCACATCCACTGGTTCTCACTTATCTATTCTGCCATTTATATTCTCAAAGGGCCTCAGTAGATTTGTCAAATATAATTTCCTTTTCATAAATCCATATTGACTTTGTTTAATCCCATTGATATTTGCTAAGTGCCCTGTTACCACATCCTTTATAATAGACTCTAGCATTTTCCCTCATATTGAGGGCTAACTGATCTATAATTTGCGGTTTTCTCCCTCGCTCCTTTTTTAAATAATGGCGTTATATTTGCCACTCTCCAATCTGCTGGGACTGTTCAAGAATCTACACAATTTTGGAAGATGACAACCAACATACCCATCATTTCCATGGCCACCCCCTTTAGAACCTGGGATGTAGATTATCGGACTCTGGGAATTTATCAGCTTTCAGTTCCATTAATTTCTCCAGTACTATTGTTTTATTAATATTAATTTCCTTCAGTTCCTCCTTCTCTCTCAGCCATTGGTTCCCCAGTATTTCTGGGCAGTTATTTGTGTCTTCCTCCGTGAAGACAGAACTAAAGTAATTGTTCAATTGCCCTGCCATTTCTTTGTTTTCTATTAGAAATTTCCTGTTTTAGATGGTAAGGGAGCTACATTTGTATTCACTAATCTTTTTCTTTTTGCAAACTTGTAGAAGCTTTACAGTCTGTTATTATGTTCCTTGCAAGTTTAATCTCATATTCTATTTCCCCCCCTTAATTCTAAATTATCCCCAATCCTCAGGTCTACCACTTTTTCTAGCAACTTTATATGACTCCTCTTTGGATCTAATACTATCCTTAAGTTCTTTTGTTAGCCATGGTTGGGTCAATTTTCCTGTTGTATTTTTGCACCAGGAAGGATCGTATAACTGTTGCAATGCATACATTCGTTCCTTAAATATTAGCCATTGTCTATCAAACGTCATGCCTTTTAATTAAATTCCCCAATCTATCTTAGCCAACTCACACCTCATAACTTTGTAGTTTCCTTTGTTAAGATTTAGGATCCTAGTTTCAGATTGGACTACTTCATTTGCCATCCTAATGAAGAATTCCAGCATGTCATAGTCACTGTTCCCTAAAGGACCCCGCACAACAAGATTATTAATTAAAGCCTTCTCATTGCACAATATCAAATCTAGGATAGCCTGTTCCCTAGTCAGTTCCTCGACATACTGTTCTAAAAAACCATCTCATACACACTCCAGGAATTCATTTGCCATGGTATTATTGCTAATTTGGTTTGCCCAGTGTATGTGTAAAGTCATCCATGATTACTGTAGCACCCTTGTTACATGCATCTCTAATTTCCTGTTCAATGCCATCCCCTACCTTATCACTACTGTGTGGAGGCCTATAGACAACTCCTAAGAATATTTTCTGCCATTTGTTGCTTCTGAGCTCCACCCAGACTGATTCGACATCAAGATTTTCTGAGCCAATATCCTCTCCCACTATTACACTGATTTCATCCTTAACTAACAATACCACACCACCTCCTTTTCCTTTTTGCCTGTCTGTCCTAAATATCAAGTACTCTTGGATATTCAGTTCTCAGCCTTGGTCACCCTGCAGCCATGTCTCCACAATCACAATCATATCGTACCTGCTTACATCTATTTGCGTTGTTAATTCATCCACCTTATTGCGAATGTTCCCTGTGTTCAGATACAGTGCCTTTAGACTTGTCTTTTTAACACACCTTCTTTTGTACGATCGCCCTATTTTCTGCCAGCCCTTGTTGCCTCTGCCTACCACTTTTGCTTTCTACTTTTCAGTCTTTCATTCCTATCTTTGTCTCCCTCTCTTGAGTCTCCCCACTCAGTTCCCATCCTCTTGCCAATCGAGTTTAAACCCTCCCCCACAGTACAAGCGAATAACCCTGTGAGAATATTGGTCCCGGTCCTGCTGGAGTGCAACCCTTCCAACTTATACAGGTCCCATCTTCCCCAGAATCGGTCCCAATGTCTCAAGAATCTAGATCCCTCCCTCCTACACATCTCTCCAGCCACGCATTCATCTGGTCTATTCTCCTATTCATGATCTCGCTCGCACGTGGCACTGGGAGTAACCCTGAGATTATTACCTTTGAGGTCCTGCTTTTTAATTTATTTCCTAGCTCCCTATATTCTGCTTTCAGGACCTCATCCCTTTTTTACCCAAGTCATTGGTACCGGTATAGACCACAGCCTCTGGCTGTTCATCCTTCAGAATGTCCTGCAGCCGCTCAGTGACATCCTTGACCTGGCACTAAGGAGGCAACATACCATCCTAGTGTCATGTCTGCAGCCTCAGAAGCATCTATCTGCTCCCCTTATGATAGAATCACCTAACGTTACTTCTCGCTCACTCTTTCTTTCTTCCCACCCCCCCACTCCCCACCCTCCGTGCAGCTGAGCCACTCGTGGTGCCATGGACTTGACTCTTGCTGCATTCCCCTGAGAAACCATCGCCCCCAGCATTATCCAAAGCAGAAATCCTGTTGGAGACAGCGATGGACACAGGGGACTCCTGCACTACCTGCCTAGTGCTTTTATTCAGTCTGGTAGTCACCCATTCCCTTACTGCCTGTGAACTCTTTACCTGCGGTATGACCACCTCACTGTACGTGCTATCCACGAAGATCTCATCCTTGCGGATGCTTCACAGTGACTCCAGGTGTAGCTCCAGCTCCGAAGCAGGGATATTGAGTAGCTGCAGCTGGAGACACTTTCTGCAGACTGGACGTGTCCTTGACTTCCCACATCACACAGGAGGTGCATTGCACTTGGCCCAACTAACCTACTATGACCTGTGCTTAAATTATACCTTTACTTTTAATATTCTCGAAACTAGAGAAAGTAAGGACAGAAGAAATACTTACCAGGTCCTACTTACCAAGGCCACCACTTTTCTTATTGAGGAAAGGTAGAAAACTAAAGGATCACCTTCTTCCCTCTTCAGCAAAATCCCTCTCACCAAACCCCAACTGAAGCACTCTCATGTAGCCCAAGGCAGCACTCCAATATAAAATAGTCACCAAGAAACTCAATAGGGAATTCAGAAGGAACTCCTTCACCCAAAGAACAATGAGACTGTGGAACTCAGTGCCACAGGGAATGATTGAAGAAAATAACAAAGGTGCATTTAAGGGTTAGGTTAGACAAGCATGAGTGAGGAGAACAGGTTGCTAGGGTGAGGAACAATGGGACAAGGCTTGAGTGGAGTGTTGATGCCAGTATCAACAGATTGGGCCAAATGGCTTATTTTTGGGCTGTATATCCAGTGTAATTTGTATGCATCCTGCAGCCTTAATCCTTATCCTCACAGGCAACAAGTACTAGAATCAGGATATGTGGGGCCACTTTCTCTACCTCCTCTTGCCTCCTGACAGACAGACACACAGTCCTCCTCCTGCAATGTGATTTACTGTGAGGGTCTGTGATCTGGAGAAAGCCATGCAGCTATTCCTCCATCTCCCTTGTATTGAAGGGTCTCTAACTCACACTTCAGCTCAATGACTCTAAGATGCAGTGTCTCAGGCAAGACACACTTCCTACAGGTGTAGTCATCTGGGACAGTCTGATTACTCCCACATTCCCATGTTCTATTATTCTGATACACCTCCGGTGTTGCCAATTTAAATTTTTATTGATTGTTAGCCGTATTGATTTCTAGAGCTGATAGAATCAGTTTACCTGTCACATCACGGGCACAAAATGCACCCAGCAGCAAAACTCCAATCAGCATCATGTCTGCAGTGAAGTTCCTTTCCTCAAACCTGAAATACAAAAAAGATTCAGCATTAACATCAAGGTTTCCAATTAGTGGTGGGAATTTCCAGCTCCCATTCCTACCTCTCTCTTTCCCAGTTGTTGGATATGATGAGGCTTCCAATGAGACTGCAAATATATAGAGCAGACTGAAGACTGATGGAACCATTGAAATCAAACCCAATTGGCTGGACCATGAATGATGTCAAAGTTATTGTTGACCAATTAATGGCTGACAGCCAACAGGAGGGGCTGGAAAATATTCAAATATTTCATGTGCCAAACCTGAGATTGTATAATGTGGCACTGTAACTGCTCAGAGAGAAATGGAAACCACAGTCACTGTTCCTGATCCCATTAATCAAAATGTAAATGAACATGTTTAAGAAATTAGCATTTAATGAATATTATCAATGAGAACATTTAGAATGTGATCGTTATTATAATGAGATGAAGATCCCAGAACTTACACTCAGAAAGCATGAGAGTTTATACCAGACAATCCAATCCCTTTTGGAATGGATTTGGATCCCATCTATTCCCCTGTTTCTCACCATAGCGGTAGGTCTCTTTTATGCACTGGTGGCAATGAGAATATGTAATATTTGTGAAGAGTAGTACGGTAGATTCATGACAAAGGACAGAAAAGTTAGAGTCAAGGAAAAAGTAGTAGAATGGAGAGCAAGCTGGCTTGAAAACAGAGAGTGGAGGCTGAGGGTGTTTACTCAGACTGGCAAAAGGTGCAAATTGGTATTGAACAACGAGAGGTGTTGGGGACCACTGTTGTTCACAATTCACGTAAACAATTTGGACTCTGAAATGGGAAGCAGAACTTCAATATTTGCGAATTAAATCAAGTTGGGGCATATATTTAATTCAGAGGAGGACTGTGAGAAGGCAGAAGACATTAATAAACTTACAGAATAGATGTGTAATTGACCTGGAAACTTTAATCCAGTCTAAGTGCGAGGTGGTAAAAGTTGATAGGAAGAATATGGAGGCTACATACTCCTTACAAAATAATTGTTTGAATGGAATAGAGGAGAAAAAGGATCTGGGGACAGATACACAAATCACTAAAAGTGGCAATATAATCTTTTAAGATCATTAAAAAGAGCAAACCAGGCATTTTGTTTTATTTCTAGAGGGAAAGAATTGAAAACCGGACAAGATGGGCTGAATTTTCATCCTGACTTGAGGCTGAATTGTGGAAGGCAGGGTTTAAAAATGGCAGGAGGGACACAATCCCGGGACATTAGGGGTGATAGGTATGTGATGGGGGGTGAAGGGGGGTATTGGGGGATGAAGGAAGTGAGGGGAGAGTTTGTGGTTACAGGGCTTTGAGAGGGGTGGAGGATTATGTGGGTTAGGGGGCCTTACACTCAACTCCAGAACTGGGCCGATGTCTCGGGAATGGAGATGGATTTTTAATCTGACCACCTCAGTGTCGGCCTGTCTCCATTTCCACCTCGGGCCTGCTGAGGGAGACAGTAGGCCTGACTCTAGCCCATCCAAACTCGCCTCCATAAACAGAGCGTAGGCAGGGACTGCCGCTCAGGTAGCAGGCTAGTGTCATCGGGAAATCTCCCGACTCCCAATTCCCTCCTCGAAGATGAAAATCTGGCTCAGTATGTTAAACTTGAATAAAATCTAGGTTAGACCACACTTGGAGAAATGTGAATAGTTCTGGTCTCCATATTCTCTTAAGATTGAACAGACCAGGTGCCCTATCCTTCGAAAAGTGTAAACTGAGATTTGGCCTAAAAGAGGTATTTAAATTTATGAAAAGATTTGGTAGGGAGATGTAGAGAAGATATTTTGGAGTATTACAACTGTGAGGTCACATGGTTATAATGGCGGGCATGTTCTGATTACATTACTGACAACCAATGATGTTGTTTAAACCAGGTGCCCTGTTCCTGTGAGATGGGTGATGATCCAGTGCCCAATTCCAGATGAATTCCAATGATGGGGAGGGTGTAGGCGGTGATGGTGGGTAGGAACCAATTTGGAATGCGGTGCATATACTGCCACAATTTGAAACCTCTGCACCCACCTGTACCCTCGAAACCTGGTGGGGATTGGAGTTAAACAAGCCCCTGTGGTTCAAACACAGGCATCTCCATGAGACGGCCACATCACCCAGTCAAATAGGAGACTTACAGCCCATGTGTTCACAAAGATCCATTGGTAAAATTCGCTGGATTCTCCGTTGAGAAGATATTCTAAGTGAAAAAGGAGCAGCAGTAAACAGACCGAGCAAAACAATCAACAGGGAAGTTGTCATTTATTTGTATTCAGTAGAAAATGCAGTCAAAATATTTTAAAGAGAGTCAGGATTTGGTAACACATTGGATACCGTTGTACCCATCGTGGCTGCTTCTTTTTTTGCAACTGTGTGGGTCCATGGTGATAAGGGCAGGCATGTTCTGATTACAATAGTGGGGACCAATGATGCTGTTTAAACGAGGCCCTGTTGCTGTACAATGAGTGGCCACATAGTGCCCAATTTCAGGTGAGTTACAATGATAGGGAGAGTGTGACAGATGATGATGGACGCAGCCTTTGTGGATGGTGGGAATCAACGTGGAATGTGGAACAAAATGCTGCCACTATCTTGAACCTCTGCATCTCACAGGCAGCTCCATGAGATGGCCACATTACCCAGTGAAACAGAAGACTTTCAACCTATGTGTTTACAAACGTCAATTAGTAAAGACCCCTGGATTCTACCTCAAAAAGTTATTCCAAGTTAAAAGGCAGCAGCAATAAGCAGATCAGGCAAAACTATTGACGAGAAAGTTGTCACATATTTGTATTCAACAGAAAATGTATAGCAGTCAAAGTATTTCCTCCTTAAGGGCTGTCAGTCCTTAAATGGAAACCATTGTATTAAAATTGGTTGCTCCTTTATCACAAGGAAATGAGTTACACAGAAATGTTCTCAGGATAGTTTCTTGGAACAGCATGTTCTGGCACCAACCAGAGAGCAGGCTACACTACACCTGGTATTGTCCAATGAGGTAGGATTAATTAATGACCTCATAGTGAAAGCAACCCTTGGTAGCAGTGATCATGGAAACGTAGAAACATAGAAACTAGGAGCAGGAGTAGGCCATCCGGCTCTTCGAGCCTGTTCCGCCATTCATTATGATCATGGCTAATCATCCAACTCAATAGCCTGTACCTGCTTTCTCCCCATATCCTTTGATCTCTTTTTCCCCAAGAGCTATATCTAACTCCTTCTTGAAAACATCTTAACTACTTTCTGTGGTAACGAATTCCACAGGCTCACCATTCTCTGGGTGAAGAAATTTCACTTCATCTCTGTCCTAAATGGTCTACCCCATATCCTCAGACTGTGATCCCTGGTTCTGGACTCCCCCGCCATCAGGAACATCCTTCCTGCATATACCCTGTCTAGTCCTGTTAGAATTTTATAGGTTTCTATGAGATCCCCCTCATCCTTCTGAACTGCAGCAAATATAATCCTAATCGACTCAATCCCTCCTCATATGTCAATGCCGCCGTCCAGGAATCATTTGGGTAAACCTTCGCTGCACTCCCTCTATAGCAAGTACATCCTTCCTCAGATAAGGAGACCAAAACTGCACACAATATTCCAAGTATGGCCTCACCAAGACCCTGTACAATTGCAGCAAGACATCTCTGTTCCTGTACTCGAATCCTCTGGCTCTGAAGGCCAACATACAATTTGCCTTCTTTACTGCCTGCTGCATCTGCATGCTTACCTATCATAATATGAGTGAATTTTCCTTTCAGTTTGCCGAAGAGTAAAGCAGGTCTAAGACTGATATTTTAAACTTAAACAAGGGCAATTATGAGGGCATGAAAGCAGAGCTAGTGAAAGTCAACTGGTGTCATGAAGAGATGATTGTCTATAATGTCATTGGAAATTATTTTTTTAAATACAGTTTAGTGGTGTCTGTGTATGTGTATGTGTGTGTGTTAATTGGATTAAAGCCAGCTTGTCTAGAGGCTTTGATGTATAGAAATAAGTGTGTTTGAAATGGTAATTAGATAAACACGGGAAGTTTAGAAACATAGGTGTCAAGGGGGCAATTTGCATTTTTAAATAAAGCTTTCAATAGAATGGGTGAAATCTTGCACCTAGCTAGAAGATGCAAAGCAATGTGTTTATTTTTCCCATTTTACTAATGAAATTGGTGGAATGAAAGGGTATTATTGTTAGAAGATGTAACATTTAAAGACTAGTAATACAATGGCAAATTTACATTCAAAGGAAAAGCTAGGTATAAACAGAGGAGTTTGTGTGTGTAACACAGAGGCATTTAAGATCTAACCAGCCAGTATGCCCCCAACTTTGTCTGCAAGGAACAAACTTGCAAGGAACCTCATTTTGTATTCATAAGGTCAAATGTTCTTTGCCTGGGATCTTTTAAAATCTATGAGTTTTACTGTTGCCTTAACAGGGGTATAACTGCGAGTCAGTTTAATTAGGAGATTTTTGTAGTTATTATTGTTTAATTTTGTAGACATATTTATGTGCTTACAATTTTTCTTGTGTTAATAAATGTTTAATTTAGTTTTATAAAAAACCTCTTGAGACTCATTAATACTGAATTCAAAGCCTGCGTCTTGAAACATACAAATTGCAAAAATGGGTTGTGACAATTGTTTCAAGTTTCTCTCTGGGACTTGAGAAACTCCGTCTTTACCATCGGCTGTGTCATAATAACTGGGGGTTCTAGGTAGAATTTATTTGAAATTCCTCGATTTTTTTTGGTATCAGTGAATCTTAAGATTACGGGCGTGAGAAGCGCTTTGAGTTCCGGAGTGCGTGTGAGATATTTTTGAAGTGGAGAGACTACAAAAATGGCTGTACCAATGGTGAAATCTTTTTTGGAAGTAGAACCCTGATTGGGTTACAAAAAGTTTCCAAAAATAAGTTGACAGAGTTGGTGGATAAAATACATTGGGGTTACCTACTAAGGGCTAGGAAATCAGACATAATTGAAATGATAGCACAGCATTTAAAATTGGAAGGAATATCCAAGTATTCTCCAAGGTATGGTTCATTGGAATGGGATCAAATTCAATTGCAAATGGAAAAAATTGAATTGGAAGAGAAGGAAAGAGACAGGACATTCCAAAGGAAACAGGAGAAAGGCAGGAGAGAGAATGAAAACAGGAAAGGGAGATAGAAATTGTGAAGACAGCGAAGTAAGAAAGTGAAAAAGAGAGAGATAATTTCAACTGAAAATGTTGGCAGTTGAAAAAGTGATGCGAATAGGTGAGGGAGGACTTATCTCCAGAGTAGAAGCCGGTGGGGAGATGTTTAAATTAGTACAAGCTCTTCCAAAGTTTGAGAAAAGGGATGTTGAAGAATTCTTTAGTTCATTTGAGAAGATAGCTAAACAAATGAAATGGCCAGAGGAAAACTGGACATTATTGTTCTAGTCTAAATTGGTGGGGAGAGTGCATGAGGTATATGCTTCGCTGTTTGAAGAAGTATAGGTGAATAATTATATGGTGAAAAAGGCTTTTTTGAGTGCATATCAGTTGGCTCTTGAAGCATATAGACAGAAATTTAGGAATATGAGAAAACCACCTGGGCAAACTCATATTGATTTTGAGAGAGTTAAACAAAGTAATTTTGACCAGTGGATATGGGCATTAAAAATAGAGACAACATATGCAGCTGTTAGGGAAATAGTTCTTTTGGAAGAATTTAAAGGTTCAATTCCTTTGGTAGGAGAACTCATGTGGAAGAACAGAGGGTTGATTCTGTAAGGCAAGCAGCAGAGATAGCTGATGATTGTGAGTTAGTTCATAGAGCTAAACCTTGATTCGTCACCCATTTAACTCCGAAAAAGATAAAAAGTGGGAAGGTGAAAGGAAGGTGGCAGTCAGGGAAGAGAAATAGCAGTTAGAAATTCCCAGTAAGTTTTTTTTTCAAAATAAAAAGGAAGGTGCTAAGAGTAGTGGTGGCATTCGAGAACTGGTGTTTTCATTGTAATAAAATGGGTCATACAAAGTCAGTGTGTTGGAAATTGCAGGGAAAATCTCTTAGAATTATTGGGGTGCAGAAAAGCTCTGGAAGTAAAAGTACTGTGGATTCTGAGGTTCAGTCACAGGAGAAATCAATGGTTTGTGTAAAATTAAAACAGGGAGAATCAGTGATAGTTAAAGAAGCGGGAATGTGTTCACAGTTTCCCCAAGAGAGTTCTGCGGAACAGATTGCAGAAATATTTAAATATTTTGTGTGTGAAAGAACAGTCTTTCCATGTGTGCAGAGTGGAGTAGGTAAAGATGTTAATATTTTAAGGAACTCAGGGGCTAGTCAATCCATAATGTTGTAGGATATTTGTTGTTCAGAGGGAGTATTGCGGGAACAGGTGATAATAACTGGGGTTCATAGAGATGCTCAACCTATTCCATTGTGGAATAGCAGAAGCGGTAAGTGGAAAACTGGTGAAGTGACTGTTGGGGTGGTGGACATTTTTGTTCCAGTCTATTGCTGCCCATTGCAGGGGTTCACTTTATTCTGGGTAATGCTATAGCTGTTTCACAAATATGGGTGATGCCTATGGTAGCTGAGCAGCCTGTACAAGTGGTTTCAACAGAGGTGTTACAGACGGAGCATCCTGGATTGTTTCCAGATTGTGTGGTAATGAGATCACAGGCTCATAGGTTGAAACAAGAAATTCAAGAAGGGCAGGCAGTTTAAAGGCAAGAGGAAGGTGTGGAAATCCAATTAGCTGGCACTGTGTTTGATAACATTGTTCAGGAAGAAAGACTATTGGACAATTCAGCTGAATTGTTTGACTCAAGGAGGTTAGTGAAGTTACAGAAACAGGATTTACAATTAAAACAATTATATAGTGCAGCTTACTTAGTAACAGAGGCAAAATGTATTCTAGTATGTTATTACCTTAAGGGTGATATTTCATTGAGAAAGTGGAGACCGGATCATGTCTCAGAAAATAAAAGCTGGATGGAGGTACATCAGATTGTTATCCTATTAGAATACTAGAAATGAGATTCTGAGGATTGCTCATGAAATTCCAATGGGGAAACATTTAAGAATTAGAAAGACCCATGCAAAAGTACAGAAACATTTTTATTGGTCGGAATTGCATAGGGATGTAGTCATATTCTGTAGAACATGTAACACATGTCAGGTGACAGGGAAACCACAAGCAGTGATTAAGCCAGCATCTTTAATCCCAACACCAACGTTTGAAGAACCTTTTACTAGGATCATGATTGATTATGTTGGACCCCTCGCAAAAACTAAAAATGGAAATCAATACTTACCGACAATAATGGATGTGTCTGCCAGGTTTTCTGAATGCATACCTTGAAGAAATATTACAATGAAGAAGATTGTAGAAGAGTTAGCTATTTTTTTTTGTAAGATATGGCTTACCTAAGGAAATACAATCAGATCAGGGTTCAAATTTTATGTGAACAATTTGGGGATAAAACAATTTAAGTCAACAGCTTTTCATCAGAATCACAAGGGGCTTTGGAAAGAGGCCCTCAAACTCACAAACCATGATGAGAGTGTACCGTCAGGTTTATTCACAGGATTGGGAAGGGGGGATTCCATTCTCGTTATTTGCTATTAGCGACGGTCCTAATGCATCAATTGGTTTTAGTCCTTTTGAAGTAGTTTATTGTCATGAGGTAAGGGGACCACTGAAACTGATTATTCAGAAATTGATGGGTCAAAACTCAGAAACTCCTGGGTTATGTATCAATCTTCAGAGAGAGATTAGACAGAGCATGTGAGTTGACTGGGGAGCATTTAAAGATATCACAGCAAATGATGAAAGTGAAGGCAGATAAGAAAGCTAAAGCTCACAGTTTTATTGCTGGAGAGAATGTGCTAGTTCTGTTACCAGTATTGGGGAACTCAATAAAAGCAACGTTTAGTGGGCCATACAGGATTGAAAAGGAGTTAAATGAAGTAAATTATATAATAAATATTCCAGATAGAAGAAAGAAGTAGAGTGTCATGTAAATTTGCTTAAGAAGTACATTGACATGGAAGAGGAACAAAAGGAGGTGTTAGTGGCGGTTGATAATGAGAAAGAGGTAGAAAAGCAAGACTCTAAATTTGATTTTCCTCTAATCAAATTGGATAATGTGAAATATTGGGTGAAATTGTTCTAGAATTGCACTAAGTGCTGCAGTGGGCAGGTAAAATGGAGGCCGACTCATCATCAAAAATGGTGGGTTTTCACACCGCATTGTTCTGACCCCGTCACATTATTTATTCACTCCCTCGAAGCACACGGTTCCCATGATGGCTGGGCTCTCATTTGCCCTCCCACCATCACCCCACTGTTGCATCACGTTGGCCGCCATCTTTAAAAAGCTGCTGCCAGCAAAGCACTCATGGCCACCAGCTCACCAGGAGACATGGCCAGCAATGGGAAAAAGACTGCAGCCACCCCGCCCCCCAGCTCCCTCCCCGCTTCAAAGACAGGTCCCTTGAGCGACTGCTGGAGGCCTTGGAGGCCTGCTAGGATGTGACCCAACCCCAGTCTGGCTGCAGGATGGGCAGCAAAATCACCAAACCAGTCTGGGAGGCAGTGGAAGCAGTGATCAGCTCAAACGGCCTGCAGAGGAGGACAGCCACCCAGTGCTGTAAAAGGATGAATGATCTCCTCTGTTCTGCCAAGGAAATCACTCTTTTCATCACTCCCAACTCACACACTCTCAAACCCAGCACACATTCCCAGGGCCCCCACTCACTGTCAGTACAAGGGACATCACCATTCATTCTTTCACAGACACCATCATTGCCCTTATCCTGTCCATGGGACTACTCATCACCCACACAGGACAGGCATACTTCTCATCTGGACCGGCAGGCATCCCGGTACACACTCCCCATCTCTATTCATGCTGGACAAACTGGCACACAACAGGAGGGAAAGATCACAGACAGGTGGAGGAATTCGGAAATCAAAGTTCTGACAGAAATCAAAAACAGAGCCATCCAGCTGACCGGCAATGTTTGGGGCCGGTCCTGTGCTGACGGTGATGTCAGTGCTGCTCTACCAAGTGAGGATCCAGCAATGCAACATCCATCAGACAACCATGCCATGAGTGATGTGTCATCTTTCACAGGCCACCACCATACACTAATTATCTCTCCATGCTTTCGCAGTCACATCTGCCAAACAGTCGAGAGTTCATGACCCGGGCCTCCAATTAAGCTCCGTAGAAACCTCTGAAAAGGAATATTGAGGCACCCTCCCTGAGGTCCCGTCACAGCGCTCACCCACACCCTCCACCAGCACAGAGACGCACACCTCGGTGGATCCGAGCTCTAGAGTAGCCTTGGGATCACTATTTGGTGAGCACATCGAACTCTCTGATCCACAGCAGGCGGAGGCAGGGACTTCCCAGATCCCTGGCACTCAGAGGACTGCTGGAGGCCAGAACATTGCTGAGTCCGAGTGAGATGATAACCTTCTGGAATCAGCTGTCACAGTTGCTGTAGCTGCAAAGGCAAGCTAGGGAGCATAAGGAAGGGATGTCCGCTGCACTCCTCAGGTTGCAACTCACGATGGCGGAGTCCATCTGTCTTCAGGCTGCGGTGATAGCGCCGGCATTGCGACGCACTGAGGTCAACACTGGCAGGATGGCGGCCGCCATGGAGACCTTGGTCCAGGACGTCACTCTTGCACTGCTGTGCATGCTTAACTTCATCACTGATGCAATATTTGGCCTCCAACAGTGTGTACGTGAGAGGGGTGCTGGGCAGTTCAATCTCACTCCAGCTACCCCTTCCGCACACAGAGTCAGCCATGGGCCCTCGGGCATCCATAGGGAGGAGGATCAGCAGGTGCACACTCCAGGTCCATCCACCCAGGTGACTCTGGGAGTGACTGCCACATCCAAATCCCCTCTTCCTGTGACCTCTGCAGCTCCAGCCCCACTGGCCAAGGAGGATGCCACTGCCACACAGCTGGACCCTGAAAGCAGGCCGGGGCCCACCAAGTCTCAGCCCTCCAGAGGACGCCCACCATCATCACAGACAAGAAAACACAGCCAGCAGACTGCCTCCACCTCTGCTGTGGATGTCCAGGGAGCACGAAGACGTAGCGGCAGGATTAGGAAAGCTAGATCAAAGTAATTGCACATCTGGACATTGGTGTTGATCACTTGTACATACTGTTCACTATATTCAATAAACTCCTAAGAATGTCCCCCAGCTTGTGGTTCCTTGTTCTGATGAGCAGTGTTCTTGTCACTCAGCTGTGAAATCTTTCTGCACAAGATAAAAGGCAGGTGTCTCAGTCCAGGGCCTTGTCCCTGTGTTCGGTGCGGCCTTCAGACCACAGTGATGGTCCAGCCTCACACTCCCTAGAAACATTATTGATGCCTGCACCTCGGCGGTGCTGGTCATTGCTGCCAGAATGTAGTAGGCAGGTCCCACAGAGTTCTCTCATTCTCTCTGTGTGCCCTCAGCATCTTTAAGGTGTGGCTGGCCCCCATCACACCAGCATCTGTGACCAGTGATGCTGTGCACCAGCTCCTGAAGGGGCACCTCACTGCATGTCATCATCATCCTCCACAAATCTGGCAGATATGTGTCCCTCCCGAGAGCACCTGCCTCATCTAGCCAATGCAAGAGCCTCACTGCCTTCAGGGTCACCACCAAGGGCCTTCACACCCTCTTCCCCATCGGCATCCTCCTCATCTGAGGAAACCTCCAGTTCCTCCATCTCCTCCTCAGCCAGCTCGTCTCCCCGTTGGAGTGCTAGTTTGTAAAGGGCGCAGCAAACAACGACGATGTGTGACACCGTCTGCGGACTGTACTGCAGGGCACCACCAGACCAGTCCAGGCACTGGAACTGCACCTTCAGCATCCTGATGGTCTGCTCCACCAAGTTACGAGCTGCTGAATGAACCTCATTATAGCATCGCTCTGCTGCTGTCTGAGGCTGTTGCATGGGTGTCATCAGCCACAGCCAATGTGGGTAGCTCTTGTCACCAAGGAGCTAACCCTGCAGCCTATGTGGACCCTGTGAGCAACTCAGGATGTAGGCATCGTGTACACTCCCTGCAAACCGTGCACACACCTGCAGAATGCGTTTCTGGTGGTCGCTTACCATCTGCATGTTCAGTGAGTGGAAGCACTTAATAGAAGTGACAGGGAGAGAAAAATTAAGATGTGCTGAATTCATGTGGTTGCATGGGTGCTCTACGAATGTCACACAAATCGAACTTTTGTAAAAATAGTTCACTTGCACTTTAATCATGTCTAATGTGGTGCCTTTGCTGTGGTCCTTAAGCCTTTGCCCACCACATCACCCCCACCTTTCTCTACCTGGGGACATCCTGTCCCCCGCAATGAGCCATCTGTAGGGAGGCAAAGGTCAATGCCAGGACCCTTGCGGGCCTTGTGCAAGAATTCGCCCGCACATGCTGAGCCTTTACCCTTCAGATTCTTATCTGTCTCAGGGCCTTCAACCCTTCAGCCATCCCCTATCACCTCCCATCCCATCCAGTTAAACGTAGAAATCCCCTTCCTTCCCAAAAATCCCATCTCCGTAACTATAGACATGCCCACCCTTATCCCCCCCAGTTACTGTCACTTACTACAACCCCTCCAAAAACCCACGGCGCCCCTTCATGTGATGTCGTAGCACCCTCACCCTCCCACTCTACTGGTCCCTATTGTCCCCTTTAACATTCACCATCCCCTCCTACAACGGTTACGCTCGGTTTAACCCCCAGGAATCCAACATTGTCTTCACTGACCCCTCACTGTGAAATCCTTCACACCTCTATACCCCCCAATGCCCCTTCACACCTCTATACTCCTCATGCCCCACCACACCTCTATACCCCTCATGCCCCTTCACACCTTTACATAACATTCCATTCTCCATCACACCTCTGAAACCTCCACCATGCCCCTTCACATGTCTACACCACCCTCCATGCCTCTTCACTCCTCTATATCCCCATGGCCCTTCACACATCTACACCACCACCCCCATTCCCCTTCACACCTCTGCACCACCCCCATGCCCCTTCACACCTCTGCACCACCCCCCATGCCCCTTCACACATCCAAAAGCTCCCCATGGCTCTTCACACCTGAAAACCACCCACCGTCCACAATCCAACATGACACCTCCACCTCCACCTTCCTGCTCCGGACCAGCTCACCCATTGCAAAATACCCAAACACTTGGTGAATCTCTCTCATTCCACTGACACCCCCAAACCTCACCTGCCCTCCTCTGCACACCCACCCCACATCTTCATTCCTCTCTTGACCATCCTTTGCTTGCCTCCAGCCTCCACTGACTCTCACTGCCCAACAGTGCCTCCTGTAGCCTTCCAGCTGCAGCTTGAAGATCCGAACCCTGGGAGAGGTTGCTGCTGGAAGATTGAACCCCCGGAGAAGTTGCTGATTGAAGAGCCGATCCCTGGGAGAAGCTGCTGCACTGAGAACAACCACCTTCTGGATGCTGCTACACAGAGAAGATCCACATGGTTGATGTTCCACCTGCCCACTAGATTAACATCACCATCCTCCTCCAATGTCTCTTCATTGTCATCCAGTTGGGTGGGACCGCACTCACCTGATTCCATTCTTATCAATCTAACCGTAGTCACTGAATCACCTGTAATGGCTTCTCTTCCTGCTCCCGCACGGTTACCTCTGGTGTTCTGTAAGAATCTATCCTTGGCCTCCTTCTATTTCCCATCTATTTGCTGCCCCTGGGCAACATCATCTGAAATCACAGTGTTAGCTTTTACATATACGGCAATGTCACCCAGCTCTACCTTCCAGTTGTCTCAACTCCTCCACTGCTGCCAAATTATCACACTGCTTATCTGACACTCAACACAGAATGAGAAGAAATTTCCTTCCATTAAATATAAGGAAGACAGAAGCCACTGCTTTTGCCCCACACACCAAATTCCATTCTCTGTCTGCTGTCTCCTCTCCTGAGCAACAATCTGAGACTAAATCAGTCTATTCCCAAACCTAATGTCACATTTGACCCCAAGATGCGCTTCTGACCGCACATTCATGTCATCACTAAAATCGTTTATTTTTCTCCTCCGTAACCTCGCCCTGCAAAGTCCTAGTCACCTATCATCCTTATGCTCGTTGACCTACACGGGCTTTGTTGTTATATGCCTTTAAGTGTTAGCAGCATGACATCACTAGAAAGCAAGTGTGCCATGCGATCCAGTCTTAGTTTCATTTTTTGCTTTTGAGAAGAGCACACACACACACACAGACACACACACAGCTCTGCTGCTGATGTCTTCAAGCTTTCTACCCATATATATATATATATCAGTTCTCATGTGTCTAGTCTTAATAAATGAACCCACAACGTGTTTACCCATTCCCTTATGAGTGATTGGTGCCTTTATATTATTATACCTACATGACATGGTGCTCAGTGGTGGTGAGCCTGGCATCAAGATTAAGTACATGTACATAGTGTACAGCCTTAGATCATGCTACATGGCATGAGATGACCCTCGACATTCTGGTCAGACCACAGTTGAAATTGTAGTGGGTGACTGCACAGTGAACCTTTGAAAACAGTGCTGAAGTAAAAAGCTGCCCAGCGGACAGATGCCTCATGGTGAGATTGCAGCACATAGCCTGTTAGTGAGTGGGTCAGTCTGTCGAGAGGATCAGCATCAGGTTAACTCAGTCTTGGAAGGTGAGGGAGAAGGGTGAGGGCTGGATTGATAGTGAGCGGTGGAGAGTCAAACAAACAAAAACAAACAAACACAATAAGCTATTATAATAATCTGGCAAAAGAAGGTTGCGATTATAACGGACAGAATTTCAGAAAAGCGTGTGAAAGCGGTTACAGCTTGGGCATCGTGGGCACTATAGGAAAAGGAAGGTCAAAGAGATATTGTCAAAATGTCCACACAATACCCCAGTTTGAATTGGGGAGCAGCTGACCTAATATCTGAATTCAAATTTTTTAAACAAACAGATTTAATTTTCTTTTAGAATTTTTAAGAATAGAGAGCTATGATTTCTGAACCAGACAAGTAAGCCATAAAAATTCAACTCGCAATTGGGAATGAAGGTCCACACGGGCTGAACACGTCAGAATGAACAGAGGACGAGCTAAAGGAGCCCTAACAGATATGGGCTACATTGGAAGACCGGTTCAGAATCAGGTTCAACTTCCATATTCATCGACTTGAGTTCATGTCATTTCGACAACAGCCTAACAAGAAAGAGTATGTACTGTGATTTTTCAAATACAGAGCTAGCAGTCAGATTATTGAGGTTCCCATGGGAACGTTCCAGAGAGATCTGCCAGGCAAGCCTGAAATGAATAGCACTGAAGAGCTACTCAAGGATGGACATAAGCGCGATGCAATCCTCACAGTTTGACAAAGCTTACAGGCCCTAAGCCAACCCCAATTGTGGACACACTTACTATAAAACTTAAACCTAGCAAGACATTTGGAAGGTGTAGCCTTCTGAAAGCACCAAGAAATTGTCCAGCTTTCCACCAGTTCTGTAAGGCACATGGCAGAAAGGGTCATTGGCAGCAGTGCACTAGAGTAAAGGCTGATGCAGCTACAGAGCTGTGCACTGATCCAAACAGACCATATACAACAGGTACTTTCCAGAAATAACAATGACCCTCTGGTACCCTGTCAGAAATATATTCATGAGGTGATGGACAATCCAGAAAATGACAATGATGTGCATGATGAGATGAAGAGCAATGAATACATGTTTCACACCCTCAATCTTGTGGGAAACAAACACCGTCAGACCAGCTGAAGCATTTGCCAAGGTTCAAATTCTCTGCCTCAAATAAGCGGATAACTATTTATTGACCACGGTTGACACAGGGGCAAGTGTCAACATCCTATCTCTGCCAATTCTAAAAGACATGTGTCCACAGATGTGGAGGGCATGGTGAAACCTACCACTGCGTAACTTTCAACCTACAACAGTTCACAAATTCCATGTGCAGGATCCATAGTCCTGGAGTGCAAGCACAGACAATCTCCTGGGTGTCACAGATATTCTGCATGGAATCCATGGAATCAGTCAGACCTCACACAGCAGATCAACCTCAGAAACTGCTCCTATTATCTCAGTTCATAATCTAAGATCAAAATATCCAGAATGTTTCCACAAAATTGGTAATTTCAAGGGAGCTGCAAACTTACACTTCCAGCAGAGAGCAAGTCCGTCTATTTATTTGCGCAAAGCAAATGCCAACAGCTACAAGAAGAAATGGTGAAAGGTTCCAATTTCCAGAAACTGTAGAAACCCCTCATTTAAGAATGGCCTGATTCAATTCAGCATGTCCAAGAACACATGAGACGAGCTAGGCTTTTCCCAGGGAGTCATTTTTAAAGGCAGGCAGCTCATCACACTGGAATCTGTGCAACCTGATATTCTTCAACAACTTCATCACTTGCACATGGGCATAGATCAGACAAAAAGGCTCACAGGAGGGACAGTCTATGGGCTGGGTATGAACAATGATATTGAAGTCATCATCAAAAATGTCAGACATGTCAAAAGCATCTGCCCAGTCAGCAAAATGCAGCAATGATTCCACATGAACTTCCTGCCCATCTTTGGTCCAAAATCGCATCCGACCTCTCCCATGTCCATGGCACTGACTCCATCATCATCGTTGACTACTTTACCAAGTACCGCATTATTCAACATTTGTACAATATGTTAAGCACAATTATCATGCACACACTAAGTGTTATTTTCAGTTTATTTAGTGTGCCTAGAGAGATCGTTATGGACAACAATCTGCAATGTAGGATCGGAATCCCCACAAAATGGGAAAATTATAGAATATGGAAATCCCAAAAACCCATGGACACAAGAACTATAAAATAAAAGCCAAACCTCAGAGGCAGGCTGTGCAATAAGGAGTTAATTCTAAACATTGCAACAAGAACTGACCCAATTAAGAGAGTGGAAAGGAGAGCATTATCACAACAATGGTGCAAAGGACTGCTTCTGTCTGATGTAATTAAAGGACTGAATTATATACAATGGTACAGGGGAGCTGCCATCACATAACCCAGTCAAGGAGATGGGAACAAAAACAAAATTGTCTGAAAAAACTCAGCAGGTCTGATAGCATCTACGGAGAGGAGTACATTTAACGTTTCAAGTCCGAATGACTCTTCATCAGAACTAAAGAAAAATAGAAATGAGGTGAAATATAAGCTATTTGAGGGTGTGGGACAGATAGAGCTGGATAGAGGGCCAGTGATATTTGGAGGCAAAGAAGAGATTGCTAAACATGTCATAGACAAAGGGACAAAGAAAGGGGTGTTGACAGTGGTAATATTAGCTAAGGAATGTGCTAATAGTGACATTAAGGGTAAAAAGCAGGACGAGAAAGTGACAGATGGCCCTCGTGGGGATGAAGTAGGGGGAAGGGATTGAAATGGGCTAAAAGGTAGGGATAAAACAATCGATGCAAATAAAGTTAAATATAATTGAAATAGGTGGGAAACGAAAAATATATTTTTTAAAAATTTAAGAATTATTAGAAAAAAGGGGTACCGGAAAGGGGTTGGGGATGGAGGAGAGTTCATGATCTGAAGTTGTTGAACTCAACATTAAGTCCGGAGGGCTGTAAAGTGCCTAATCAGAAGATGAGGTGCTGTTCTTCCAGTTTGTGTTGAGCTTCACTGGAACATTGCAGCAGGCCAAGGACGGACATGTGGGCATGAAAATTCCATCATCAAGTTGGCCCCAGACAATGACTATTACACAGCACCATTCACGCCTGTCAAGGAAGGAGGAAAAGCATTGCCATGCCCATCATCTTTGGAGCCAGGAATTCCTCACCATGGGATGGGGTCCCTTGTTTCCTGTTGTGGAAATAACATGAGAGCTGGGTATGTCTACAGCCCTGTCTAGAACAGGGCATGGAATAAACTAAAGGATGACAAGGTGCTAAATACTGGATGATTCAGCAGGGTGACAACAGGAGATGTGTTTGTGATATTTGCAATATGGATTACTATAAAAAGAAGAGCATATTAGAACATCTTTGGTGCAGTCGAAAAAAGGGTCAGGGCTGGCCACCTAAGCTCAGGGCCTACACTGAATGGACCAGCTGTGTTGGGGATTGGAAGTGGTTTCAGCCAAATTGTAATGATACCTGTCTGAGTTTTTGTAAGGTTTTGGGGTGATGGCATGATGTTTTTGCCAGTAATTTGTAAGTGTTTTTTTTTCAGCCAAATCATCGTGATATTGGTCTGAAGATTTTCAAAGGGTTTCAGGGCAAGACGTAGTGTTTTGCCTGTATTTTGTAAGTTTTAACCTGGGTCGTGGTGAATTTGGGTTGGGTTAACTGGGAATTGGTGTGTCAATTTCAACCAATTGTAGGAAGTTTTGTACTGAGGACCGGTTGTTTTAATTTTGGGGATTTTCCTCTGTTATTTTAACTAAGCATAGAAGGATCTGTATTCAGGTATTAGTGGGTTGAATAAAACATCAAAATCTCAGTTAAGCTAAACACTGTGTTTGTGTAATTTTGTTCTTTATAAGTCCTAAAGTCCAAGACCCATTGAAAAGGTTGGCTGGGTGTGGGGGGGGGGGGGGGGGGGGGGGGGGGGGGGGGGGGGGGCGGGGTGGTGGGGGGGGGGGTGGGGGGGCGGTTGGCTGGGTTGGGGGGAGGGGGGGTTGGCTGGGTGGGGGGGCAACTGGAACCCCTGCAGCAATTTATTGGTAAACCATTTCAAGATATGTGTGAGAAGTGGAATATCAATCACTCTACTTCTTATCCTCATCACCCTAGATCTAATGGCCAGGCTAAATGAATGATTTGCTTGATGAGGTCCCTAATTCTCAAACCTAAACAGAGCAAGCAAGATCCACACATTTTTAAAAATTTATGAATTGGATGTGGGCATTGATGGCTTGGTCAGCATTTATTGCCCATCCCTTAAAGCCTTTGAGAAGGGCACATTGCAATGTTACATCTGAGAGTGGCATCTTTAAGTGCAACTTTTCTATCACTGGAAGAGCTCATGTTTGGCAGGCCAACGTGTACCAATTTACCTACTCTTACATATTCAACTCTTTCAGAAACCAGCGAGCAACTTTTCAAACTGCTACAGAACATGACCAACATGCACAATAAAAATGCAGGTACAGAGCTGCCAAATTTAGAGTTGGGACAGGAGGTTGTATCCAGGATCCCACAGAAGGTACTTGGCAACCAGCCGAGATAACAAGGATTTGTTTGGAACAAAAATCCCACGAAGTTGTTACATAAAAATGTACAAAAGTAAGGCATAACCAAGGGCAAAGCAGGTCCATTCGAACTGCTCAACCACTATACAGTCCAATTGCATTGAGGGCAAGATTCCAAGTGCAACCAGGAACAACATCCATAAATGACAATCCCACAGATCTCTGTGAACAATTACAGAATCCTCCAGACCAGGTTATCATTACAAGATCTGGGTGTACCAGTAGTTCACTTCTATGCTCTGGAGACTCATAGATTCATCGGTCTATACACTTATGTAATGGTAAGTAAACGTGAACATGTATTTTAAATCATTATACTTGCTTTGAAGGAGGGTATGTATCTTTAAAAGGAAAGGGGTTGTTGTAGTATGTCTTTAAGGAATAGCTGCATGGCCTCACTAGAAGGGACGTGTGTCCTGAGGTCCAGTCTTAATTTCACTTTTGTATTTGAGCAGGACACACAAACACACAGCTCTGCTGCTGGTGTCTTCAAACATTCTATCATTTGTGAGGAAACGTTTCTTGAAAAAATTTGAAGGACATTGAATTTTGGACATTCTCCCTCCTGAGTTATTTTTCAAAGTCTGCAAGATAATTCGGAGCTGTGAAAATGCCATTCTTCATGGAACCACAGGTCAACAGATAGATGTCCAGTGGGATCAACTGGAGAGGGAAGAGATACTTTGCATATCTAAGTTAACAAAGAGCTGCTGTTGCCAGGCTAAATAATCTTGTTGATTGGTTAAGGACACCTGGCCTGATAGAAGTATTCTCTGAACATTTCATTTTTTGAAACTCTCAGAGAGTGCATGTGTGCTTTACAAGCAGGCTGCAAGAAGAAGCTAAAGACTCCCTCTTTCACTGTCTCTGCCCCACCTTTGTGTTACATGCAGTCTCGAGTAAATTAAATTTTCATCCAAAATGTCTCATCAGAATAATTAGTGTTTTTTTTGAAAGCCTGCAAATTTGTGATAAGTTAGAGTCATCAAGGACAGTTCCACCAAAAATCCATCTGAAAGAACTTACAGATCTATTGTGACTAGGATTCTGTTAGGTCAACAGCTGAGATCTTTATGAATGTTATCCTTTTAAAAACGTTCTCATACTCCAGTTTCTGCAGGGGTCTGTGTTTGTTTTGTCCTATTTTGTGTTTGTGTGTGAGTGCTTGAATATCTATTTTCTTTGAAAAAGGGGGAAAATTGTACTTCTAAGTTACAGCTTGTCTGTTAACCAGTTTTATAACTTGCTTTTAAAAAGAAGTTTGTTTTATAATAAATCAATTTGTTTTGTGTTTACTAAAAGAAACCTGGTTAGAGTCCTTTTATGCTGGAAATAGCAGTATCAAAGGTAAACAATTTACCAGTTTTGAGGATGAATTAAACATTTAAACTTTTGTTATGTCCTGTGGAGAAGTGGGGCTAGAATTGACTGCATAATCTCCTATCATGGTTTCTAACACTGTTCTCATGTGCCTAGTCTTAATAAGTGAAACCACAACATGTTTTCGCAATCCCTTATGAATGATTGGTGCCTTCATATCATTATAATAAGGCAAGGGCGTGGGGTGGGTGAAAACCAATCCGGAATGCGGCACGAAAAAATGCAACCAGATTAAATCTCTGTGCCCACCTGCACCCTTGGCACCTGGTGGAGACAGAGGTGAAACAAGCCCCCCTGTATTTCAAACATATGAGCTCCATGAGACGGCCACATCACCAAGTGAAAGAGGGGACCTGCAGCCTAAATGCTTATGCAGCTCAGTTGGCAATGTGCCCTGGATTCTCCCTCGAGAAGCTGTTGCAAGTTAAAAGGGAGGAGCAATAAACAGAAATAGTAAAACATTTGATGCTGTAGTTGCCACATATTTGTGTTCAGCAGAAAACAAAGAGCATTCAAAATATTACTTTTCGAAAGAATGTCAGGTTTTGGTGACTCATAGGATAACATTGTGTTCATGTTGGCTGCTCCTTTATCTCAACTAAATCTCACCTTAGCCCACCCTGCTCTCAGCAAAACAATTCCAGCTTCTCTATTATCTTTACATAACCAAAGTCCTGCATTCCTGGTACCATTCTAGGAAATTCCCATGTCTGGAGGGGTGAGGGCAAATCAACAGCGTGCCAGTTTCTGACCTTTGCACATGCCCACTGATAATTAAGCGGCAGTTAAGCCCATTAACGGCGCAATTATCCAGGATTTTTCATGGCCCGTCCAAGCTTACGGTTGGCAGATGAGCGAATGGGTCAGACAGCCTTTACAGTTTTCATGAAACCTCATCCAAGGCTGGGATGAAATCTCCGTTATGAAATAAAACAAAAATAAATATCACAGGATGCTTTTTTATGATATGCTTTCAGGTGCTTGACTGTGATGCATGGACATTTTTTTTGCAGCATTTTAAACCTTAATCATTTGAAGGTCTGCAGTTCCCTGATGCCTTCAGGGAGCTTTCTCACAGCGCTTGCCCGTGCCCGCAGTAACATCATCGCCTACCCTCTTCCCGCCCCCACCCTAGCAGCGCTGAGCATTTTACTGGGCGTGTCATGCTGGGTGGCCGTTAATTGGCCAGCCAGTATGAAATTACAGTCAGGGGCCGTCGCAGTCGGGGGCCCATTTCCCAGATGCTCCAGGGCCCTCCGATCACACGTGCCTGACACAGGCCCACAGAACCATTGTCGACTGTCGTAAACACCCATCTGGTTCACTGATATGCTGATGTATTACAATGAGGTTCCCGGCTTCCGATGGCGCAGAGTGGCCAATCGCAAACCAGTTTTACGCCATCGTGAAACTGATTGCGCCATATTGTCTGCTCACACCAGCGAACATGCCCGACACCGTCTTGTACGGAAAATCCTGTCCCAAGTCCCGTCTTCACATTGAGGATACCCTCATTGTGCTGTGAGTCACTACCACTGTGATAAGTGGGATAGATTTCAAACAGACGTAGCAACTCAAGACTGGGCATCCATGCCGCACTGTGGGTCACCGGCAGAAATCCACTCAACCACAATCTGTAACCTCATGGCCCGGTATATCCCCTACTGTACCATTACCACCAAGCCAGAGGATTAACCCTGGTTCAATGAAGAGTGCAGGAGGGTGTGCCGGGAGCAGCACCAGGCACACATAAAAATGAAGTGTCAACCTGATGAAGCTACAACTCAGGACTACTTGCATGCAAAATAGCATAGGCAGCAAGTGATAGACAGAGCAAAGCGATTCCACAGCCAATGGATCAGATCTAAGCTCTGTAGTCCTGCCACAAGTCAGGGGTGTGATGGAATACTCTTTACTTGCCTAGATGAATTCAGCTCCAACACCACTGAACAAGTTCAACACAAATTAGGACAAAGCAGCCCACTTAAATGGCACCCCGCCCATCACCTTCAACATTCACTCCCTCCAACACTGACTCACAGCAGCAGCAGTGTGTACCATCTACAAGATGTACTGCAGCAACTCACCAAGGCTCCTTCGACATTACCTTCCAAACCCATGACCTCTAGAACCTCAGAGGAAAGAGGCAGCAGATGCATGGGAACACCACCAGCTGCAAATTCCACTCCAAACCACACACCATCCTGACTTGGAAATATTTTGTCGTTCCATCACTGTCGCTGGGGTAAAATCCTGGAAATCCCTCCCTAACAGCACTGTGGGTGTACCTACACCACAGGGGCTGCAGCAATTCAAGAAGGCAGCACACAACTACCTTCTCAAGGGCAATTAGGGATGCACAATAAATGCTGGCCTAGACAGTGAGGCCTACTTTGCAAGAACAAATTTTAAAAAAAGGATTCCACTCTGTCACTGTCCCAAAAAAGCCGGCATCAATGTCACAAATGAAATCCTATGTGATTGTGACAAAGATAAGCCTTCCCTCCACGTCCTTCTCTGACAAGGGTGACCAACCATCCTCCTCCTACACCTCTCCACTGTCATCCAGCAGGGTGGAACCGCACTCACCTGATTCCATTCTAATCAATCTAATCATAGACACAGTGTTGCCTGTAATGGCTTCTCTTCCTGCTCCCGCACCGTTACCTCTGGTGTCCTCCAAGGATCTGTCCTTGGTTTCCTTTATTCCCCATCTACTTGCTTCCCCTCAGCAGCGTCATCCAAAATCACAGTGTTAGATTTCATATGCACACTGGTGACACCCAGCTCCACTTGACCAGCTCTCTCAGCTCCTCCACTGCTGCTAAATTATCACACTGTTTATTCAACACCCAGTATTGGATGAGAAGAAATTTGCTTCAATGAAATATGAGGAAGACTGAAGCCTCTGACTTCATTCCCTGCTCCAAATTCCATCCTCTGCTGCCTCCATTCCTCTCCTTGGAAACAGTCTGAGACTTAGGTCAGGATTTTCCAGGCCCACCCACCGCCAGGATCATCCAGTCCTGACAAAGTCAACGGACTTTGGCTGGGCCGCTTTTATGTTTTTGGTTATCAGGTTTGCTTTGTCCAGTGAACATTAGCTACGCCTATGATATCAACACGTTAGTTGATGTTTGAAACAATATCGGCAGAGAGAAACCAATTAACTGGACAAACACTGGTGGTTTATTAGAGCTACGAATAGAACAGCAACACCATGGGCAGAATTTTGCCCTCGTTGGGTGGGCTCGGCAGGGGCGAGTGGAAATGTTTGGGAAGCCGCCCTCCCCCCAGCAATCCAGCCGCAACTGCGATTTCACACTGGGGGGGCCAAGTAAGACCCACCCAGTGTGAAACATATGCTGCAGCGCTCAGCACTGCCTGTGTGGGAGGGGGGAGCAGGGCGAGCGGGGAACTTGGCGTATACGCACGGGAAAATCTCCCTGAGGAGCTGCCTCAGGGAGATGAAGATTTTCAAAATTAAAAATAAAGAATTTTAAAATGTTATAAAACATGTCCCCTTGTGTGACTCTGTCACATGAGCAGGGACATGTTAGAAATCAGTTTGAAAATGTTTTTTTTAATGACGGATCGAAACCTCATTCCACTCTTAGATGAAGTTTCGCAAAAAATCAAAAGGCCGCTTGGAATTTTCGCCTGCCCACTGACCATAATGTTGGTGGGCAGCAAAAAATTGTTCTTGATTATTACTTTAATGGCCTTAATAAGCCTTTTAATTATCGGTGGGTGCGCTGCTGACTCCCACACACACCCTCCGACCGAAATATCGTACAAGTGCACAATGGTGTTGGGATGCTCACCTGACCTCATCACGCAGCATTTTACTTTGGTTCAGGTTGGACGTGCGCCCACCTGATGAGCAAAAAGTTTTGGCCCATGTGTGCTTCTTCAATCACCCACAACTCTGGACTTCCCAATTACCCAAGAAGCCCGCATTGTGTAGCGATTGGACGATAGAATCACATGGGCAACTAACTACACTGTCTTAGAGGTATGCAGTACTCCACTTTCCCACAGCCGCCGGATCTCCCGTGCTGGGTCCTGTCAACCCGAGGCTGGAAAATCCTGGAGTAAATCCATCTATTCCCAACCTTGGTCTCATATTTTACCTCTGGATGAGCTTCTGGCTGCATATTCGTGACATCGTTAAAATCATCTATTTTCATCCCTGTAACATCGTCCGACTTTGTCCCTGTCTCAGCTCACCTCATACAGAAACCCTCATTCGCTCCTTCCTTACACCTAGACTCAGGGATTCCAATATACTCCAGCCTGCTCTCCTACATTCTACCCTCTGTAATGTTGAGGTCATCCAATACCCAAAACTCTTGTCATCTCTTAATTCACACCAAGTCCTGTTCACTATCATCCCTGTGCTTGCTGACCTACATTGGCTCCCAGTCAAGCAACACTTTGATTTTAAAATTCTCATCTTTATTTTCAAATCCCGTCATTGTGCCGCTCTCCAGCCCCACAATAGCTTTTCTTATTTTTATTTATGTAATCTCTACCAGCCACACAAAGCTGCAAAATATCTCTGTTCCTCTACTTCTGGTGTCTTGTGCATCCCCGATTTTAATCGCTTCATCACTGATGGCTGTGTATCCATTTCCCTAGGCTCCAAGTTCTAGAATATTCTCCCTTCGTCTCTCCACCTCACTTTCCTCCTTTAAAACAGACTGAGAGACAGACAGACCAACGCTGCGAGGGTGAGTTAGGGAGACAGAGAGAGAGAAAAACAGGTGCCGAGGTGAGAGAAAAAGAGAGAGACAGACAGACAGATTGTGAGGCGTGAGAGTGAGAGAGACTCTGAAGGGGTAGGAGAGAGAGAGAGAGTGAGATAGACTTTGAGGTGAGATAGGTATGGTCTCCGAGGAGATAAGAGACATTCCAAGGGGTGAGAAAATCAACAAGGAGGAGTGAGAGACTGCTAGGGTTGGGAACTGGGGCTGCTGAGTGAGTGAGTGGGGAGGGAGGAGGCTTGGGAAGTGGGGTATCTTGTGTCCTCACTCTGCTCCTGAACTCAGATCTGTTTATTTGGCTCGATGTCACATTTTGTTTTACACTGTCCCTGAAAAGGCCCTTGGGATATTTTATTCTGTCAAAGGTGCCAATCAAGTATCAGTTGTTGTTGTAACAATAGCATTATCTTTTCTATAATCGCATTAAGCTAATAATTTCCTGGGCTAGCTATTGTCTGCTATTTCTTGCCTAACTTCTTTCAATTTGCAACGATACAATCCATCCAGAACAGGCGTTTTGTCCTCTTTAAGTTTGATTCATTTTTAATGACCTCCCCCTTTCTATTTTTAATATCTTTAGATTCTTTATGATCTCGCTTCAGTGAGGGCATCAGGGAAGGTTTCACAGAATCACAGAATCACACAGAATCACAGAATCACAGTGCAGAAGAGGCCTTCGGCCCATCGAGTCTGCACTGACACTTGAGAAACACCTGACCTACCTACCTAATCCCATTTACCAGCACTTGGCCCATAGCCTTGAATGTTATGATGTGCCAAGTGCTCACTCCCAGGCAGTGCATCCCAGACCGTCACCACTCTCTGGGTAAAAAAGTTTTTCCTCACATCCCCCCTAATTCTCCTGCCCCTCACCTTGAACTTATGTCCCCTCATGACTGACCCTTCAACTAAGGGGAACAGCTGCTCCCTATCCACCTAGTCCATGCCCATTATAATCTTGTACACCTCGATCAGGTTGCCCCTCAGTCTTCTCCAATGAAAACAACCCAAGTCTATACAACCTCTCGTCATAACTTAAATGTTTCATCCCAAGCAACAACCTGATGAATCTCCTCTGCACCCCCTCCAGTGCAATCACATTCTTCCTATAATGTGGCAACCAGAACTGCACACAGTACTCCAGCTGTGGCCTCACCAAGGTTCTATACAACTCCCATGTGACCTCCCCACTTTTGTAATCTATGCTTCGATTGATAAAGGCAAGTATCCCATATGCCTTTTTCACCACTCCACTAACATGCCCCTCCGCCTTCAGAGATCTATGGACACACATGCCAAGGTCCCTTTGTTCCTCAGAACTTCCTAGTGTCATGCCATTCATTGAGTACTTCCTTGTCAAATTATTCCTTCCAAAGAGTATCACCTCACACTTTTCAGAGTTAAATTCCATCTGCCACTTATCTGCCCATTTGACCATCCCGTCTATATCTTCCTGTAGCCCAAGTCACTCAACCTCACTGTTAACCACCCAGCCAATCTTTATGTCACCCGCAAACTTATTAATCCTACCCTCCGCATAGTCATCTATGTCGTTTATATAAATGACGAATTATAGGGGACCCAGCACAGATCCCTGTGGTATGCCACTGGACATGGGCTTCCAGTCACTAAAGCATCCTTCTGTCATCACCCTCTGACTCCTACAACTAAGCCAATTTTGAATCCACCTTATCAAATTACCCTGTATCCCATGTGCATTTGCCTTCTTTATAAGTCTCCCATTTGGGACCTTGTCAAAGGCTTTGCTGAAATCCATACAAACTACATCAACTGCACTACCCTCATCTACACACCTGGTCACCTCCTCAAAAAATTCAATCAAATTTGTTAGGCATGACCTCCCTCTGACAAAGCCATGCTGACTATCCCTGATCAAACCTTGCCTCTCCAAGTGGAGATAGATTCTCTCCTTCAGAATTTTCTCTAATAGTTTCCCTACCACTGACGTGAGACTCACTGGCCTGTAGTTCCGTGGCTTATCTCGACAACCCTTCTTAAATAGCGGAACCACATTAGCTGTTCTCCAGTCGTCTGGCACTTCCCCACGTGGCCAGAGAGGAATTAAAAATTTGGGTCAGAGACCCTGCGATCTCCTCCCTTGCCTCCCTCAGCATTCTAGGACACAAATCATCCGGACCTGGAGATTTGTCCACTTTTAAGCCTGCCAACACCTTGTCACTCCCTATATCAATTTGCTTAAGAACCTGGCAGTCTCTCTCCCCAAGTTTGATACCTTCATCCTCATTCTCTTGGGTGAAGACGGATGTGAAGTTTTCGTTCAACACTCTACCAATGTCCTCTGGCTCCACCCATAGATTGCTCCCTTGGTCCCTTAAGGGCCTTACTCTTTTCCTGGTTATCCTCTTCCCATTGATATACTTATAGAATATCTTGGGATTTTCCCTACTTTTACTAGCCAAAGCTTTCTCATAACCCCTCTTTGCTCTCCTAATTGCTTTCTTAAGCTCCACCCTGCACTTTCTGTACTCCACTAATGCCTCCACTGATTTGCTTCCCTTGTGCCTGCTAAAAGCCTCTTTTCCTTCTCATCATATCCTGAATATCTCTGGTCATCCATGGTTCTCTGGGCTTGTTACTCCTTCCTATCACCCTAGAGGGAAATGTTGAGCCTGTACCCTCCCCATTTCCTTTTTGAACACCCCCCCCCGCACTGTTCCTCTGTAGATTTGCCCACAAGTAGCTGTTCCCAGTCTACCTTGGCTAGATCCTGCCTTATTTTACTAAAATCCACTCTCCCCCAACCCAAAACATTTTTTTGAAACTTGTAGATTTCTTTGTCCATAAAAAGCTTAAACTGTACCATGTTGTGGTCGCTATCACTAAAATGCTCCCCCACCACCACCTCAACCATGTGTCTGGCTTCATTCCCCAGAATTAGGTCCAGCACTGCACCGTCCCTTGTTGGACCTCTGCATATTGACCTAAATAGTTCTCCTGTACACATTTCAAGAAATCCACTCCATCCAAGCCCTTAACACGATATCTATCCCAATTAATGTTGGGAAAGTTGAAATCACCTAATATAATTACCCTATTGTTACTGTTTTTGCACACCTCCACAAATTGTGCACATATTTGCTCCTCAATTTCCCACTGACTATCTGGGGGTCTATAATAAACACCTAACAATGTGGCTGCCCCTTTTTTATTCCTAAGCTCTACCCACAAAATTTCATTTGATGCCCCCCCCCCACCCCCAACATATCATCTCTCCTTACTGCAGTAACTGACTCCTTAACTAATAATGCAATGCCTCCTCCTCTTTTACCCTGTCTCGCCTGAAGATTCTTATATCCTGGAATGTTGAGCTGCCAATCCTGCCCCACCCTCAACCAGTGATGGCTACTATATCACAATTCCACGTGTCAATCCTCACCCTTTACTCATCAGTTTTACCTGTAATATTTCTGGCATTAAAGTAGAGGCCATCCAGACTTGCCTTACTGCCTTGAAACTTAATGCAGCTGTACTCCCTCTGACTTAAAACAAAAACAGAATTACCTGGAAAAACTCAGCAGGTCTGGCAGCATCGGCGGAGAAGAAAAGAGTTGACGTTTCGAGTCCTCATGACCCCTCTGACTTGATTGTTTTATTGTGTTATGATGTGTCCCTATTCTGCTAACATTTTGTGTCCCCTCCCGCTGCTGAATTAGTTTAAACTCCTCCCAACAGCACTAGCAAACCCGCCCACAAGGACGTTAGTCCCGCTCTGGTTCAGATGTAGACTGTCCTGTTTGCCTGTCTGAGCAAAGTTTGGGGAAAGTTGAATGGACAGGTTCTGAGCTGGTTTGAGCTGCTCTCCAGTGGTTAAGTTTGCTTTGACAAATATCTTGTTTCCCACTGACAAGTAGCAGACTGAGAGGAGTTTTTACCTGTCAGACTAACATCAACTGATTTACACAAGACTTTTGCAATTCACCTCCTTCAGTCCCTTGAGACTGTTCCAACATTCAATTGGATCATGGTTGATCTAAATTTTAACCCCAGCTACCTGCAGAGTTCAAAATACATGGGGACGGTTGATGAATTTACCCTTGAATACCTCCCTCCAAAATCCTGGAAATATTAAATCACAAGGTGACTAATGAGAGAAAAGTCACCTTCATATGTGGGAGGGACAGAATTTGTGAGGAGCTTCTCTTCCAATCACAGGCTGTTTTACTTCCACACCTGCTGTTGATTGGCCCAACTGTGTCTTCCTGGTGAGCCAATCAGCAGCAAATGCTGGAGAGAATCAGCCTGTGATTGGAGCAACAGCATCCAAGTGGGTGGGAGCGCTTCAGTATGACCACCAGAGCAGTCGTGGTGAGACAGACTCTGAGGGGCTGGGAGAGAGAGAGACAGACACACACTGAGGGGGTGACAGAGTGATAGACAAGGGTGTCTGTGTGAGAGAGAGAGAGAGAGCCAGGGAGACAGAGAGAAGAGAGAAACAGACTTCATGGGTGAGAGAGGGAGACACCGAGGGGAGAGGGAGATACAGACAGAACAACTCTGCGAAGATGAGTTAGGGAGAGAGACAGACAGACAGGAGCTGAAGTAAGAGAGAAAGAGAGAGAGAGACAGACAAATTGTGAGGGGTGAGAGTGAGAGAGAATCAGAAGAGGTGGGAGAGAGAGAGTGAGATAGACTTTGAGGGGAGAGAGGAACTGTCTCCAAGGAGATAAGGAACATTCCAAGGGGTGAGAAAATCAGCGAGGGGGAGTGAGAGACTGCTAGAGTTGGGAAGTGGGGCTGCTGAGTGAGTGTGTGGGGAGGGAGGAGTGTTGGGAAGTAGGGTATCTTGTGTCCTCACTCTGCTCCTGACTGATAAATCTTTTAGGTTTTTCTTTATTGAAAGCTGACGTTATGTTATATTGGACCAGTGATGCCATCCACTTTTATCTTTTCAAAATGATCTTAATCTATTTATTTATTTGTTGGATCATTGTGCAATTTGTTGTAATTAGTGGTGTTACCCTATTTTGCAATAGCAGGTTGAATCACTCACTCACTCAAAAAATTAAACCTGATATGCCTGGAAATCTTTTTGTCATAGAATCATAGAGTTATACAGCACAGAAACAGGCCCTTTGGCCCATCGTGTCTGTGCTGCCCATCAAGCACCTTTTTGTAAGTTTTTTTTAATAATATATTTAACAACCAATTCAACTTTCTAACATCATAATTTCTTGAACTTGGCCATCCAAAAAAATACTAATCCCATTTTCCAGCACTTGGCCCATAGCCATGTATGCTATGGTGTTTCAAGTGGTCATCTAAATACGTTTTAAACGTTGTGAGGGTTCCTGCCTCTACCACCCCCTCAGGTAGTGTGTTCCAGATTCCAATCACCCTCTGGGTGAAAATAAATTTCCTCAAATCCTCTATAAACATCCTGCCATTTACCTTAAATCTATGCTCCCTGGATACATCTCTGCTAAGGGAAAAAGTTTCTTCCGATCTACCCTATCCATGTCCCTTATAATTTTGAATACCTCTATCAGGTATTTGTCTGTGTCTCAATGCAGTAAGTGGAGCAGTAACTGTCTGCTTGAAATCTTCCAGCTTTGTAAATATGCAATGAAAACACATTAGTTGTGGCCTCACCACTTGGTAGAGATGTGTTCAGGGTGATGATTTTTTGTGTGTGGAAGAGTGTGTCAGTTATATTGACCAAATCTTTTGTTGCTAGCTTATGTCTGTTCTTTTCTTTGACCAATTTAAATACTGTTGAGTTGAGGAATTTAACACTTTCCTTGTGTGTTGTGTTTTTACGTTTAATGGAGGGGTGATGATTATTGAGGATATTGGTGAATTCTTCTCATGAAAATCTGGATGATCAGATAAGAAGATGCATTAGCTTGAAAAAAACTCACCGAAAATGTGATGTATATGTGAATAAAACCATTCACTACCTGATGCTTAGCTTCGTGCTGCAGAATTAATTTGTGTAATTCCCTTGACTGTATAATCAGACCTTTGGAAGTCAGTATCCTGACATGTTTGTCAGTACCCATTTTAAACAGAAGTACTGAGGGGAATGAAACTGAAAGTGGCAGAACATAACTGACGGATGCTGGAGAGTGCTAATTGCTTACAATTAATTTTTGAGAGGGTCTGTAAATGTGAGAATTATTCCCAATAAGTTACTTTGTGCCAAGTTGTTAGAATTTTCATTTTGGAAATGGAATATGGGAGATAAATCAATACCAGCAAAGAAGGTGATGTTAATGTATGACTGTATCACCTAATAGAGGAGTTAGTGCGAATAAAAATGGAGCTCATGAAAACCAAAAAGTAGCCCCTGAAAATCAAAAAATAGCCCTCGAGAAAATAATTTTGACCACCGCCTACCCAATATGGTTGCATATCCCTTAATATGCTTGCCTAACAAAAATCTATCAATATTCACCTTGTAATTTTCCGTTCAGCTCCAGCCTCAGCAGTTTTTTGAGGGAGAGAGTTCAGATTTCCATTCCCATTTGGGTGATGGAGTGCTTTCTGACTCACCTTTGAATGGTTTAGGTGTAATTTTAAGGTTTACCCCGTTGTACTGCACTTCCCCAACCGGAGAAAATAGTTTCTCTATCCAACCGATCATTTCTTTTATTCATCTCAAATACCTCAACTATTTCAACCGTTAACTTTCTATTCATTGGAATAGAAGCCAAATTAACTTCATAATTTAATCCATTTAGCCCTGGTAACATTCTGCTGCGTCCATGCTGTACCCTTATTAAGGGCAATATACTCTTCCAGATGCACATTGCCCAGAACTGAATGGAGTGTTTTTACAGGATTATAGAATCATAATATCATAGAATGATAAGAGTGCAGAAGGAGGCCATTTGGTTCATTATGTTTGTGCCAGCTCTTCAAAAGAACAACAAAATTGGACCCATTCCCATATCGTTGTATATTTTTCTGCTCCTCCTGGCCAAAAAGGAGTTTATGAAAGTTTAAAACTAACATTTACTGGGTCTCCAATGCCCAGGATCCTCACTGCTCTCAGCTTTAGCTGGAGTATTTGCAACTGTGGGCCCGTGATGATAATGGCAGCAAGTTCCGATTACATTACTGGGGACCAATGATGTTGTTTACACTAGGCCCCTGTTTCTGTAATATGGGTGGCCATGCACTGCCTAATTTCAGGTGTGTTATAGCCATGGGGGCTGGGGGCTGGGGGTGGGTGATAGTGGTAGTGGTGTGATGGGGGTGATTGGAATCAATCAAGTGTGGCACAAAGTACTGTTACCACCTTAAATATCTGTGTCCACCTGAAATAATGGCACATGGTGGGGACAGAGGTTAAACAAGATCCCTGTGATTCACAGGCAGCTCCACATTAACTTATTGACTCGGAGCAGTGAGGCCTGGTACTCAACGACCTTCTGCATGTTGTGCTGAAACCTCTCCAGCTCCTTGGCTAACTCCTGAACAGTGAGACAGAACACTTGCAGCTTATGTGTTTACTAAGATCAGTTGGCAATATGCACTGGATTCTCCCCTGAAGGGTGTTGTCATTTATTTGTATTCAGCAGAAAATTTACAGCAGTCAAAATATTTATTTAAAGACTGTAGGACTTGATCATTGTTCATCTTTATCTCCATACTCGTTGTTCTGTTCTCACAAGGAGCCGAGTTGCACAGAAATATTTTATGAACATGAGCTGTTATTTGTACAAGATGCAAAGATCCATTGGCATCTCAGCAGCAGTCAACTCCAAACAAAAATCTGTTCATTTAAATTCCCAAAAGTCCTGCTTAAAACTTTTCACAATCTCCCATCATGAACTCTTCAAACTTTAGTGTAGAAAAAGCTGTTGGTTGATCAGAATAATAAAAGAAAGACCAGCACTTTCACAGCCTCCAGTATCCCAAACACTCTACAGCTATAAGATTGGAGCAAAATCAAATCATATCAATTTTCATGTCAGATACTCAGGCCAAAGCCTCTGGTGGAATATTGTGACTATCTAGGCTCCCTGTGAAATTCCTTTCAAGGAATTTTTCAATGCCGTGTTCCAGGGTCTGATTACGAGCTCAGCAGTCACATGATGGGGGTGCATTAATCTTCCATGAATGGTGAAGATGATAGCATCTGCCACCATCAACCAGACAGTTGATGGTTGGGCACAGATTTCGAGGAAGGCTCAATGCTTCAGGCTATCCTGTGGGATCCTCCTTAAGGAATCCAATTGGTATGTCGCAGTTCTCCCAAGAATTTCCCCATGAAGGGAAATGGAAGAAGAGCGTCAATGACTTGGTGATTTCAACAGTGGACTGCAGAATAGGAGTTCCGCTGAGCAGACAGCTCTCACTGTCAAGCCTCTGTGTGTCTGTTTGTGTCGCTCATGGAGTGAGAAAGCAGTTCCTGAAAGGAAAGCCTGAAGGATCGAGCCTTCCTCGCAATCAGTGCCCAACCATCAACTGCGATTAAACCATGGACTTGGGCAGTGGGGTAGAATAGCTGTGAAGGCTTGACTGGTGGGGAATGAAAATGTCATGGCAGCTAGCAGGAAAGTGTGCACACACATGAAGGAAACTCTTCATGTGGTTGCAGACCTGGACGTTCAGGAGTGGCAGGTCTTCCTGTAAATAAACATTTCCAATTGATCATGTACCCTGATGGCAACATGGGTGCAGTCAAAGATCCTTTGCATTTGGGGAATTCCAGCAATGCGCAATTGATCAGGAATCCGATGTGTTCTCCTAAAGGCCTGCCATCTCCACAAGTCCCAAAATTTCTGCAAGTATGTAGGAAGTCATGGATATGTCCTAGAGGAACACACCTGCAGGAAGTGTCACCAGCTGCAGAAGCTTGAGCTCCGGGTTTTGCAATTTGAGCAGCAGCTGGCGTCACTGCATCTGCGAGACAGAGAACTATGTGGATGGCAGATTTAGGGAGGTGATCACATTGCAACTTAGGGGTGTACAGACAAAGAGAGAATGGGTGATTGCCTGGGTAGTCTTAGAGATCCAGGCAGGTAGTGCAGGAATCCCCTGAGTCTATCTAGTTTGCTAATCCGTTTTCCATTTTGGATACGGTTGAGGGTGAAGGTTCCTCATGGGTGTGCAGCCAGAGCCAAGTCTTTGAAACCACGGGTGTCTCAGCTGCACTGATGGGGAGGGTTAAGAATGGAGGAGCAATAATGATCGGGGATTCCATAGTCAGTGGATAAGTCAGGTGTTTCTGTAGCGGTTAATGTGACTCAAGGATGGTGTGTTGCCGCCCTGGTGCCAGGGTCAAGGATGTCAGAGAGCAGCTGCAGGATATCCTCTGGGAGAGGGTGAACAGCCAGCAGTTGTGGTCCACATAGGTACAAACAACATAGGTAGGAACAGGGATGAGGTCCTGGAAGCATATTTTAGGGAGTTAGGAAGTAATTTAAAAAACAGGACCTCCAGAGTCATAATCTCAGGATTACTCCCAATGCCCAAGTGCTAGTGAGCATAGGAATAGGAGGATTGAGTGACTGGACACGTGGCTGGAGAATTGGCTTACGAGGGAGGACCTCAGATATCTGAGGCATTGGGATCAGTTCTTGGTGAGGTGGGACCTGTACAAAATGGATGTGTGCACCCTAACAGGACTGGGATTAATATCCTCACAGGGAGATTTGCTCCTGCTTTTGGGGAGGGTTTAAACTAGCTTGTCAGGAGGATGGGAACCTGAGGGGTAGCTCAAATTGGAAAGAAGTAAAGCTGGTAATGGGAAGTAGAAAAGTGGCAAGTGAAATTACAAGACAGGTGAGATGAAGCTGAGCATCAACTAATAGCTCAGAATGTGGAATAATGTCAAAGTTAAGGGCACTCTACCTGAATGCATGAAACATTCGCAACAAGGTAGATGATTTAAAGGCACAAATAGAGGGAAATGGGTATAATCTAATTGCCATTACAGAAACATGGCTGCTGGGTGACCAAGGCTGGGAACTGAAAATTCAAGGATTTTTGACATTAAGGAAATACAGGCAAAAAGGAAAAAGAGGCGGCGTTGCGCTGATAATAAGGGATGCTATCAGCACGTTAGAGAAATGGCAGAGAAGCTAAATGATTACTCTGTGTCTGTTTTCACTGAGGCGCATGCAAGAAATCTCCCAGAATTAGAGACCCGAGGGGCTAGGGAGAATGAAAAATTGAATGAAATTAGTCTTAGTCAGAAATTTGTATTGGAGAAACTAATGTTGCTAAATCCTTGGAGCCTGATATTCTACATCCCAGTGTTGAAGATGGAGATAGTAGATGAATTGGTGACTATCTTCCAAAATTCTATAGGTTCTGGATAGATCCTGCTGATTGGATGGTGGCACATGCCACCCCACTTTTTAAGAAGTGAGGGAGAGAAAGCAAGGATCTACAAACCATGTAACCTTACATCAGTAGTAGAGAAAATGTTATTATCTATTATAAAGGATGTGATAAATGGACAATTGGATAATAATGTACTCGTTGCGTATATTGAACGTGGAATTATGAATGGGAAATCATGTTTGTACTTCTTGGAGATTTTTGAGGATGTTACTAACACAATTGATTAAAGGCAGTCAATGGTGTGCTTAGATTTTCAGAAGGCTTTTGAGAAAGTCCTCCTGACGTTGATTAGCAAAATTAAATCACATAGGCTAGGAGGTAATATACTGACATGGATTAAGGATTGGCTAACAGGCAGAAAACAGAGTAGGAATAAACGCATCATTCTAGCGTTGGCAGTTTATGACTCGTGGAATAACACAAGGATCAATACTTGGGCCCCAGCTGTTCACAATATACATCAATGATTTGGATGTCAGGACCAACTGTAATATTTGCAAATTTGTGGATGACACAAAGCTAGGTGGAAATGTGTTTTGAGGAAGATGCAAAATGCCTTAAAGAGGATTTGGACAGACTTAGTGAATGGGCAAGAACATGGCAGATGGAATACAATGTGGAAAAATGTGAGGTTATCTACTTTGGTAGGAGGAACAGGTGTGCATTTTATTTCTTAAATGGTAAGAGATTAGAAAATGTAGATGTACAAAAGGACTTGTGTGTCCTCATCCGTAAATCATGGAGGCTAACATGCAGGTACAGCTAGCAATCAGGAAGGCTAATTGTATGTTAGCATTTATTGCAAGAGGATTTCAGGACAACAGTGATCGGGTCTTGCTTCAATTGCATTCGAGATTGACAGATTTCTAAATCTCTATGGGGAAAGTATCGGGGAAAAGGCATTGAAGTAGATAAACTGCCATTTTGTATTGAATGGTGGAATAGGTTTGATGGGCTGAATGGCCTACTCCTGCTCCTTTGTTCCTTAGCACACTCATCTGTAACTCTTTCTCTGCAATGTAGGTGATGAATGAAAGAGCTGAGCTGCTTTTGTCCTGTGCGTACGACAGCACCAAGCTATACGTGTGAAATGAATACATTGGCTTCATGGCCACTGGACAGCAACAATGACACCTTTGTATCTGCATGTGACTGCACTCCCCTAGTTCTATTCTTGTCTCTCCAGTCATAGCTGGAGCATCACCTGCAAATGATTCTCTTTGCTGTCCTGCACCACTAGCTCTGCTTTCCTGAACCCTTCATTTCTGATATACTTGCTGCCCCTCCTTGACTGAAGTCATAGCATCCATTTCAATGCGTAAGCTGATAGCTTCCATCTCCACCTCACTCTCAACCCATTCCCCATCTCTAGGTTGTCACAGTGTCCAGCATCCAACACTGGCTGAATATGAGTGTTCCTCAGCAGTGTGCTGCTTCTACCTGGGGGTGTCTTATGGGAACAGTGTGGAGGGATGTTTACTCTGTATGTAAACCGTGCTCTACCTGCCCTGGGAGGGTTTATGGGACAGTGGAGATCGAGCTTTTCTGTGACGTTGTGCTGTCCTTGCTCGGGTGACTTTGGAGGGCTGGTTTCGGGGAAGGTTGTTGCATGTGTCTTCTGTTTGAGCACATTCCATTTGATTAGTGAATCTGATCGCTCGCTTCTCCCATCGTTCAGGGCTGAACTGGTGTTGGAGATGAGCTGGGAATTGCTGAGGGCTCCAGACATCACTGGGCAAACTACCATTTGAGTGGAAGAATCTCCTGACGCTGTTTCCCCGTTAGGTTGACAGGTAGACGATGGTGATGGAATCTTAACAATAGTGATTATTGGACAAGGGCAGAAAGCACTGGAAAGTACTGAAGACATGTGCTCCAGAACTTGCTGCACCCCTAGACAAGCTGTTCCAGTACAGCTACAACACTTGCATCTACCTGGCTATGTGGAAAATTGCCCAGGTATGCCTGTACACAAAAAGCAGGACAAATCCAACCCAGCCAATTACTGACCCATCAGCCTACTCTCGATCATGAGTAAAGTAATGGAAGAGGTTATCAACAGTGCTATCAAGTGGCACTTGCTTAGCAATAACATGCTCATTGATGCCCAGTTTGGGTTCCACCAGGGCCACTCAGCTCCTGACCTCGTTACAGCCTTGGTTCAAACCTGGGCAAAAGAGCTGAACTCCTGAGGTGAGGTGAGAGTGACTGCCCTTGACATCAAGGCAGCATTTGACCGAGTATGGCATCAAGGGGCCCTAGCAAAAATGGAGTCAATGGGAATTGGGGGAAAACTCTCCGCTGGCTGGAGTCATACCTAGCACAAAGGAAGGTGGTTGTGGTTGTTGGAGGTGAATCACCTCAGCTCCAGGACATCACTGCAGGAGTTCCTCAGGGTTGTTTCCTCAGCCCAACCATCTTCAGCTGCTTCACCAATGACCTTCCTTCCATTATAAATTCAGCAGTGGTGTTGTTTGCTGATGAATGCACAATGTTCAGCTCCATTCGGGACTCCTCAGATACTGAAGTAGCCCATGAGCAGGATCTTGCGGTTGATGAGAGGGGGCGGGTCTCGCTTGCCGACACATAAAATGGCGCGGGACCATGTCAGGTGGAATTCCTGATGTCATCCCGCGTCACTTCCATTCTCAGATTGGCGGGGGCGCAGCCAAGTCAGCTCTGCACCCGCCGAACCGTCAACGGCCTATTGAGGCCATTTGAAGACTAATTAAGATCGTTAACAGACCTATCCATCCAACCTTACGGTTAGCGGCCAGGCCGGGAGCTCTGTCGGGCTTCGGAAAAAGCATCAAACCTCATCCAAGGGCGGGATGAGGTTTCATGTGGGTATTTAAATCTTTAAGAAAGGTTTCCATAAAACTTATGGACATGTCCCAACTGTCACATGAGGGGACATGGCAGGAAAATGTTATAACATGCTTCATAAAAGTTTTCAATCGGAGCTGATCTCCCTGAGGCAGCACTTAGCCTCAGGGAGATCTGTGCGCTCTTTCATGTGCAAAGCGCTTCCTGGCGGACGTCATGCTGGGCAGACCTGAATTGGCCTACCCACGTAAAATGGTGGCATGCCCCCAACTGGTGGCACCGATCGGAGGCGCGCTCATCTGCGCCCACTCCTGCACTTCCCCCACAACAGGTGAAAAAATTTTCCCCATGTCCAAATGCAGCAAGACCTGGACAGTATCCAGGCTTGGGCTGCACGTGGCAAGTAACATTCGCGCCACACAAGTGTCAGGCAGTGACCATCTCCAACAAGAGAGAATCCAACCATCGCCCCTTGATGTTCAGTGGCATTACCATCACTGAATCCCCCACTGTCAACATCCTGGGGGTTACCATTGACCAGAAACTGAACTGGACTAGCCATGTAAATACTGTGGCTACAAAAGCAGGTCAGAGGCTAGGAATCTTGTGATGAGTAACTCAACTCCTGACTCTCCAAAGCCTGTCCACCATCTACAGTGCACAAGTCAGGAGTGTGATGGAATACTTCCCAATTGCCTGGATGAGTGCAGCTCCTACAACACTAAAGAAGCTTGACAATGTGCAGGACAAAGCAGTCCGCCTGATTGGCACCACATCCACAAACATTCACTCCTTCAACCACCGACGCACAGTAGCATCAGTGTGTACCATCTACAAGATGCACAGCAGGAATTCACCAAGGCTCCTTAGACAGCACTTTCCAAATCCATGACCACTACACCTAGAAAGACAAGGGCAGCAGATAGATGGGAACACCACCACCTGGAAGTTCCCCTCCAAGTCACTCACCATCCTGACTTGGAAATATGTTGCCATTCCTTCACTGTTGCTGGATCAAAACCCTGGAACTCCCTTCCTAACAGCACTGTGGGTGTACCTACACCACATGGACTGCCTCATGCAGGGCACCATATTTAAACAGCAGCCAAGCACACAATTCTCAATGCTTGCAGCACAAGACTGCATTCGTGAAGACATGGCCCTAAAAGGCAGGAAGTGTGAAACCCCCAGTGGAACCCCCAGTGATGTATCCTTGTGGTTGCCGTGGAGGCCCACTGTGTTGTCTTCTACCCGCGCTCTGGCTTCAGGAGGCCCATCAGTCTCACCATTCTGGTTTGGGAGGTGGTGGCAGAGGTGGTCAGTGCCAATATTGCCCACAACAGGTCAGCCATCCTGTGCAGTAAAAGGATGAATGATCTGCTCCGTGCCACCAGGGAAAGTCAATCATCTCATCACTCTCAACTCACACACTCACAAATCCATCACAGATTCACTGGCATCTCACTCACTGCCAGCTAAAGGGACATCACTCACTCTCTCACACACACCTCACATGCCCATCTGGCCTCATCTCCCCTGGAGACTGCCACCTCAGCCCTCACCATCCTGAGGCCACTTGCACAAGCCAACATGAGCCCCCACACACACATCCTGGGATAACCACCTTCCCCAGCCCTGGCCCTAGCCCTGCAGCCATTGAAAAGCACCCCTGCCTTACGGCTGCTCTGGTAGGTCGAGACCTGCCCGTAAGCCTCCCTAAAAGCGATGCAGTGCTGCCTGAGAAGCCTGGCACTGTTGACTGCGAGTGCTGCCTGAAGCAAGTTACACCAACAAACCTCGAAGTCCCAAGTGAAGCGCGGCTCACCAGGTGCCGGTCACTTATGTAAAGCTGTGAAACACGTTGCCATGCAATCATGCCGATGGACCCAGATGATTCAGCGTGGGGGGAGGGATGATTCCGGTGATCAGGGCTTATAATGAGATGCTAAATTATTGAAATTAGGTTCCCAACATGCGGCGGCAGGAAATGCATCCCCCGGGTGGAGCGGGTGATTGCAAATTGGTTTCCGTAAATCCGTTTTTTGCTCTTATTACCATATTATCCACTCACACCCACCATGACTCCACCAACGGGACCGGATGATTCCACCCACTGTTAACTGTCTGCTGTGGTGATGCATCTCCTGAAACTTGTAAATACGTCATCAGGGAGCTTGATATTTATAAATCCACAAAGTCAATTCTCAAACAAACCTTTTCCAGCAACGTGGTCAGCTTACAATTCCATTTCTATTGCCTGTACTGCTATAGTTTTGTCAGCTCTTTCAGAGCTCTTGAAGAAGAGGTTCCAGGCCCCCATTGTGAGCAGCCCCATGTTTCGTTAAAAATCGAACCAGTGGCAACTTTTTGTCACTTCAGATCTCAAGTTGCAGGTGCAGACGCTCTTCCAGAGAGAAGAAAGGGAGAATCTGAGGTAAAGGGAAAACCATAGAAAATTGGCAGAGGGAAATACTGAGGACATATCTGATGGAGTGAATTACAGGAACATGACTGAGGAAGGTCAAACACTTTGTAATCGAAATAACATCTCATACATAACCAGTTCAGATGGGCTTCCAGTATTTAAATCTTCCGAATGCTCATTCTGGCCTGTGTATTTAACGATTAACGAGATCCCCCCAAAACTCAGAATCAGCCATCTTATTCTAGCTGAACTGTGGTTTGGAAAATATGAGCCAAAAATGGAATTATTCCTGGATAAAGTTGTAAATCAAACCAGGAGGCTGTGCGAAGAATGTGTTGAATGGAATTGGGGTGGGGGGGGTGGTGGGGGGAGGTAATGTGGTAACCAGCAGATTGTTTCCACTTTGATGCTGCAATGCAGAATACAGTCAACATTATTGGATATCATGGATGTGGCTTGTGCTACCATTCTGGTGAGACACCAGGGCCGGTTGTGCAACACCCAGTAGGTGTCTGTGAGTATGAGGACAGGACGGGTGATGAAATACATTATGACATGTGAAGGGCACAGGAAGAGGGAAGGACAGTTAGAGGTGTTAAGGCACCTAGTGCCTTTGTGAATTTACCACATATTCCATTATCGTCGGATATCCTTCAAAAGGACAAACAATTCGGATCAGTTCAAGCCTGAACTGGCACAAACTGGTGTGGAAAATGTCTCAGGTGCATTTTACTGGAAGCGACGGATGAACTGGGAATCCTACTGGATGATCAGAAATCCAGTAGGGGCTCCCAGTTTCTAGCAGTTACCAGTAGACACCAATACCTCTCAGCCCACTTGAGCAGGAACCATATGGCACCAGCTGTCAATTTTACTTCACTGAACACCTCTCTCTCATCCCTCTCTGATTATGTCATGATGTCAATCACTGACTTTATTATTTACTTTAATTCCAGTAATCTTGAGTTCTGCATTTACTCTTGCACCCACCAGCTGAATGTCTCAGGGGTTGCACACAGCCTTGACAACCAGATGCAGCAATTTCCCCATTCCTCCATACACAAACTGGACTCTACTCCCACCCCCACCCCACCCGACTCCACAAGGCAGCAGCTGGCACTGTTTCTCCCTCTCTGTCCCCTAGCACCAGCTGTCTCTCCCCAATCTGCCAAACAGCCCCCAACCCGCTATGTCTCTCTCCTTGAGTGACCCCCTCCCCTGTCTTTACCCTGCTCACTCCCACACCCTACAATCTTTATTACATATCATGATTGGCGTATGGCCTTAATGCAGCCCCATCCGAGGGGCATGGTGATCATCCCATTTTTCTCATTTCATTGCAGAAAGAAAATTGCATAAATTCCATAAGTGACAATTTCAATGGAGATTTTCATGTGTGGAAATATATTTGTACATTCATATCCTATTTATCTTTTACATTTAGACTCAGTATTTATGTGAACTGATGTATTATTGTTCTATCGGCATGATTCCATCACAAAGACAATAAACAGATTACTTCATAACATCAATCACATACTTTGTTTCTGTTCCATTACAGTTCCCGGATTCCCGGATTCCCGGAATTGCATTCACCCTTGCGCCCACCAGGCGTTTTCCAAACATGGGGTGTATAACTTGCCCGTCCTAATTAACACATTTCTCTCCCACGATTACAGTGTGAAATGCTGGCCTCCACAGCGCAGAACAACTAGGTTTCAGTTCCAAAATTTGCAAATGAGCAGAGGTCTAGTTCAGAGCCACGTCACTGGGAAACTCTGCATCGTAGCGTATATCACCAAACTCCGTTTTAACATAGGTGGCTGCTGCTTCTTCAGCTGGCACTGCTTGGATGTCAGGAGAAATGTCTGTGCCGATCCTCAGATGTGCAATGCATCCTGTTTCCAGATCCTGAAATGGACCAATCGTTATTTGATAATAATTAGACAATGACCTCGAAATGCCACGATGATTTGTAGCTGTCCAATTTGTTGCTTGCCAAATAAAACAAGGGAGTTATTTCTTTACAAATTTTCAGCTCTGGACTGCAGTGTATAAAAGAACACCCCATCCTTGCACATTCTATGATATCCATGAGTCATTTCATCCCAGCAATAATATAGCCCCTTCCAGGTAAACTTCTTGAGTATTGAAGGCCTGCAGGTCACTTTTGCCAAAAAGGCCTACCCCTCTGAGGGAGGGGTACCATCCTCCTCCTCCTTTGGGTTTAGCATTGCACAACAGAATCTTCTAATTAGTGGTTAGCCTGCAAACTCACCCATCTTGAGCAGTAGATTTTGCATCAGGAGAAACTTATGCACCACTTGTGAGATAATTGCCCCGCACCCTTTGAGCTGTTTCTGCACAGGCTTCAGGACCCTGATATCAGGGCCAAAAGGGGGGTCCCAAAACCTGCACTTGCTGGAAGCTAATCCGCCTATTTCCCAGAAGATCACTTCCAATTGGCCACCTCCGAGCTTGAAGTCCAATAGAGGACAGCGGGCAGGCTGCTGATGCTGCTCACAGCCGAGGTATTCCCTGAGACAAGATAAAAATTAAATTGTTTCTTGGGACCAAAGAGTCTGTTCCTGCAGCTGTGGCAGCAGCATTTGGGGTTAGTGGACCCTTCTTTATGGGCTGGAGCTCCCAGCTCCACAGACTCCCAGATTGCTATCAGGAAGCCGCCTCCATTAAATGGGAAAATGCTGCCTGATGCTAAATCCCCTAAACAGGAGCTTTGTTGTCTGATCCAGAGAAGTTTGCTGAACTCAGTAGCTTTGCACTATCTCTTCTTCAGTTAGAGCTCACGTATGGCAGAGCAGACTAGGAGATGCATTATGCTGAGATATTCCAGACCAAAAGAGCAGGATGCAAATACTGCGAAGGACATCATACAGCATGAGGAAAACATTGTTTTAACTGCAAGAAGCCAAATCAAAGAATCGCAGGATCACAGAATTTTAACGGTGCAGGAGGGGGCCTGGCTCATCATGTTTGCATCCGTTCTCCAAATGAGCACAATGACCTAGTGCCATGGCCCTGCCTTTCCCCCGTACCCCTGCACATTGTTTCTATTCAAATAATCATCTAATGCCTTCTGATTGCCTCAGTTGAAACTGCCTCCACCACACTTCCAGGCAATGCATTCCAGACTCGAACCACTCATTGTGTGAAAAAGTTTTTTCTCACGACACATGTGCTTCTTTTGCAAATCACTTTAAATCTGTGCCCTCTCATTCTCAATCCTTTTACAAGCGGGAACAGCTTCTCCTAACTACTCTGTCCAGCCCTCTCATAATTTTGAACATCTCTATCAAATCTTCTCTTAGCCTTCTTCTCTCCAAGGAGAACAGTCCCAACCTCTCCAATCTATGCTCATAGCTGAGCTTCTCATCTCTGGAATCATTCTTGTAAACCTCTTCTGCACTTTCTTCAATTGTGTTCAAATCCTTCCTATAGTTTGGTGCCTAGAACTGTACACCATACTCCAGTTGAGGCCTAACAATTGTCTTATATAAACTCAGCATAACCTCCTGCTCTTGTACTGTATGATCCTATTAATAAAGCCCTTGATTCTATATGCTTTATTAACTGCTGTCTCCACCTGTCCTGCCACTTTCAATGATCTATGTACATATACACCCAGGTCTTTCTGCTCCTGCACCCCAATCAAAATTTCACCCCTTATTTTATATTGTCTGTCCATGTTCTTCCTACCAAAATGCATCACCTCACATTTCTCCACATTGAGCTTCATCTGCCATCTACCTGCCCACTCCACCAACTTGCCTTTATCCTCTTGAAGATCCACACCATCCTCCTCACAGATCACAACACTCCCAAGCTTCATATCATCCACAAACTTTGAAATTGTCCCCTGTATACCAAGATCATTTCACACACAAGTGTTTGGCTAGAAAGAAGCAAAACAAGCCTATACAGATGGCCGCTAGAGAGATATCAGCAGAAGAGTCTGATGAGGAACTGTACACACTACAACAAGTTGATTCTGTGATAAAAACAAAAATAAAAACAAAAAAACTGCGGATGCTGGAAATCCAAAACAAAAACAAAAACAGAATTACCTGGAAAAACTCAGCAGGTCTGGCAGCATCGACGGAGAAGAAAAGAGTTGACGTTTCGAGTCCTCATGACCCTTCGACAGAACTTGAGTTCGAGTCCAAGAAAGAGTTGAAATATAAGCTGGTTTAAGGTGTGTGTGTGGGGGGGGGGGGAGAGAGAGAGAGGTGGAGTGGGGGTGTGGTTGTAGGGACAAACAAGCAGTGATAGAAGCAGATCATCAAAAGATGTCAACAACAATAATACAAAAGAACACATAGGTGTTAAAGTTAAAGTTGGTGATATTATCTAAACGAATGTGCTAATTAAGTATGGATGGTAGGGCACTCAAGGTATAGCTCTAGTGGGGGTGGGGAGAGCATAAAAGATGTAAATAAAAAAATAAAATAAATAAATAAATATTTTTTTTTCTTTTTCACTTTTTATAATGGAAATAGGTGGGAAAAGGAAAATCTTTATAATTTATTGGAAAAAAAAAGGAAAGGAAGGGGGAAACAGAAAGGGGCTGGGGCTGGGGGAGGGAGCTCACGACCTAAAGTTGTTGAATTCAATATTCAGTCCAGATGGCTGTAAAGTGCCTAGTCGGAAGATGAGGTGTTGTTCCTCCAGTTTGCGTTGGGCTTCACTGGAACAATGCAGCAAGCCAAGGACAGACATATGGGCAAGAGAGCAGGGTGGATTGTTAAAATGGCAAGCGACAGGGAGGTTTGGGTCATTCTTGTGGACAGACTGCAGGTGTTGTGCAAAGCGGTCGCCCAGTTTACGTTTGGTCTCTCCAATGTAGAGGAGACCACATTGGGAGCAACGAATGCAGTAGACTAAGTTGGGGGAAATGCAAGTGAAATGCTGCTTCACTTGAAAGGAGTGTTTGGGTCCTTGGACGGCGAGGAGAGAGGAAGTGAAGGGGCAGGTGTTGCATCTTTTGCGTGGGCATGGGGTGGTGCCATAGGAGGGGGTTGAGGAGTAGGGGGTGATGGAGGACTGGACCAGGGTGTCCCAGAGGGAGCGATCCCTACGGAATGCCGATGGGGGGGTGAAGGGAAGATGTGTTTGGTGGTGGCATCATGCTGGAGTTGGCGGAAATGGCGGAGGATGATCCTTTGAATGCGGAAGCTAGTGGGGTGATAAGTGAGGACAAGGGGGACTCTATCATGTTTCTGGGAGGGAGGAGAAGGCGTGAGGGCGGATGCACGGGAGATGGGCCAGACACGGTTGAGGGCCCTGTCAACGACCGTGAGTGGAAAACCTCAGTTAAGGAAGAAGGAGGACATGTCAGAGGAACTGTTTTTGAAGGTAGCATCATCGGAACAGATGCAACGGAGGCAAAGGAACTGAGGGAATGGGATGGAGTCCTTACAGGAAGCGGGGTGTGAGGAGCTGTAGTCGAGATAGCTGTGGGAGTCGGTGGGTTTGTAATGGATATTGGTGGACAGTCTATCACCAGAGATTGAGACAGAGAGGTCAAGGAAGGGAAGGGAAGTGTCAGAGATGGACCACGTGAAAATGATGGAGGGGTTGAGATTGGAAGCAAAATTAATAAATTTTTCCAAGTCCTGACGAGAGCATGAAGCGGCACCGAAGTAATCATCGATGTACCGGAGAAAGAGTTGTGGGTTGGGGCCGGAGTAGGACTGCAACAAGGAATGTTCCACATACCCCATAAAGAGACAGGCATAGTTGGGGCCCATGCGGGTACCCATAGCCACACCTTTTATTTGGAGGAAGTGAGAGAAGTTGAAGGAGAAATTGTTCAGTGTGAGAACAAGTTCAGCCAGACGGAGGAGAGTAGTGGTGGATGGGGATTGTTCGGGCCTCTGTTCGAGGAAGAAGCTAAGGGCCCTCAGACCATCCTGGTGGGGGATGGAGGTGTAGAGGGATTGGACGTCCATGGTGAAGAGTAAGCGGTTGGGGCCAGGGAACTGGAAATTGTTGATGTGACGTAAGGTGTCAGAGGAATCATGGATGTAGGTGGGAAGGGACTGGACAAGGGGAGAGAGAAGGGAGTCACCTTCACAGACCTGTGCAAAGTTGCTCAACATGGCAATCTGAAAATGAAGCCCTCGAAAGGTTGATGCTATATGATGGTGCGATACTCATACTGAGAGGAAAAATTAGTCTGAGAGCCCAATGCAATGGCAAGTAGGAAGATCTGGAGTTCCATATCATACTTGGGACATAACGGGCACTCATCTGAAGCAAATCGGAAGCTTGGACTGGTAACCCTGAACATACCAATAGAGGTTTACAACGTGTCACAGCACACAAAACCATTGACCGCCAAACAGATCCTAGAGGAGTATAAAGATGTGTTTACAGGGTTGGGATGTCCAACAGGAGAATATCATCTAGAAGTAGAGAGTGTAAGGCCAATTCAGCATCTGCCAGGAAGAGTTCCAGCTGCCCTCAAGCCCAACCTAAATGACAAGATACAAGAGCAGGAAGAGAAGGGAGTAATCAAGAAAGTGACAGCTGCTATAGACTTGATTAGCAGCATGGTAGCAGTGAAACCGGAAAGCTGGGAGTATGCTTAGACCCAAAGGATCCAAATAAAGCACTGAAGAGAATACCCAATGCCAGCTATTGAGGGAATTTTGCTGCAACTTGCCAAGGACTACCCTGGATGCAAAGGATGAATACTGGCGAGTGAAGCTGGATGAAAGCAGAAGCTTTCTCAGGACATTCTGGATGCCTTTCAGTTATTCAAATGGTTGCACACACCACTTGGCATTTCCACAGCTCCAGACAAATATCAACACAGACACATGAGATAGTCAGTGATCTTCCCGGAGTGGAAGCCATAGTGGATGATCTACTAGTCTATGAATGTGGAGACACAATAGAAGAAGCCATTGCTGACCATGATCAGAATTTAATACAACTGCTAGTGAGAGCTCACCAGATGGACCTGAAGCTGAAAAAGAAAAAATTGCAACTGAAGATGCCTGAAGTCAAGAACATCGGACATGTACTGACAACAAGAGGTCTTCACCCAGATCCTGACAAGGTGAGAGCTGCAGCAGCGATGCAGTGAGTAATAGATGTGAAAGCAATGCAACCATTTGTTGGATTCATGCACTACTTAGCAAAATTATTGCCCAATTTGCGGTCGGTATGTGAGCCATTACACAAGCTCACTGCCAAGGAACTGCAGTGGTAATCGGGCACATAACAAGAAGCAGCGTTCACTAAAATATAACAACTAGTGATGGCAGCACCAGTGCTGAATACTATGGCATCAATGATGAAGTCACCTTGCAGTGTGATGCCATTGAGACAGGTCTTGAAGCAACCCTAATACATCAAGGACAACCAGTTGCATTTGCATCCAGAGCACCAATGTTGCAATAAACTTCAATGATTCTAATTCAGTGCACTTGCAGTAATGCCAGAGACATGAAGATGATGGTGTTGAGCTTTTTTTATTCATTGATGGGATGTGGGCGTCGCTGGCTAGGCCAGCATTTATTGCCCATCCCTAATTGCCCTTGAGAAGGTAGTCGTGAGCTGCCTCCTTGAATTGCTGCAGCCCATGTGATGTACGTACGCCCACAGTGCTGTTAGGGAGTTCGAGAATTTTGACCCAGCAACAGTGAAGGAATGGCGATATAATTTGCAAGGCAGGATGGTGAGTGACTTGGAGGGGAACTTCCAATTGGTGACATTCCCATCTACCTGCTGCCCTTGTCCTTCTGGATGGTAGTGGTCATGGATTTGGAAGATGCTGTCTAACGAGTCTTGGTAGTTTCTGCAGTGCATCTTGTAGATGATACACACTGCTGCTACTGTGCGTCAGTGGTGGAGGGAGTGAACGTTTGTGGATGTGGTGCCCATCAAGAGGGCTGCTTTGTCCTGGATGGTGTCAAGCTTCTTCAGTGTTGATGGAGCTGCACTCATCCAGGCAAGTGGAGAGTATTCCATCACACTCCTGACTTGTGCCTTATAGATGGTGGACAGTGTTTGGGGAGTCAGAAGGAAAGTTAATTGCCACAGAATTCCTAGCCTCTGACCTACTCTTGTAGCCACAGTTTTCAAATGGCTAATCCAATTCAGTTTCTGGTCAATGGTAACCTTCAGGATGTTGATTGTGGAGGATTCAGCGATGTTAATGCCATTGAACATCAAGGGTCATTAGTCAGATTATCTCTTGTTGGAAATAGTCATTGCCTGGCACTTACGTGACACAAATGTGACTTGCCACTTGTCAGCCCAAGCCTGGACATTGTCCAGGTCTTGCCTCATTTGGACATGGACTGTTCAGTATCTGAGGAGTCGCGAATGGTGCGGAACATTGTACAATATCAGTGAACATTCATACTTCTGGCCTTATGATGGAAGGAAGTTCATTGATGAAGCAGCTGAAGATAGTTGGGCCCAGGACACTACCCTGAGGAACTCCAGCAATGATGTCCTGGAACAGAGATGATTAATTCCAACAACCACAAGCTCCTTCCTTTGTGTTAGGTATGACTCCAACCAGCAGAGAGTTGTCCTTTGATCCTCACTGACTCCAGTTTTGTTAGGGCTCCTTGATGTCACACTCAGTCAAATGCTGCCTTGATATCAAGGGCAGTCACTCTCATCTCGCCTCTAGAGTTCAGTTCATTTATCCATGTTTGTACCAAGGCTGCAATGATGTCAGGAACTGAGTGGCCCTGGTGGAATCCAAACAGGGCATCAGTGAGCAGGTTATTGGTAAGGAAGTGCCACTTGATAGCACAGTTGATCCCTGAAGCTTGAGTAAAATGATGGAAGGAAGGCTTCGTCTTAGCAGTGCCACCAAGAGGTCCATACTGGAACTACAGCGCCTTTACTTGCAGCTTTGGAAAATTTGTAAGTTTTTGAAATTGTTGCACTAATACAGTTATAAGTGAGTGAGCTCACAACGAACAAACACGTGCATTTATATAACACCTTTAACATAATAAAAATGTTTCAAGCTGCCCGACTCCATCCATCCATCTATTTCACACCGCTTCTCTGGTGAGAGTTGCAGTGGTAGTAAGTTGAGCCGGGACGACCAGACTTCCCTTTGCTCAGCCACAGATTCCAGATCCTCCTGGGGAATTCCCTGGGAGAATCCCTCCAGCGTGTCCGGGGTTGGCCTCAAGGTCTCCGCCCACTGGGCCACGCCTGGTACAGATCCAGGGGGAGCCTCTCTCTGAACTATGAATAAAACGTTTATCATAAAACTCTCTTTTACGTTACATTTTAATCTCTTTCTTTCGCTATGCAGTGAGCTCCAGCATTAGATGCCCTTCCATTCCCCCTTGTAGCTATGTGTCTAGTCTATACACAAACTATACCCACTTTGGAGGCTTCCCACTCTCATTTACTGTTTTACCAGACAATCCAACTGGGCCCGGTTTCTTCTCCACTCACTGGAATGAGCCCTTCTCCAGTTGAGTATCATCATGGCAAATGTTGAGGATTATTAGAAGTGATGGAAGGGATGAGTTTGGTGAAACATCATATTCACTGCCAGCCTGTCTCATGAGTAGGTTGATTTGAACTTGGTGAGGTGACTGTGCATGGGTTTCAAGGAGGTGGTGGTGTTTGGGTTCTGGGCTTGGGGTCTGCGGGGTGGTGTTGCCGGTGTCGGAAGGGCCTGGACAAGCAGGAGACCTCATGGTGATGCTGACCTGAAGCCCCTGTGACCATTTTAATTCCAAGGCCTCATTAATATCTGCATCCAGTGGCACCTCTATTCACGGCCAGAATGGAGATGATTGGATAATTCTCATGTCAACCACACCTGGAGGCTGCCCCCTCTGTAAAAGCTGGAATTGATTTCACACACATTATTCATCTATAACTATCCTCCATTCACTGCATTTCACTGGAGTTTAAACCTGCCTTCATTGGGTGACGTTGCTGTAGTTTGTCGAGACTCTTTTTAAGTAGATTCTGTAAACTGTTTTCTGCAATGTGTTGTATAAGTAAACTTTGATCATTAAGGAATGCTGTAAAATAGACTGTTTTCAGTGAATGCGACTATAGGACTCACTATTATCTCCAACTCATTGACTGAGATAGTGCTGTTAATACCCTGGTCACCAATATTCGAACAATCAGGCAGCTGCCCACGTGACCAGGGCAATCCAGCATCTTGCCTGACTGTACTTAATGCAGGGATGGGCCTCCTAAAGTGAGATTGCATTCCTACTGTAAATTTCACTGAAAAACTCTGAAAGACTTGCTGGCTGCAGCATTAAGTAGAAGAGCAGTTCCCTGCTCTGTAGACCCTGTGTGCTGGGTATTGTCTTCTGTGCACAGTGGAGAAATAAATATGGGTCAGCAGAACTCCCTGCCTTTCTGTGAGTTCTACCACAGAATCATTTACACACACCTGAGAAGGCAGCAAAGGTGTCAGTTTCACTATTTTACCTGAAAGATAGCACCTTTGACAGTGCAACACCCCCTCAGTACTGCATTGAAGTGTCAGCATGGATTATGTGCTGAAGACTCTAGTGTGTATGACCTTCTGACTCAGAGGTGTGAGTGCTCCCACAGTGCCACGGCTGATATGAAAAAAGCTGAAACAGTGAACAATGCAGAGGTTTATATTATTTTTATATGTTTTATTCATTCATGGGGTGTGGCCATCTCTGGCAAGGCCAGCGATTATTGCCTGTCTCTAATTTCCCTTGAAGGTGGTGGTGAACTGTCTTTTTGAACCACTGCACTCCGTGTCGGTACATCAACAGTGCTGTTAGGAAGGGAATTCTAGGATTTGATTCATTGACCCAGAGGGGAGTGATGATATATTTCCCAAGTCAGGATGATCTGTGACTTGGATGGGAACTTACAAGTGGTGGTGTTCCCATGCAGCTGCTGTCCTTATCCTTCTATGTGATAGAGGTCACGGGTTTGGAAGGTGCTGCCAAAGAAGACATGAAGAGTTGCTGCAGGCAACTTGTAGATGGTTCTCACTGCTGCCACTGTGCGTCAGTGCTGGAGAGAGTGAATATTTAAGTTGGGGGATTGGGTGCCAATCAAGTGGGCTACTTTGTCCTGGGTGGTTGAGCTTCTAGAGTTTTGGTGAAGCTGAACTCTTCCAGGCAAGTAGAGAGTATTCCATCACATTCCTGATTTGTGCCTTATAGATGGTGGATAGGCTTTGTAGAGTCAGGAGATGAATTACTCACCCAGAATTCACAACTTCTGACTAGTTCATGGAGTCTGACTATTTATACGGCTGGTACAGTTAAGCTTCTCAAGAGTAATTAAAGATGTGCAACAAACGATGGTCACATCTCATCATGGTGTCACAGTATCTTTACAGTGCAGAAAGCGGTCATTTGGCCCATCAAGCCTGTACTGACTCTCTGAAAGAGCACTCCACCTAGCCCCATTCCCCTGCCTTATCCCCATAATCTTGCACATTTTCTCCACCACCCTTTCAGGAAGTTTGTTCCAGATTCCAACCACCCTCTGGGTGAAAAAGTTTTCCTCACATCACCTTTACTCCTTTTGCCAATTATTTTGAATCTGTGCCCTATGTTCTTGATGTTCTCTTGAGTGGGAACAGTTTCTCACTATTTACCTTATCCATACCCCTCAGGATCTTGAATACCTCTATCAAGTCTCCTCTCAGCCTTCTTTTATCCAAGGAAAACAGTCCTAACTTCTCCAATCTATCCTCATAGCTACAGTTCTTTATCCCTGGAATTTTTCTCATGACTCTTCGCTGTACTCTCTCAAATATCTTCACATCCTTCCTCAAGTATGGCGCCCAGAACTGAACACAGTACTGCAGATGAGGCCTAACTAGTATCTTATACAAGTTCAACATGACCTCCTTACTCTTGTACTCAATGTCCCTTTTAATAAAGTTTAATATACTAAATTCTTTATTAACTACTCTCTCAACAGGCCCTGCCATCTTCAATGACCTACGTACATATACACTGAGATACCTCTGTTCCTGCACCTGCTTTAGAGGCTCTCCCTTTATTTTATACTGTCTCATCATATTTTACCTGCCAAAATGAAGCACCTCACGCTTCTCTGCATTAAACTTCATCTGCCACTTGTCTGTCCAATCCAAAAACATGTCTATGTCCTTTTGAAATTCAAGACTATCCCCATCACAGTTAACAACATTTCCAATCTTCGTATCATCTGTAAATTTTGAAATCATGCCCTGCACACCACAGTCTAGGCCATTAATATATATCAGGAAGAGCAAGGGCAATAACCACTGCAAAATTTCCGCCAATCTGAAAAACCACCATTTATTACTACTCTCTGCTTCCAGTCACTCAGCCAATTTATTATCCAAGTGCCTACTTTCCCTTTTATTCCATGACCTAGAATTTTGCTCACAAGTCTGTTGTGTGGCACTATATCAAATGCCTTTTGAAAATTCATATACATCACATCAACAATATTTCCCTTATTAACCTTCTCTGTTACCCCTCAAAGAACTCCAGCAAGTTATTTAAACACCATTTTCCCTTAATGAATCCATGCTGGCTTTCCTTAATTATCCCGCACTTGTCTAAGTGACCATTGATTTTATCTCGTGCTATAGTTTCCAGAAGTTTCCCTACCACTGAGGTCAAACTGATTGGTCTGTAGTTGCCATCTTTATCCTTGCACACCTTTTTGAACAAGGATGTAACATTCACAATTGTCCAGTCCTCTGGCACCTCCCCCATGTCTAAGGAAGACTGAATGATTATCGCTTATAGAAGACCTTGGGATTCCCGTTTATGTTCACTGCCAGCCTCTTTTCATGCTCTCTCCTTGCTTTTCTTACTAGTTTCTTCACTTGCCCTCTGATCCTCCTATATTCAGCATGATTCTCCATTGTACTTATTACCTGACATCCATCATACATGCACTTCTTCCTTTTCATCTTTACTTCTATCTCCCTCTTCAGTCAGGGTGCTCTGGATTTATTTGTCCTAACTTTCCCCTTCAAGGGAATATACCTTTACATTTCCTGCAATACTTTTCTTTGAAGGTGACCATTTTTCAGCCACTGTCTTTTCTGCCAACATTTGATTCCAACTCACTCGACTCAGATGTATTCCCATTCCATTGCAGTTGGCTTTCCCCCAGTTAGTTATCCCTGGTCTTGGTTGTTCTCTGCCCTATTCCATGATTAGCCAAAATTTTTGATTCAATGGGCACTCTCCCCATGGAGGCCCTCCCATTGATATTTGATCCACTTGAACCAACTCATTCCCCAGAACCAGGCCCTAAAGTGCATGTACTCTCATTGGAAACATACTGCTGCAGAAAATTATCTTGAATGCATTCCAGGAACTCTCACCCCTCTTGTCCCTTTGGATTATTCCTACCCCAGTCCGTACTTGAATAATTGAAGCCACCATTATGGTTACTCTATAACTCTTGCACCCTTCCACTAGTTGATGGTTTATATACTTCACCAATTAATGTTATTGCACCTTTCCCATTCCTTACCTCTGACCAGAGAGGGGGGGTGGTTGGCTCACCCTCAGTGTTATAAACAGAGTTTCTCATTGTCCACACTGGGCAGCCAGAGCTTCAGACCTGAAAGACCAGCTTAAAAAATATACCAACTGTGAGGCTGAGAGTTCCGATTCTTTAAGCCGGTCTTTCAGGTCAGTTTCACTGAGTTGCTGTGCTGCTTCCGACCTTCCAGCAGCTTCGTGGTTCCAACTTTTTTTTGAGGAGCCCACCAGAAAAGCACGAAGCTGCCCGAAGATCAGGAGCAGCATAACAACTGAGAGCGTTGTTTGAAAAATGGTAAGTGAGATCTGTGTAATTTTAGAATCAACTGGATGCTGTGTGTGTTGCAGTGAGTGGAGAAGGTAGGGGGTGGTCAGGGAGGTTTGGAGGAGGTGTTGTAGGGCAGGTTGGAGTGGATAATGTTGGAGGTCGGGTGGAGGTTGGCAGATGGAGCTTGATGTGGGAAGCATGAGATGATTCACTTTGGACATAATAAAAGATAAATTAATGGTACTTTTTAAAATGGTGAGAGAAAAGGAACTGTGTCAAAGCAGAGATTTAGGAATCCAAGTACAGAAATCACTAAAAGCCAGTGGAGAGGTACAAACAATTAACAAGATTAATGTCTGAAAGAGCAGATTCACCAGAATAATCCTGATGTTAAAAGGGTTAGGTAATAATTTAGAAAGACTGGGTTTGTATTCTGAGAATAATAGAGATTAAATAGTGAACTAATTGAGGTGTTTAAGATACTTAAAGGAGCTGATGAGGTAAATGGAAAAACTATTACCTCAACCTTAAAATTAGTATTATGCCTTTAAAGGAAGCACTTCCTCACTCAAAGGTTAGTGATAATCTGGTACTCTCTCCCTCAATAAGACTGAGGGTCAATGGAAAATTGTGCAAGGGTATTAAACCAAGGTGGGTAGATGGAGTTAAGATACAGATTGGCCATGATCTATTTGAATGGTGAAACAGGTTTAAGGGGATGAAAGGCCAACTCTTGTAGCTATGTTCCACACATCATGACTGTCGTTGCCGAGCTACATAAGCCATTAAACAGCAATGTTTTGATAATACAATTTTCATCTTTATTTCCAAATCCCTCCATGGCCTCACCCCTGCCTCTGGAATCTCCTCTCGCCTTACAATCTGCCACTCTACGTTCCACTAATTTTGGCCATTTGCACAATCCTGATTTTAATTGCTCCTCTATTGGCAGACAGGTCTTCGGCTGCCTTGGCCACAACCTCTGCAATTCCCCTGCTAAACTTCCCTGACGTTATTTCTCTCCATTTCAAACATCCTTTAAAGTTACAATTTTTGGCTAAGCTTTCGGTCTCCTGTCATGGTGTGACCAGCTGCAGCCTGTACAATGCAAGCTCCACTGATTGGTATCTGAATTTTGAATCAAAATCCTACAACCAGTGTGAAAAACAGACTCTGATTTGCATACTTGTGTAAATTTAAGCTGGTTTGAGGTGTAGGTGTGGAGCTGAATATTGCATTGGGCTGGATTTAGGCATCCAACAGGTGACTGAGGTGACCACTTCCCTCGGTTCCGTCCCAACTGTTTATTCAGTGTAAAGTGGATATGCGACTTGAATTTCAGCCTCAGTTCGTCAATTTCCAGTTCTGCTGATCGGTATCCTGGAATGTGTTCATTATTCTGTGAAAACGAAGAATGTGGTCATTGATTTTACCTTTATCTACAATTGAGAGGTTTCCATCGTAAAATTTGACAAAGAGTGTGGACAGAAAGTTGATGCTATATACATAGTTTTAATAATATGTAAATCATGGGGAGAATTTTCTCCCAGTCAGGGGTGGGGGTGCTGAGCGGGAGTGGGTGCAGGCAGGTGCGCAGCCGACCAACACCCGCAATCGGCTGCACGGCGCCATTTTACATGGGCAGGCCAATTAAGACCCGCCCAGCGTGACGCGCACATGGAAGCACAGTGCAGGAGGGGGAGGATGCGGAGTTGGGGCTTGTGCGCAAAAGAGCGCAGAAATCACCCTGAGACATGGAGCTGCCTCAGGGAGATTACTTTGATAATTATGAATTGAAATAAGGAAAAAAATATTCAGACCTGTCCCTTCATGTGACTGTGTCATATGAGTTGGGACATGTCAATGAATTTTTTAAAAAATTTTTATGTTATTTATAAAGCCTTCATGAAACCTCATCCCGCCCTAGGATGAAGTTTCAGGATAAATGTGAAGGCCGCCTGGGCTCTTCGCCTGCCCGCCAACCTTAAGGTTGGATGGGCAGCCCTGTTCATTATGTCAATTAGTTTTTAAATGGCCTTAATAGGCCTTTGACAGTTCAGTGGGCGCACAGCCGACTCCAGTGCATGCCAGACAAACTGAAGATAAGAATAACGCGCAGTAACGTCGGGATGCACATGTGTCGGCAAGCAGGACCCGCCCCAGCACGCTGACCAGATTCAGACCCATGACTTCATTCAAATATTTACGACAATCCCAAAAGAAATGATACATGGAAAATATCATGGAAGTCCTAAGCAGCCACAAAAGGCTAAAAATAAATTAGCCCTGCCTATTTCCCTTGCTAAGGCCACATGAGGAAATTCCAATATTGCAATGTAAATACAATGATGACTATTGTGAATGTGAAGAACATTGTCCAATAGGAAGAGAGAAAATTAATTGACCTGACAGACATCACTGACCCAGTGAAAGTGATCTGAGGAAACAACTCAGTGTAAACTCCCAGTCAACAAGCCTAACCAAATATTAGATGCACCTTGTGGGCTTTTGAAAATTTCTGAGCATTTAGCTGAACGGCAATGGATTTTTAACACTCTCATACTTTTCAATGGGCTGATGGCAGATCTTTAAATGAACCTTGTTCTCTCCCTGAAGATCAGGATCCCAATCCTGTCCCCACTGAACTTCCACACCATGCATTTGCAGAAAGTTTCACTGGATGGAGATTAGGATCAGGGAGCTGTGCTGATTTTACTTTCTTCTAATCCAGAGACACTCTGACCATTTATAACACTCACACCACAGTCCATGGATGAACCAGGGACCTTCATTTTCTGTAGGGTTCAAATTCATTGCCTCCACTGTTTAATGGAGAATACAATGAAGATCATATTACCCAAGTGATGGAGCACAATGAGCCAATCGGAACTGTCCAGGTACAAACAAGAAGGTTCTTTCCTTCTATGTTTGGTCATGTTTAGAAATATTGAGGAACAGATGCTATTAAATATACTACTAAATAAATTAACTTAGAAAGATTCCAGGGACTTACCTCAGCCTCTATCCGAGTCTTTTTATCAGGGACAAACTTGTAGCAATAACCAGAAATAGTCAAGCCACCAGAACAAAATCCTTTCCCCAAGTGATCATGTTTCTCAAGATCCTGATCCATCTCTGTCCATTTCTCCAATGCAATCTCTGGAGGAGGATTAGCTGCAGATTAAAACAAGCTTCAATAATCACAACATTCACATTTCATTTATCACTCATGGGGCTAGAAATTGATGAGCACATGGTAGACGGGACCCGCCCAGGGAGTGGGACTTTTCACCTTACTGCATTAACCCTCTCCTCACACACCAACTTTGATTACATTGAAATATAGAGAAGTTACAGAACAGAATGTTTGGTCCAATTAGTCAGTGCCTGTGTTTATGTCCCACAGGAATCTCCTCCCACTATGTTTACTTCCTCTAACCCTACCACCACATCACTTCATTCCCATCTTCTTCATGTGCTTATCTAGTTTCCCCGTGAGTGAATCTATGCTATCTATCTCAACCACACCATACCATGGGAAGTTCCACATTCTCATCAGTCTGAAAAAGACATTTCTCCTGAATTCCTTATTAGGTTTTTTGGTGACTATCTTATATTTTACAACCTGAAGTGAAACATTATCATCTTCATTTCAAATTTTCAGCCCTCCTTCACCTTCACATGGTTCATCTCAGACTCCCCCAGTCCTCAACTTCTCTATCTCCATTTCTGGAGATAAATTGTCAACAATACATACTATAGAAACCCTCTGACTCCCACAGGTACCTTAATTACACTGACCCCCACTGCAATTCCTGTAAGGAGTCTATCTCATTTGGTTTCTCGGTCTCATCTGCTCCGATGATGCCACTGTCCGTACCAGTGCTTCTGATATGTCTTCCGATTTCCTCAACTGACAATTCGACTCTGCCGTGGTTGGCAGTGCCTTCAACTGTCCCAGTTCCCACACATACACTCTCATCCCTTCCACTCTCATCCCTTCCACTGCTTCCCAGAACAATGAAAGAGAGTTTCCCTTGTCCTCACCTTCCACCCCACTGGCCCCCACATTTAACATATTATCCTGACATTTCTGACACACCCGAAAGAGATGCTATCACCTAACATCTTCCCTTCCCACCCCCTTTCACCATTTTGAAGGGACGGCTTCTTCTGCAATACCCTGGTCTATTCTTAAAACACCTCAGTCCCCCAACCCCTTCACCATGTAAGCGCACAAGTTTCAACACCTGCAATCATCCCCTTTCCACTGTCCAGGACCCCAAATATTTCTTCCAGGTTAATGCTGTTGGGGAGGGTTAATTTGGCTGGGAGATGGGAACTAGGATGTAGCATTAGGAAGGATGAAGAAGGTGCACAAAGAATTTGGGGAAGCAGAAAACACCACAGTAAGAAATGGCAAGATATTAGGTGGAATCAAAGTGAGAGGTAAAGGAATATGATCTAAATTACAATTACAGTGCATGTATGTAAAATACAAAGTGTGGCAAATGGTGAGCTGCAGGTGCAGATATCACAGGTCTGCAAAAAAAATTTAAAAGGGTCTGGACTGGGTACTAAATATTCTTCAATGCAAGGTATTCAGGAAATATAGTGAATGTAATAAAGGAGGAAGTAGTGGCTGTAATTATGTTGTGATCATTATAGCCTAGGGGCTCCCCTACACCTACTTCTCATACCTGCTTTGGCTAGTTACCATTACTAGTGTTTGCTTTCTGATTGAAATTTTCATATATTGGATAAGGAGTCTTGTCCACATGGTAAAACCTCCAATCCCATTAACTCTTTCACTACCGGTTCTTGACAGTTTCTTTGGTGGGTATTGCATCCTCCCATAATCATTATTCCATGGATTACACTCATTTCACAGATATTCCCTCTACTTTTCTTCCATTATTAGTGGGTCTGTCGTATACCCCCATCAGTGTGATCAATCCTATCTCACCCTTATCTCAATCCATTTGAATGCTGTTTCTATCTTAATGCTAGTTATGTCCATTTTTCCCTTGTTTCCTGGCTGCTGTTATTTCTATCTGATTCCTCCCCAGGTTTGCTGGTAATAAGTCTTGTCTACAGCCCTGTTTATCCTTTCAGCTGGGACCTTTGCCCCATTCAAGTGTGGCTCATCCCAGTAGAACAGCTCTTCCTGTCCCAGAGATAAAAACAAAAAAACTGTGGATGAGTACTGATGCCTGTGTCCCAGTACTGATGCCTGTGTCCCATCAAATGGAACCCTTCTTTCTTGCACTAGTCTTTCAGCCACACTTTCACATTCCTGATCTGTCTATTTTGTTGACAATTGACATGCAGCTTGGGTAGTAATCCCAAAAGTAACACCTATTATTAAATTCCTCAATCCTGATATTCTGTTAGCAAGACCTCCTCCTGTTCCTTCCTATGTCATTGGTTCCAACAAGTGGATCTTGCCACTCCCATTCAAAGTTCTTCAGTTGCTTCCGGGTATCCATAATCCTCTCAGATAGACACACAGTCCTCCTCCTGCAATGTGATTTACAATGAGGTGGCTGTGATCTGGAGAAAGCCATGCAGCTATTCCTCCATCTCCCTTGTATTGGAGGGTCTCTAACTCACACTTCAGCTCAATGACTATGAGCTGCACGCAAGAGACACTTCCTACAGGTGTAGTCATCTGGGACAGTCTGATTACTCACACATTCCCATGTTCTATTATCCTGATACACCTCTGGTGTTGGTCAATTTAAATTTTTATTGATTGTTAGCAGTCATTGATTTCTAGAGCTGATAGAATCAGTTTACAGTTCTGGTATGATAGCCAAGTGGTTATGGTACTAGGCTTGTAACCCCAAGATCAAGAGTTCAAATCTCACCATGGCAAATTATGAAATAAAATGGGTGATTAACAGTGTTGTAACCAGAAAACATATAATCAGGAGTTTGTGATCAGCACTCCTCAACTTACTCCCCTGGTAGGGGGAATTGGTGGCTTAGTGGTATTGTCACTGGATTTGTAATCCAGAGACCCAGCGTAATGCTCTGAGAACCTGGGTTCAAATCCCACCACAGTAAATGGTGGAATTTGAATTCAATAAAAAAATCTAGAATCAGTTTACCTGCCACATCACTGGCACAAAATGCACCCAGCAGCAAAACTCCAATCAGCATCATGTCTGTAGTGAAGTTGCTTTCCTCAAAACTGAAATACAAAGAAGTTTCAACATTAACATCAAGGTTTCCAGTTAAAGGTGGGAATTTCCTACTCCCATTCCTACCTCTCTCTTTCCCAGTTGTTGGATGTGATGAGGCTTCCAGTGCAACTGCAAATATATAGAGCAGACTGAAGACTGATGGAACCATTGAAATCAAATGCATTTGGCTGGACCATTAATGATGTTAAAATTACTGTTGACCAATTAGAGGCTGACAGATTAACAGGAGGGAGTGGAAGATATTCAAATATTTCATGTGCCACACCTGAGATTGTATAATGTGGCACTGTAACTGCTCAGAGAGAAATGGAAACTGCAGTCACTGTTTCTGATCCCATTAATCAAAATGTAAATGAGTGTTTAAGAAATTAGCATTTAATGAATATTATCAATGAGAACATTCAAGGTTTGATCATTATTATAATGACATGAAAATCTCAGAATTAATACTCACAAAACACTAGAACGTTTATCAGACAATCCAATCCCTTTTGTAATAGACCTGAAACTAGTCAGTTCTCATGTTTCTCACCATCGCAGTAGGTCTCCTTCATGCACTGGCATCCCACCACGTCCTTGCCCACCTATATTTCTGTAATCTCCTCCAACTCCACAATCCACTGGGATATATGTGTTCATCTAATTCTGGCATCTTTGACATCCCCGATTTAAATCGCTTCACCATTGGCGGCTGTGCATCCATTTCACTAGGCCCTAAACTATGGAATATTCTCCCTCCACCTCGCCACCTCTCTACCTCACTTTCCTTCTTTAAAACACTCCTTAAAATCTACGCTGACCTAATATCCCCTTATCTGGCTCAATGTCATGTTTTATAATGCTCCTGATAAGTGCCTTGGGATGTTTTATTTTGTTAAAGGCACCTTTCAAATATCAGTTGTTGTTGTTGTAAGGATTCCATTATCTTTCCTACAATCACATTAAGCTCATTGGGTTGATAATTTCTTTGGCTTGTTCTATCTGCCATTTTGCATATCAAAATCACATTAACTGTCTTCCAATCCTCTGGTGGCATTCTGTTTTCTGATGAGATCCATGTAATATTGCCTCTGCTATCTCTTCCCTCACACCTTTCAATCTGCACCAATACAATCCATCTAGACCAGGGGCAGAATTTTGCCTTCGTCAGGAGGTCTCAGCGGGGGCGGGTGGAAGGGGTCGGGAAGCTGACCACTGCCCGTGATCGGGACCGGACTGCGATTTCATGCTGGCAGACCAATTCAGGCCCTCCTAGTGTGAACACCGGCCGGAGAACCTCTGAGAAGGGGTGGGCGGGGGCCTGTTGTCTGCCGGGCCCAATGGCGACCCGGCGGTCGGTTCAAAAATGGTGCAAACAGCCCCAGGGAGGCTGCCCGTGTCAGAGCTGCCACAGAGTCATGGCTGAAAATGAGGATGCAGAGATCAGGCGGGAGGTGAGGTCGGCTGGGCACTTGGCGCCTCCGTTTTTCCAACGAGTGCCTCGCTGCCCTCCTGGAGGAGGCGGCTGCCAGGAGGGACACCCTTGTCCCCAGAGATGGGAGGTGGGTGCAACCGCGCCTCACAATGAGGGCATGGGAGGAGGTGGCAGCCCGGGTGAACAGCCACGACATGGTGTGGCGCACCTGGGAGCAGTTCCATAAGTGCTTCAATGATCTGCTGCGCTCAGGAAGAATGAGTACCATGTTAGCATGGGTCAATGTGGAGAATTCTTCTGTTTTATCCTCTTTGTTTGATTCATTTATTAATTACCTCCTCCCTTTCTATTTTAAATATCATTAGATTCTTTTTGATCTCGGTTCATAGTGGGAGCATGTGGGAAGGTTTGAACTAAGTTTGTGGCGGGGGGAATGGACAGGTTCTGAGCTGGTTTGAGCTGCTCTCCAGTGGTAGAGTTTGCTTTGACAAAGATCTTGTTTCCCACTGACAAGTAGCAGACTAAGAGGGATCTTTACCTGTCAGACTAACATCAACTGATTTACACAAGACTTTTGCAATTCACCTCCTTCAGCCCCTCCAGTCTGTTCCAACATTCAATTGGATCGTGGTTATTTAACTTTTAACCTCAGCTACCTGCAGAGTTCAAAATATACAGGGACGGTGGGTGAATTTACCCTTGAATGCCTCCCACTCCTCAAAACCCGAAAAAATTCAATCACAAGGTGACCATTGAGAGAAAAGTCACCCTTGTATGTGGGAGGGATGGAATCTGTGAGGAGCTGCTCTTCCAATCACAGGCAGCTTTACTCCCATACCTGCTGCTAATTAGCTCACTAGGGGGGACACAGTTGAACCTATCTGCAACAAACAATGGAGAGAAACAACCTGTGATTGGGGTGAGTGGCAGCACATCAGCCCGAGTACCAGAACAGTGGCATTGAGGCAGACTCTGAAGGGGTGAGAGAGAGAGAAAGAGAGAGAGAGACTCTGAGGAAATGAGAGAGAGAAATGGAAAAAAGACAGACAGACTCCAAGGTATTGGTAGAGAAAGAGAGAGAGACAGTCTCAGAGGGAGAAAGAGTAAGAGACCCTGAGGGGGTGAGAGAGAGAGGGAGTGGAAGACTCACAGGGGGTCAGTGGGAAAGAGAGACAGACAGACAGTCAGACAGATTCTGAGGGTGAGAGAGAGAGAGACATTCAAACTCTGAGGGGGAGAGTGTGAGAGAGACAAGGAGAGAGAGACAGATTCCGAGGGTGTGATAGAAAAAGTGAGAGACAGACTCCAAACATGAGACAGAGACTCCAAGGGGAGAGAGAGACTGTGAGGGTTGAGAAGAGGGCTGCTGACTGAGTGAGTGGGGAGGTAGGAGGGATGAGAAGTGGGGTATCTTGTATCCTCACTCTGCTTTATGCCTCTTTTACATTATGTTATATTGCTTCAGTGAATTGACACCCACTTTTAACTTTTCCAAATGATCCTAATCACTTTATTTGTTGGATCATTGTGCAGTTTGTTGTAATTAACGGTGGAACGACTATCTTGGTTTTAACCTATTTTGTAACAGTGGGTTGACTTGCTCTGTCAAAAAATTAAACCTGATATGTCTGGGGAATATTTTTGTGTTCCTCTGTGTCTCAATGCAGTAAGAAGGGTAGTAACTGCCTGGTTGAAATCTTCTAGTTTTGTACATATGCAATAAAAACACATTAGCTGTGACCTCACCAGTCTGGAGAGATGTGTTTATGATGGTGGCTTTTTGTATGTGGAAGAGTGTGTCAGCTATTTTGCCCAATTGCCTCGATGAGTGCAGCTCCCTCAACACTCGAGAAGCTTGATACTATCCAGGACAAAGCAGCCGGCTTGATTGGTAGCCCATCCTCAAGCATTCACACCCTTCTCCACAAATGCACAGTAGCAGCAGTGTGTACCATCTACAAGCTGCACTGCAGAAACACACTAAGGCTCCTTAGAAAGCACCTTCCAAACCCACAACCACTAGCATCTAGAAGGATAAGGACAGCAAACACATGGGAACACCATCACCTGGAAGTTCCCCTCCAAGCCACTCACCATTCTGACTTGGAAATATATCGCTGTTCCTTCACTGTCATTGGGTCAAAATTCTGGAACTCCCTTCCTAATAGCACTGTGGTTGTACCTACACTATATGGACTACAGCATTTTAGGAAGTCAGTTCACTACCATCTTCTGAAGAGCAATTAGGGATGGGCAATAAATGCTGGCCCAGCCAGCGAACCCCACATCCCATGAATGAATAATAAGAAAAATCTTTTGTTGCTAGTTTATGCTTGTTATTTTCTTCAACCAATTAAATACTGCGGGGCTGAGGAATTTAACACTTTCCTTGTGTGCTGTGTCTGTAAGTTTAATGGAGGGGAGATGATTATTGAGGATATTGGTGAATTCTTCTAATTCTGCTTCTGTGTGTGTCTAACTACACCACATGTCATCTCAACATCTGTAGTAACATATAGGGAGCCTGGGACACTTGTTAAATACACTCTCTTCCCACTCTGCCATGTATATGTCTGCATAGGCTGGGGCAAATTTCTTATCGATAGCTGTATCTTTGATTTGGAGATAAAATTCATTCTTAAATTCAAAGATGTTTTTTATTAAAACTAAGTGTAGTAACTGGATTATAGCTTCATCTGCTCTATCAGGCTGGGGAAATTTATTAAAGGTATTTCAAAGAGCCACCATACCATTGTCTGTTGCTATATTTGTATAGAGACTTCCAATGTCCCATTGTAAAAAGTATAGGACTGGGAGGTATGGTTAGTGACTTAATCACCACTATAAAGTGGTATGTGTATTTAATGTAGCTAAGGTGCTTCTGTGCTCAGGGTTTTCAATCTTTGTCTCATTAAAGCGCAGGTGATCAGATGAGAAAATGCATTAGCTTGGAAAACTATCATTAAATTGTGAAGTATATATGAATGAAACCATTCATTATCTCATGGTTAACTTGGTGCAGTGGTAATTTATTTGTATTTCTCTTAGTGTCCAATTGGACCTTTGGAAGTCAGAATCCTGACATGTTTATCAGTGCTCACTTTAAACAGATGCATTGAGGGGAGTCGATGAGCAGCAGGAGAGACCGAGACCAGGAGCGGATATAAACAGCCCAGAGAAGGCAAGAGTTCAGTCAGTGAGCAGCAGGAAAGAGTGAGACCAGTAGTGGGGTTATAAAGCAGGTATCCACCAGGAGCTAGTTAGAGCCTACATTCAGAGACCTCATAGGAAACCATAGGTTGATTGGTTGATGAGTAACTGCTGTTAGGGAGTGGCTGACAATAGCTTAAAATTAGAAAAGCACAAAAAAAATTAAATAACCCTAAGGTAATAACTTTATAATTAATGAAGAGGCACAAGCAGAAGGGAAGAAAGAAGCTGATGAATCTACTCTTTTATTTTACTTATAAATGATAAGGTTTATAAGTAGTGGTGGGGAGAGGCATTACTTAGAAAATCCAGCTAATAGGAGAGCAGCAGAACGGATTGGGAGCTGAGCAGGGCATAAAAAGCAGCCAGCAGCCGTGACGTCAGAAGTAAAAAGTAGAAGGAGCTGATTGGTGAGTTGCTTGTTAGTAATTCTACTTTCTAGTCTCCAGTTTATAATAAATAGTCTGTGAAGTAAAGTTAAGTCTTGGCAGGGCAGCTTGGGCACATTGAATGCGCATCCTGTGACATGTGGGAAGTCACGATGTTTCCCATGGCTTAGATGACCACATGTGCACAAGGTGTCACTCTCTGCAGGAACTTGAGCTCCAGGGTTTGGAACTTGAATGACGGCTGGAGTCACTGCGGTGCATCCATGAGGCTGAGAACTATGTAGATAGCATGTTTAATGATGTGATCACACCACAGGTTAAGACAGTGCAGACAGAAAGGAAATGGGTGAGCAACAGACAGTCTAGGAGGGCCAAGCAAGTAGTATAGATGTTCGCTGAGTCCATCTCGTTCTCTGATAGGTTTTTGGGTTTTAGATACTGGTGAGGGCAATGGCCCTTCAGAAGAGTGCAGCCAGAGCCAAGTCTGTGGCACCACGGGTGGGTCAACTGCACAGGAGGGGTATTGGCACATTAGGATGTAGAATCAGTTTGGGTTGAAATGGGCAATGATAAAGGCAAGAAGTCACTTGCAGGAATGGTGTGCAGGCCCCTAATTGTAACTACACGGTAAAACAGAGTATAAAAGAATAGATAATGGGAGGTTGTCAGAAAAGTGGAGCAATCATCATGGGGGATTTTGATCTACATTTAGAATGGAAGGATCAAAAGGGCAAAGGTAACATAGATGAGGAGTTCATGTAATGTTTTCAGGATAGTTCTGGAGTCAACCAGACATGTTCTGGCTATACCAGACCTGGTATTGTGCAATGAGATAGGATTAATTGATAACCTCGGAATGAATGCACTCCCAGATAGCAGTGATCATGATATGATTGAATTTTGCATTCAGTTTGAGGGGGAGAAGAGTGAGTCCAAGACTAGTATTTTAAACTTAAATAAGGACAATTATGAGGGCACGAAAGCAGAGCTAGCTAAAGTGAACTGGCAAATGAGGTTAAAGGGATAGGTCATTAGAGGTGCAGTGGCAGACATTGAAAGGGATGCTTCAAAATGCACACAATAGATACATTCAAATGAGAAAGAAAAATTCCAAGGAAGGACACACCATCCATAGTTAACTAAAAAAGTTAAAGACAGTATCAAACTTAAAGAAAAAACATATAATTGTGCAAAGACAGGTGGCAGGCCAGAAGATTGGAAAGAATATAAAGAACAGCAAAGAAAATTAAAAATATTAATAAAGAGAGAAAAATTAGAGCACGAGAGAAAACTAGCTAGCAGTATAAATATAGATAGTAAGCATTTATATAGATATTTAAATAAGAAAAGAGTTAACAAAGTGAGCGTTGGTCCTTTAGAAAGTGTGCCTAGCAAATTAAGAATGGAAAGCAAGGAGATGGCAAATGAAATAAACAGGTACTTTGCATCAGCCTTCACTATAGAGGACACAAGTAACATCCCAGAAAGAGCTGTAAATCAGGAAATGGAAGGAAGGGAGGAAATCAGGAAAATTACAATCACCAGGGAAGTGATATTGAGCAAATAGTCGGAGTTGCGGGCTGACAAATCCCCAAGCTTCATCCTACAGTCTTGAAAGAAGTGGCTAATGACATAGTTGATGTATTGGGTTTAATCTTCCAAAATTTTCTAGATTCGAGGAAGGTTCTATTAATTTGGAAAATAGCAAATGAAACTCCCTTACTCAAAAGGGGAAGGAAACAGAAAGCAGGATTCTACAGATCAATTAGCTTAACATCTGTCATAGGGAAAATGTTAGAGGCTATTATTAAAGATGTTATAGCAGGGCACTTAGAAAAATTCAAAACAATCAGGTAGCGTCAACATGGTTTTGTGCAGGGGAAATCATATTTAACCAATTTATTGGAATCCTTTGAAGGAGTCACATGTGCTGTGGTTAAAGGGGAAATGTTGGGGGTTCTGTATTTAGATTTCCAGGAGGCATTTGATAATGTGCCACATCAAAGTTTTTGCAGAAAATAAAAGCTCATTATGTAGGGGGCAACATATTGGCCCTGATAGAACATTGGTGAGCTAACAGGAAACAGAGGGCTGAATCGTCCCAGGTTTGAACTAAATGCAGTAGCAGGCAGGGGAAAAGGTGTTTTACCCGCTGGTAGCAATGACCAATTATTGCACTGTCATCCCGATCACATTGTGTCCTGCCTCATTAACAATGCATTCCCAGGACACATGCTGGATCACTTGATGGGACAAGCCTCTGATTCCTCCACCCTGCTGTTCAGGGGAAGGAAGTAAGTATGAATTTATGGTAAGGGAGAATTTATTGAAAAGGAATGAATTACTTAAAATCTCCAGACCTTGGGGCCTGCAAACAACAGAAAGGCCTTGGGAGCCAGACTGCAGTCAAAGCATTGGCAATAACAGCTAAGATTAAGTGTGCTCTTCAACAGATAGGGGAAGAACAGATGGTCCCAGCTTAGATAGGAGGGAAGGTTTCTGCCTGGGTGAAAAATAGTGACATACAATGCATGTACCTGTTACGAGATGTCTATTTAAAGTAAACCTATATGTTGATGAGATTGGAATCTGGAAACTGTTCTTGTACATGACCAATAATGTATAAATATGTTGAACATTTGTAATTTAGCAGAGTGCTATCTCAAGCTGTATTGAGATGGTTCTCCCCTTGCAATTGCTCGAATAAATGATTGTGACCTGTACCTGAGACTCCTGTGGTCCGTTTGTCAAAGTGACCACAGCAGTTTGGCATAGTCGGCAGGATACTTGGATCGGATCGTCGGGACAGCTCTGCAAAATGGGTGAGTATATTTTTAAAAAATACCACTTGTAGTTAGTGCAGTAAGCCTACCTGAGAACGGTCCGGTCATATATCAAAGAATCAGGAGGAGGACTCAGGTCAGGAGATAGGAGGTACCAGGAGTAAGAGGCGGAGCCGTGCAGGCAGGCTAGCGGTGCCAAAGCAGCGCAGGGAGGGCCGGACCATTACCAGAGATAGGAGGCAGAGCCGTGCTGGCAGGTTACGGTTTGAAATATAACCTTAGTCGAAGCCGCGCAGGCCAGACCCCAGTCAGGGGGAGGGCAGAGCTGTGCTGGTGGGTTACAGTTTAAAATATAACCTTAGCCAAAGCCACGCAGGGAGGCCAGGTCCCAGTGAAACCGTACATATCTCAGATAATTAAGTTGTTAGGACAGTACATATGTACCATGCAGAGATAGACGGAAAATAGGAACAGAATGCCGTCAGGGAAACAAAGTAGCGCTATGGAATTCGACTGGGGAACTGCGGACTCCATTACGAGGTTCGTAGCGGAACAGCAGTCAAAACTAATCACTAAAAATGCAGAAGGAGGGGTGGAACCCCCGAAGAACATAAGTAGTGGTGGATAGAGCAGAAAAAGGATAAGGAAAAGAAAGGGGTGATGGTTACTATTATCTTGTACCTGCAGTTGTGCAGACAGATTAGAGAGAGAGAGACAAAGTCAAATTCGGGACAGATCAGAGCAGTGGCAGCAGCTTGTAGTGATACTGATCAAGAGGAGGAGAGCTCCGAAGGAGAAACCTATGATGGATTTGGGACAAAACCGCCTTCATACGAACCAACGGCCCCTCTGTGCCCGTTGAATGCCATGGCCCTTATGGCAGTAACTGTTAGGAAAAGTAAATTCAGGAAAGGAGAATTAAAAACCGAAGAGAGAAAGGGGGCTGAGGAATGGGGGGAGGATGAAGAGATTGAGAGGGTTACGGAGAAAGTTAAGCACGTACCATTCAGCCTGGAGGAGAAACAGGTTTTGCTTAAAGAACTGCTAAGACTTAAAACTCGGCATAGCAACCCAGATTTTTGGATCAAACTGCGGGAAATGCAAGATTTCCATGCAATGCATCCCCTTGATACCCACACATTGGTGAAGGCGAAGTGCCCAGGGGATACCTGGGGAAGATTGCCCCTACAGTTTAGAAGTGGTGACTGGGCGAAACCTGGGGACTTCCCAGATCAGGAGAAGGTGACAGCCCTGCACAGGGACATTGAGGAGGCAGTTAAGGAAGCCTTGGTGGGGGGAGAGACAAATTGGAGGTCTATAATGTCCGTAGTACAGAAGAAGGGTGAGTCCGTAATGGACTATGCAGAGCAGAAGTGGGAGACGTATGTACAGTGTTCAGCACAACCGCATCCCGTGTGGGATGATGAGATTTTCCTGAAAATCTGGAAGAATGATTGGGACCCGAAAAGTCCACTACTGAATTTTCTGTAACTTAAAAAACAATGATTTGATCTAGGTTACAAAAGTTGTTTGTGCTGAAGAGGGAGAGAGAAAGAGACAAAAGGGGGGTTTCTCTAAGGGGGTTAATAAGCACTGACAGGCAGTAGCAGGGGAAATGTGAGCTTTCATCAGTTTGATGGTCCCTATTGGTAGAGCCTTCAAGATCCCTTTATTTCCTCCACTGCTTTTGGAACAGGGTTAGATGAACCAACCTTTGTACCACCCCCTTGCAGACTAGTATCACCAGCTTCCAAGCTGGTTGGGATTGATACATACGAGTTGCATTAACTCATAAGAGTTAGTATTCTAAAATTCTGAAGGAAAAGAAAAGATTACCTGAAGTTCAAGGACTTCTAGGAAAACCAAAAGGCATAAACACACGTTCTAAGTGGTTCCAATGGATAAAAGAGGGTTTCTTTTGATGAGATGAATTAAATATGAAAGGAAATCTGCACTGTAATTTGAATTTGGGACAAGGCTTGAGATGTAAAGTGCAGTGTAATTTAACAAGTTACTTTGAATAACGAGGGTGCTGCCCAAAGATAAAGAATGCATCAATAAATATATGGGACTTCTAATCTGGATACAAATCATTACACATGAAAAACGAGGTAGTTTTAATTTTGATAGCATAAATTACATTTCTTACAAAGTTTAAAATTTTGAGGTTTGGTTCGTGATAAAGTTCTCAAAAGGGAATTTTCATTTTAAAAGGTTTGACAACAATTGGCACTGATTCAAATGCTGAAAGCTTTTGTATTTGTAAGTGTGTTCCCAAAATATGAAGCTAAGCTCAAGAACTTGGCAAAGTGTGCCAGAAATCCAATTTTTGGCCGAGTTAATGAATCTGGGATAATTCTAAAAGAAACGAGTCAGACACAATTTAGTGAGTTACTTTTGAGACAATAAAATGTTGTTTGAGAAGATAAGGAAGCAAAACATGTCAATGCCTGATTTCTGTTTTTAAAACTGTTATGAGAATATTTTATTTATTTTAAAATCTCTCCATACAACCTGAACAAGATAAGATGGTAGCTGTTGCATGTGTAAAATGGTATGAGGCAAGTAGGAGAAAGAGTGAGGGAAAGAGGACACAATATACAAACTTTTTTAAGGGAAGTGAATTTGATAATCTGGCCATCAACTGAGACATTGGAAATGTACAGGGGGAGAGAAGCAAGGACCTAGAGACAGAGATCCTCGTTGACATGGAATAGATAATGCGGCCTAAAGAGCATGGAAACATTATAAACAATCAAGACAATAGAGAAACTGACATCAAGAGAATCTTAGGATGATCATGGTCAGGGGAAAAAAAACTTAAGAGGTAAACCTAAGTGGAATCTGTAGTTCAGGAATTGAAATGTAAGGAGAAATAATACTTAACAACAATTTACCACAAGATGGATACAGGTAAAGGGAAAGCTGGAAAAAGGCTAAATAGTTGTATTACTATTTGTATTAATGTGCCTGTGAGATACAAAAAGTAAGGCCCCAAGATTAACACTATGATGATAGAGTTAAGCGGCTCGTTGGGAGAACCGTCACTGGAAGTGAAGATATTGAGCCATTGAAAGATAGGATAAGAAGGTGCATTGTAGAGTCGTATTGGCAGTTTAAAGAATTGAGGTCCGACGTGGGACAGCAGCAGGAGACAGTAGACAGGAAGGAGTGGAGGGTGCCTATCCAGATGGATTCCGATCAGGGAACTCATTTCACAGGAAGAGTCATTAAAGAGATGCATAAATTTAAATTTAAACAGAAATTCCACATTTCCTACCAGCCACAGAGCTCAGGGATGGTGAAAAAGATGAACTGAACTTTAAAAAAAAAACATCATCAATCACAAAAGCAATTCAAGAGACAGGGAACAGCCCAATATTCTAATGCGCCTTAGCAGGACCACCAGGTTCACTCCATTTGAAATAACGACAAGGAGAGCAATGCAGTTACCCGAGGGAATCATAGTAGGAGTGGGAGATGTAGGACCACTAAAAGGAAGGATGCGAGACTATGTGAGGGAAATAAGTAAGCAATTGCATGAGTTAAGGAAGGAAGTCAGAGACCGACAGGTGATTAAGGATATGGAAACAGGCAAATCCAAAGGGCAACAATAGACCAAGTGGGGAATAAGGTGATGGTCAAGGTGAGCCCGGAGCGAACAGGCATGGACCATACGAGATAATTATGACAGGTGATACATGCGCACTTGTAGATATGAGAACGGGAAGTAAATGGAGGCATTATACACAGTTAATGATACATGACAATTGACCAAGCGGTAACCCGGAGAAAGGGAGCCGATGTTAATGTCTCCACAGATCTACGATCCTGGTCATAGGCGTATTAGTACTGGCAACAAGGTTGGGGATCATCACTGCTCATAGAGCATGGACAGTGCCGAATGAGATACGTAACAGGGAATAATAAATGTAACAGTAGGAGAACAAGTTCTTTCAAATTGTAGTAAGGGTTTGCTTCAGTTCAGGTGCAGGAGGTCCGCCATTATCCAGCCACCTTCCACATCTACTTCCACAGTCTGAGTAGAGATAATTGAAGCCCCTCAAACCACACCGACTGACCCACCTTGTCCGACTATGCATCCAGGACCGACGAATGGTTTGGTACTGGTTAATCAGAAGTTTTGTATGATAATGTACACCACGAGCTGGTACCCGTAGTGTTGAACATAGCTGGAATTGCCCCGCCCCAGTGGTGCTCAACCCATATTCGAGCACTATTTACGGCTCTAATGGGCCAGCTGATGACTGAAGCATCTCAGTTCAACGGAGAGATGCGATCAGGCTTGGGAGGGAACCGAGTTAAGCGCAGCCTGATAAATGATGCCACTATGATATTCAATACAGGGACATCAGTGGTTAATTCAGAACCTGGCAACTGTTGACCAGAAGGTCCGGACCCTGAGCTTTAAGCTTAAGAGATTCTAGAGTGGGGTCAGGGAATTCATAACACCCAATTAAATACAGACCAGGACATGACACGGTTAAACCAAAGCCTGGCTACCGTGCTCGAAAGTCATGCGGGGACTATCAACAAGCCGACTGAAATAGGGAAATATATTTCAGACGAAGCAAGCAAAAATGATGTTTGCAGCACCTATGGATCTTGGCCACTGGAACAAGCCTGAGAGAATTTAAGACAGATTAATTAAGGGGTAGTTCCATTATGGGTAACTAATGAGCATTTATTTAATCTTTCATGACACAAGGATCATGGCTTGATTGGTTGCCAGCTCAGAGGTTTAACATGCATATATAGAATGAATGTTGAATGTATAGTGAATAGTAATATGCTAATAGGCATTGTATTAGTAATACCTGTCATATCTACGTCAACACCCGGCAGGACATTTTTTGAGTAGAAAATATTGAGATTATACAGGAGACATAGAAGGAAATATAGTTAGCACCACATTAGAAGAGTGTAGGATAGAGGCCACCACAGTAGTATGCACACCCAATATATGAGACAGATGAAGCTAAGTGGATTTAAAGCAGCAGCAAACTGTACAATGGAAACTATATGGGCTGCAAAAGAACCAACCCATATTGCATATGCAGGGAATAGGAGATATTGTATCACAACGTGGCAGGAAAGAAACCAGTCTGGGACCAACCGGATATGCCCCATCCATAATGTGTGCCTACACCCACAGGTCCCAGCAAGGGTAGGGAAAGTGGAACTGGTTGAAATATGCAAGAGAGGAACGACTACTATTCAGGTTAAGGAAAGCCTTAAGGATAACCTGACACAGTATATGAACCAGTTCTCCTATGAAATTCCCCTATTACCAGAGCATCTAACCATGATTTGAAGACAGACTCAGCAGAACTTCCTATACACTGCAGCAACAGGTTAGAGCCTTAAAGACGGATATTGAACAAATAGATGCTTCCACCTGGTGGGAGGATCTGTGGAACTGGGGCTCGAGCATTCAGATACACCCCTGCATTCGGATTATCTCCCATGCCCTAGTCATACTACGGTTCATATTGATTATGTATCTAACGTACTTGATATACCGTACCCAGAGGTCACAAAAAAGGTGGCATTGGGGGAGCTTTAGTAAGTGGAGTAGGAATCCAGATGTTGGGATTAAAGGACCAGATGATACAGATGGTTTGACCAGTATCCATACCCTTTATGTGCCAAAACTTGATATCTGGCCAGTATCAATGGTGGCGGTAGGTAAAGGGGTTTGCGGGGGGGAATGGACAACACCACTGTAGTTGGCTACCTTGGGCTAAACCAAGGCCAAAAGGGGGAACTGTTAGGGGGAAGGAAGTAAGTACGAATTTATGGTAAGGGAGAATTTATTGAAAAGGAATGAATTACTTAAAATCTCCAGGCGACCAGGGCTACCAATGGTAATGTCACATTGGCTGCTAAAGGTTACCAGATGATTCTTGCACAGCCTTAGGGCCTGCAAACAACAGAAAGGCCTTGGGAGCTGACTGCAGTCAGAGCATTGGCAATAACAACTAAGATTAAGTGTGCTCTTCAACAGAAAGGGGAAGAACAGATGGTCCCAGCTTAGATAGGAGGGAAGGTCACTGCCTGGGTGAAAAATAGTGACATACAATGCATGTACCTGTTACAAGATGTCTATTTAATGTAAACCTATAAGTTGATGAGATCGGAATGTGGAAACTGTTCTTGTACATGACCAATAATGTATAAATATGTTGAACATTTATAATTTAGCAGAGTACTGTCACAAGCTGCATTGACATGGTTCTCCTCTTGCAATTGCTCAAATAAACAATCGTGACCTGTACTTGACACTCCTGTGGTCCGTTTGTCAAAGTGACCACAACACTGCCATCACCTCAAACCTTCAGTAATCCAGGCACCATATTTAAAGAGCACTGCCATACAGAGCTAGCTCTCTCTAAAGGACTGGAAGCTGTTGGAAAGTCATGTTGCCAAATAGAGGAAACATGTTGCCCCCAAATTTAGCGACGCCTCCCTCGGGCATTTATTGGATGCAGTGAAGGCCTGTCATGAAGTCCTGTACCCCCACTCTAGGCAAAGACCAACAAGCAAGGTCACTAATCCAGCATGGAAGGCAGTGGCAGTGGTGGTCAGCACTAATCTCCTGCAAAAGAGAACAGCTATCCAGTGCCGAAAGAGAATGAATGATCTCTTCAGTTTTTCCAGGGCAAGCCAGTCTTCTCATCACTCTCAACTCAAAGACTCATAAACCCATTACACATCCACAGGGATCTCACTCACTGCATTCCTCAGATTGCAAGGCACAATGAAGGAGTCCATCTGCCTTCAGGCTGAGGTGATAGCACCTGCATGGCAATGCACCAAAGTCAACCAAAGGCAGGATGGCGGGTGCCATGGAGATCTTGATCCAGGACACCGGTCCTGCACTGCTGCATGGGCTGAACCCCATCATTGTTGCTATAGTTAGCCTCCAACAATGTCAAAGTGAGAGTGGTGGGGGGCAGCTTGATCACACTTCAGCTTCCCCTTCTCCTCAAGGAGTCAGCCAGGGGCCCATCTGTCATGGGGAAGTTATCAGAATCAATCGTTAAGGAGGTTATAGCTGGGCACTTAGAAGAGCTCAAGGTAATAGGGAAGAGCCAGCATGGTTTTGTGAAAGGAAAATCACATTTAACTAATTTATTGGAGATTTTTGAAGGAACATCATGTACAATGGATAAAGGGGAGCCTGTAGACATATTGTACTTGGATTTCCAAAAGGCATTTGATAAGGTACTACATCAAAGATTGTTACAGAAGATACAAGTGAATGGTATCGTGGGTAACATACCGGCATGGATAGAAGATTGGCTGGCAGAAAGCAGAGAGTATGCATAAATGTGTCTTTTACTGATTGGCAGGATATGACAGGTGGAGTGGACTCTGCACTGGGGCCTCAGCTTTTTATGATTTAAATCAATGACTTAGATGAGGGAGTGAAGATGTGGTAACTAAATTTTCAGATGACACAAAGGTAGGTAGGATAGTGTGTAGTGAAGAGCACATGAGGAAATGGATACAGATAAGTTGAGAGAGTGGGCAAATATCTGGGAAATTTTGTTTAATGTGGGAAAATGTGAAGTTATTCACTTTGGCAGGAAGGGCAAAAAAGCAGAATATTACTTAAATGGAGAACGGCTGCATAATTCTGAGGTGCAGAGGGATCTAGATGTTCTAGTACATGAGTAACAAACTGTTAGTATGCATGTACAGCAAATAATTAAGAAAGCTAATGGAATGTTTATTATGAGAGGGATTGAACATAAAAGTAAGGATGTTATGCTTTAGTTATACAGGGCATTCGTGAAACCAAACCTCGAATACTGTGTGCAGTTTTGGTCTCCTTATTTAAGGAAGGATGTAAATGTATTGGAGGAGGTTCAAAGGAGGTTTACTAGATTGATAACTGGAATGAGTGGGTTGTCTTATGAGGAAAGGTTGGACAGACTGGGCTTGTTTCCACTGGGGTTTAGAAGAGTGAGGGGTGATTTGATTGAAGTATACAAGATCCTGAACAGCCTTGACAAGGTGGACGTCGAAAGGATGTTTCCTTTTGTGGATGAGTCCAGAACTGGGGGGCACTCTTTCAAAATTAGGGGTTGCCCTTTTAGAACAGAGATGAGGAGAAATTTTTTTCTCTCAGGGTTGTGCGGCTTTGGAACTCTCTGCCTCAGAAGGTGGTGGAGGCAGGGTCATTGAATATTTTTAAGGCAGAGGTAGGTAGATTCTTGTTCGGCAAGGGAATCAAAGGTTATCGGGGTTAGATGGGAATGTGGAAATCGAAATACAAGAAGATTAGCCATGGTCTTATTGAATGGCAGAGCCGGCTTGAAGGGCTGAATGGCCTACTCCTGTTCCTTTTTCTTATGTTCTTATGGATGGCCAGCGTGTAATGTGCTTCATGACTGCCCGAAACCCCACCCACCTCCACCCCTCCCCACATGGCCAATTATCGGCAGCTTCAGCCACTGGACTGCATGCTGTGCTCTCAGCTGAGGTACAGGAATTCTCCTAACCAGCACTACAAGGCTGTTAGCTAGAACCATGAGGGATACTGGTCAAAAGCTTAAATAAAGACATTGCAAAGGGCTGTAAGCACCTCCTCCAGTGACTGTGCCATGGCCGCCTTTGGCAAAGGGATTGGACAACTTGCCCAATTGGCCAATTACTCTGCTGCCCCTTAAAATGCACATTAATTTGCAGTCTGTCCCAGGAGGAAAAAAAAGTTAGGACCAATTCAAGCCTGAACTGGCATGAAGTGATGTTGAACAGGCCTGAGGTGGATTTTACCGGAAGCGAGCTGTGAACTGACAATTCCACTGGACTCATTGGAAATTCAATAGGGGCTCTCAGTGTCTGAGTAGTCACCAGCAGACACCAGTATTTCTTAGCCCACTTGAGCTGGAACCATATGGCACCTGCTGTCAGTGTTACTTCACTGAACACCGGTGAACACCTCTCTCTCTTCCCTCTCTGATTATGTCATGATGTCAATCACTGACTTTATTATTTATTTTAATTCCAGTAATCTTCAACTCTGGGTTTACCCTTGCACCCACCAGCTAAATTTCACTAGGGTTGCACACAGTCTTACCAACCAGATACAGCAATTTCCCCACTCCTCCATACACAATCTAGGCACTTCCCCCAACCCCACCTGACCCCACAAGGCAGCAGCTGGCACTGTTTCTCCCTCTCTGTCCCCTAGTGTCAGCTGCCTCTCCCCAACCTGCCACACAGACCCTGTCCCCACCCCCGCAATGTCTCTCGCCCTGAGTGTCCTCCCTCCCCAGTCTTTACCGTTCTCATCTCCACTTCCTCCAATCTTTATATTGCCTCGTGATTGGCGTGTGGCCTTAATGAAGTTGCAACTGAGGGGCATGGTGATCGTCCCATTTTTCTTATTTTCATTGCAGAAGGAAAATTGCAAAACTTCCATAAGTGACAATTTCAATGGAGATTTTCATGTGTGGAAATATATTTGTATATTCATATCTTATTTATCATTGTACATTTAGACTCGGTATTTATGTGAACTGATGTATTATTGTTCTATCGACATGATATCATCACAAAGACAATAAACAGATTACTTCATGACATCAATCACATACTTAGTTTTTATTCCATTACAGTTCCCGGAATTGTATTCACCCACCAGGCTTTTTGGGAATATGGGGTGTATAACTTGCCCGTCCTAATTAACACATTTCTCTCCCACGATTACAAGTGTGAAATGCTGGCCCCCACAGCGCAGAACAACTAGGTCTCAGTTCCAAAATGTTCAAATGAGCAGAGGTCTAGTTCAGAGCCACGTCATTGGGAAACTCTGCAAGGTAGTGTATATCACCAAACTCCATTCTAGCACAGATGGCCACTGCTTCTTCAGCCGGCACTGCTTGGATGTCAAAAGAAATGTCTGTGCCAATCCTCAAATGTGCAGGTCCTTGAATGGGTCTGTGTCTTGGATCAATAGTTCTTTGATAATCATTAGTAAGGACCTCAAAATGCCAAGATGATTTGCAGCTGTCCAATTTGTTGCTTGCCAAATTAAACAAGGGAGTTATTTCTTTTCAAATTGTCAGCTCTAGACTGCAGTGTACAAAGGAACACGCCATTCTTGCACGTTCTATGATATCCATGAGCCATTTCACCCCCAGCAACAGTATAGCTTCTTCCAGATAAAGCTGTTACATCCTGTGTATTGAAGTCCTGTATGTCATCTTTGCTATAAAGGTCTACCCCTCTGAGGGTTTCATGAGCACCGTCCTCCCCATCTTTGGGTTTAGCATTGCACAACAGAATCTTCGAATTAATGGTGAGCCAGCAAACTCACCCATTGTGAGCATCAGATTTTGCATCTTGACTCTACGCTTTTTTTATGTCAGCAAAGGTAACATTAAAGCTCATGGCACATCACCGAACAGAATACATCGATGCTTCACATTTGCTTACCTCATTGGGAAAAGCTGATTTTTGTACCAGGACGAAAGAGACCTGTCCGAGAATAACAGTGATTTCAATAAATATCTGAGAATGTCCCACTTAAACATGGCAAGCTGTAGGCCAATAGCCACATGTACCATTCAGAGGCCTTCCAGAATTTCCTTGCAGCTAATTGTCTCGGGACTTTGCTCCAAAACTTGGCGGCCGAATGAAATGCAGATGCTCATCCAGCACAGCAAAACTTCGGGAGACCCAATTTCAAATTCCTTGTTTGTTGGTGAGGAGATCCACATTTCAGTTACCTGTCTGGCAGCTCACTGAGAAGGTACATGAAGTCTGGGTGAAGTTGGTGAAGACTGGGGAAGCCCCCAAGCACTCTCTGCCAGGTGATCCCCACCAAAGGCCTAGTCAGGAAGGGAATTCCCCCCCAGGGTGAAATCAGGGAAGTTGTTTACATTTAATTAAACTACAAAGTTTATATTTAATTTAATTTCAATATTTTACATTTGATGAATGTCCTCAGTAACAGTAGCAGTGCTAAATTAATTGCAGCAATATGAAAGTTTTCTTAATCTTCACTTCCTGTACTTACAAAAGTGAATTCCAAGGTAACACCAGTTGGGTAATTGATTTTCTTGTTTGGCACAGATTTCAAGATCTCCCATCATACTCTCACATGTAAAACAGAATTCCACCATATTCAGCAGCTGATTGGCCAGTAGCTGCCCCTAGCCAATCACCGGTTGGTTACAATTAATTAATTTGGTAGCAATTAATTTAGCACTGCTACTGTCAGGCACCAGGGTTTAAAAGTGAGGCTGCAAGCACGGGAGCAGAATTCGAGTTACTCATTCGTGGAGCAAGGGTACAGAGCGGGGCAGGCAAACGCATCTTGGCACCAAAAAGCCATCCAGGATGGCGAAGGAGATGATTTGAAAGGTCATTTGGAAGGACGTTGGCAGGGCGGGTGGGTGCGGGGGGGAAGAGAAAATTTAACAATGATCTAGTTGTTGAATCCCTTGATGGTGAGAAACTGGGTGATGGCCTGCGATTGTTGAGGAGGGTGGGGGCAATGTTGACTAAGGGAAGTGAGGATAACGGAGACATGCTTTATACAATGCAGGAGAAGAGACCTGGTTTTTGACACTTATTTTGTTAATCAATCCAATCAGTTTGTCTCGGATCCAAGAATGGTTGTGTTGCAAAGTTTGCTTACGTTTGATTCCTGGAAGACAAGAACATCTGCAGGATTGTGTCAATTACAGAAAGCATTAAAAAGTTTGATCCCGAGATCCACCCTGAGTCATAGCTGTACAAAGAGAGGTGGGACCCACCAGGCAAGTGTGGGAGGCTGGATCCACTACGATATTTTTATTATTCATTCACGGCTTGTGGGCTTCGCTGGTTGGGCCAGTATTTATTGCCCATCCCTAATTGCCCTTGAGAATGTGGTGGTGAGCTGCCTTCTTAAACCACAGCGGTCCATTTGGTGTAGGTACACCCATAGTGCTCTTATGAATGGAGTTCCAAGATTTTGACCCAGCAACAGTGAAGGAACAGCAATATATTTCCAAGCCAAGATGGTGAGTGGCTTAAAGGTGGTGGTGTTCCCATCCATCTGCTGCCCTTCTCCTTCTAGATGGTAGAGGTCATGGGTTTGGAAGGGGCTGTTGAAGGAGCCTTGGTGAATTCCTGCAACGCACTTTGTCGATGCTGCGACTGTGCATCTGTGATGGAGGGAGTGAATGTTTGTGGATGCAGTACCAATCAAGCAAGCTGCTTTGTCCTGGACAGTGTCCAGCTTCTTGAGTGTTGTGGGAGCTGCATCCAGGCAAGTGGAGTGTATTCCATCACACTCCTGACGTGTGCCTTGTAGATGGTGACAGGCTTTGGCGAGTCAGAATGTGAGTTACTCATCGCATGCTTCCTAGTCTCTGACCTGCTCTTGTAGTAACAGTATTTATATGACTAGTCCAGGTCAATGGTAACCCCAAGATGTTGATAGTTGATAGTGGGGGATTCAGTGATGGTAATGCCATTGAATGTCAGGGGGAAATGGTTGGACTCTCTCTTGTTGGAGATGGTCATTGCCTGGCACTTGTGTGGCGCAAATGTTACTTGCCACTTGTCAGCCCAAGCCTAGATTTTTTCCAGGTCTTGCTGCAGTTGGACCTGGACAGTTTCAGTATCTGAGGAGTCGCGAATAGTGCTGAACATTATGCAATCGTCAGCGAACATCCCCACTTCTGACCTTATGATGTAATGAATGTCTTTGATGAAACAGCTGAAGATGATTGGTCCTAGGACACTACCCTGGGGAACTCCTGCAGTGATATCCTGGAGCTGAGATGAATGACATCCATCAGTGAGCTAAGATCATTGTTAAGCAAGTACCGCTTGATAGCACTGTTGATGGCCCTTTCCATTTCTTTACTGATGCTGGAGAGTAGACTGAAGGGGTGGTAATTGGTCAGGCTGGATTTGTCTTGCGTTTTGTGAACAGGACATATGTGGGCAATTTTCCACATAGCCTTGTAAATACCAGAGTGGTAACTGTACTGGAACAACTTGGCTAGAGGCACAGAAAGTTCCGAAGCACAAGTCTTCAAAATATTGTCAGGGCCCATAGCCCTTGCAGTATCGAGTGTCTTCAGTCATTTCTTGATGTCACTTGGAATGAATCAAAATAGCTGAAGACTGGAATCTGTGATACTGGGGTCATCTAGAGGAGGCTGAGGTGGATCATCCACTCGGCACTTCTGGCTGAAGATTGTAGCAAATGCTTCAGCCTTTTCTCTTACACTCAGGGAAGGAGAACCACAAACAGGACAATGTCTTTTATAAGGCACAGGTCCTTTTGCATGCAGGTGAATCTCAATGAAAAAGCTGAAAATTTTTCTTCTTGGCCATTAGAAATTAAATCTGCCTTTGAGACAGGCTGAGGTTTTCTTTCGCTGTCTGAACAGCTTGTTCCACGCAAGCAGCCAAGGAGCGTGATGTGCCAATGGCGAGCAATGAAGACTAATGTAGCTAGCACTTCCTCGGCCCCAATGCAGCTGGATGTTACCACAGAAACCATCCAGCATCAGGAAGAGCTGCTGATGAGTCAGAGGCTGGAGGCAAAGAATCCACAAATGTTGCTGCCAGATCTGTAGGACCTGCCTCCTTGGTCTCTCTAAACACTTTAATGTTTATATTTCCACAAGGGACACCTCTGCTGTGAGCAGTGCTCACCTCACTTGGTGGAGCTGCTGATGATGAGGGTCTAGAGCCGCTGGTACTTTGACTGGGCCAGCAGTATCAGCAGCCCACCCAATATCCTCAACTGGACTTCGAGCTCGGAGGTGGCCAATAGGGAGCAATCTCATGGGAAATAGACAGATTGGCTTCCAGCAAGTGCAGGTTTGGGACCCCTCCCACTCCCCCCACCCTTTGGTCCTAACTTCAGGATCCTGACGTCTGTGCGGAAAACCTACCTTAATGCTAATTTTCCATGATAAACCTAATTCAAAATATATGTCATAAAATACGTATTCGATGATGTACAGTATTGTAATACATTATAACACATGATAGATCTATGTAACATACAGATAATCACTATAAACCATCAGAAGCTCCCCAGAGCATTACCCTGGATCTCTAGATTATTTGTCGATGGACGAGTAATCCAGAGACCCAGGGGAAGGCTCTAGGGAGCTGGGTTCAAATCCCGCCACGCCAGATGGTGGAAGCTGAATTCAATAAAATCTGGAAATAAAAGACTAAGGCTGACCATAAAACTATTGTCTATTGTTGTAAAAACCCATCTGATTCACTTATGTCCTTTAGGGAAGAAAATCTGTTGTCCTTACTTGGTCTGGCCTACACATGATCCAGACCCACAGCAATGTGGTTGATTCTTAAATGCCCTCTGAAATGGTGTAGCAAGTCACTCAGTTGTATCAAACCATTACAAAGTCACAAAAAAGGAATGAAACTGGACGGACCAGCCGGCATCAGCCTAGGCACTGGAAGCAACAATGGCAATCACAGCCCTGTTAACCCTGCAAAGTCCTCCTTACTAACATATGGGGGCTAATGCCAAAATTGGGAGAGCTGTCTCACAGACTAGTGAAGCAACAGCCTGACATAGTCATCCACATGGAATCATATCTTACAGATAATGTCCCAGACCCCACCATCACCATTCCTGGGTATGTCCTGTCCCACCGGCAGGATTGGCCCAGCAGAGGTGGCGGCACAGTGGTGTACACTTGGGAGGGAGTTACCCTGGGAGTCTTCAACATCGACTCCAGACCTCATGAAGTCTCATGGCATCAGGTCAAACAATGGCAAGGAAACCTCCTGTTGATTACCACGTACCACCCTCCCTCGGGTGATGAATCAGTGCTGCTCCACGTTGAACACCATTTGGAGAAGCACTGAGCGTGGTAAGGGTGTACATGTACTCTGGGTGAGGGGCTTCAATGTCCATCATCAAGAGTGGCTCAGTAGCACCACTACTGACCAAGCTGTTCGAGTCCTAAAGGACAAAGCTGCTAGACTGTGTCTACGGCAGTTAGTGAGGGAACCAACAAGAGGGAAAAACCTACTTGACCTCATCCTCACAAACTTGCCCGCCACAGATGCATCTGTGCATGACAGTATCAGTAGGAGTGACCACTGCACAGTCATGGTGGAGACCAAATCCCGCCATCACATTGAGGATATCCTCCATCATGTTGTGTGGCACTGCCACAATGCTAAATGGGATAGATTTCAAACAGATCTAGCAACTCAAGACTGGGCATCCATGAGATGCTGTGGGCCATCAGCAGCAGCAGAATTGTACTCAAACACAATCTGTAACCTCATGGCCCAGCATATCCCCCATTCTACCATTACCATCAAGGCAGGGGATCAACCCTGGTTCAATGAGGAATGCAGGAGGGCATGCCAGGAGCAGCACCAGGCATACCTAAAAATAAGGTGTCCACCTGTGAAGCTATAACACAGGACTACTTGCATGCCAAACAGCATAAGCAGTAAGTAATAGACAGAGCCAAGCGATCCAACAACCAATGGATCAAATCTAAGCTCTGCAGTCCTGCCACGTCCAGTCGTGAACGGTGATGGACAATTAAACAACTCACTGGAGGAGGAGGCTCCACAAATATCCCTGTCCTCAATGATGGAGGAGCCCAGCATGTCAGTGCAAAAGGTAAGGCTGAAGCATTTGCTACAATCTTCAGCTAGAAATGCTGAGTGGATGATCTATCTCGACCTCCTCCAGAGGTCCCCAGCCTCACAGATGCCAGCCTTCAGCCAATTCGATTCACTCCACATGATATCGAGAAATGGCTGAAGCCACTGGATACTACAAAGGCTATGGGCCCTGACAATATTCTGATAAGTACTGAGGACTTGTGCTCCAGAACTTGTCACATCCCTAGCCAAGCTGTTCCAGTACAGCCACAACACAGGCATCTACCCGGCTATGTGGAAAATTGCCCAGGTAGGTCCTGTCCACAAAAAGCAGGTCAAATCCAACCCGGTAAATTACCTCTCCATCAGTCTACTGTCCGTCATCAGTAAAGTGATGAGAGGGGTCATCAACAATGCAATAAAGCAGCACTTGCTTAGTAATAACATGCTCACTGACACCCCGTTTGAGCTCTACCAGGGTCACTCAGCTCCTGACCTCATTACAGACTTAGCTCTAACATGGACAAAAGAGCTGAACTCCCAAGGTGAGGTGAGAGTGACTGCCCTTAACATCAAGGCCACATTTCACCGAGTGTGGTATCAAGGAGCCCTAGCAAAACTGGAGTCAATGCGAATCAGGGGTAAGACACTCTGTTGGTTGTAGTTATACCTAGCACAAAGGGAGATGGTTGTGGTTGACTGAGTCTTCTCAGCTCCAGGACATCACTGCAGGACTTCCTCAGAGTAGTGTCCTCGGCCCAACCATCTTCAGCTGCTTCATCAATGACCTTGCTTCCATCATAAAGTCAGAAGTGGGGATGTTCGCTGATGATAGCACAATATTCAGCACCATTTGTGACTCCTCAGATGCTGAAGCAGTCCATGTCCAAATGCAGCAAGACCTGGACAATATCCAGGTTTGGGCTGAAAAGTGGCAAGTAACATTTGTGCCACACAAGTGTCAGGCAATGGCCATCTCCAAGAAGAGAGAATCCAACCATCACCCCTTGATGTTAAATAGTATTACCATCACTGAATCCCCTATTATCAACATCCTGGGAGTCACCATTGACCAAAAACTGAACTAGATTAGCCATATAAATACTGTGGCTACAAGAGCAGATCAGAGGCTAGGAATAGTGTGACGAGTAACTCACCTCCTGACACCCCAAAGCCTGTCCACCATCTACAAGGCACAAGTCAGAGGTGTGATGGAATATTCCCCACTTACCTGGATGAGTGCAGTTCCCACAACACTCAAGAAGCTTGACACTGTCGAGGACAAAGCAGCCTGCTTGATTGGCACCACATCCACAAACATTCACTCCCTCCACCACTGACGAACATTAAAAGCAGTGTGTACCATCTACAAAGATGCACTGCAGAAATTCACCAAAGCTGCTTCAACAGCACCTTCCAAATCCACGACCACTACCATCTAGAAGGACAACGGCAGCAGATGGATGGGAAAACCACCACCTGGAAGTTCCCCTCCAAGCCACTCACCACCCTGACTTGGAAATATATCCTTCACTGTCGCTGAGTCAAAATCCTGGAACTCTCTTGCTAACAGCACTGTCGGTGTGCCTACACCACATGGACTGCAGCAGTTGAAGACAGCAGCTCACTATCACCTCCTCAAGGGCAATTAAGGTTGGGCAATAAATGCTGGCCCAGCAAGTGAAGCCCACATCCCATGAATGAAAAATAAAAGCTTGACATGGGGGAAGGAAAATTAGGCACATCAGTATAATTATAAATATTGAATTTTCATCTACCTTTACTGCCAGTGCCATTGCGACGGCACCCTGGAATGGAACCCTGTGCAGCGAGGCTGCTGGGGCCGGCCATGAGATAAGCTGTGGGCAGCAGATAAGCACTCCCTCCACTGTGTTCTCTACAGGGCGATCCCTGTGCCCCGGTGGGTTGACATGGGGAAGCCTTTGCAGTGCTCTGCACTGGGGAACCCCACCAAAAGCTTAGTCAGGAAGGGGAACCCTTGGCCCAGAAGGAAGTTCCAGTCATGCTGGTACCAGCTAGATCCAGTTCTGAATGAGAAATTGAACACAATTATGAACTGGTGTTACACTAGAGCTAATGGTTAGGATTCAGTGCTTTCAGCACTGTGGCCCGAGTTTGATTCCTGGTCAGGGAATGATGATTGACTGATTTCCAGCAAACTGTTGGAAAGAGCCAGTAATACTGGCAGACCAGAAAGAACTGCCAGTAATACTGATAGTATAAGTAGAAGCGGTCAGAACTGGTCATTTTTCCTGTTTGTCTGATGATCTTTTTTGATGGTGCACTTATATCTATTGGATGCATTCATTCATTTATTTATTTACTTATTTAATTATTTATATGATGTGGTGTTACTGGCTAGGCCAGCATTTATTCCCCATCCCTAATTGCCCTTGAGAAGGTGATGGTGAGCTGCCTTCTTGAACCTCTGTAGTGGCTCTTAGACCCCTGTCATTAGCAGCTCCACCAAGAGAGGTGGGTGCTGCTCGTGGAAGAGGTGCCCTCTGAAACAAGATAAGAATTAAACGATTTAGAGGGACCAAGCAGGCAGGTCCTGCAGATCTGGCAGGACATTTATTGCTGGTGCAGGCTTAAGTAAGCATCAACTGATGTCAATAACTGGAAGCCCACAATCCCCTTTCATTGTGTATTTTTGTTGCTGGAGATGTTCACAATTAATAAGTGTGATTCTGTAGATTTGGAGGTCAGGCAAAACACTCAGAATAAAAGTGTGCGTAAGAGTTGTGCAAATGTTATTGTGAAAAATGCCCAACCATGCTAAATTAAAATTCAGAATTGATCACAGACATAAAAACTACAAATTCTGGAAATCTGAAAGCAAAATAAACACAGAAAATATAAACCAGGTAATGAGGTCAGGAAAAGCTGTGAAAACAAATAACTGCACATCATCACTATACTGATTGCTTTTGGGCCAATTTTGTTTTTCGGTTCAGATCCATGATCTTATCTGTTATATAATTGTTCAGCCTGCCGAGCTCCTCCTCATTCAGCCCCTTCATCAAGTGATGGGTGAAACATGCTGCTGATGGGGAGGGAAGCGAAAACAATAAGCAACGGCTCATTGAAACCATGAAAATCACAACTGAGGTCACAATTGAGAAAGCAACGATATCAGTCACAGAGAGAGATACAGACTGGACTGATTCAAGAAATCAGCATAAAAAACCAGCTCTGTGCTCATGAGTTGCGAAAAACACATTTCCATTATCCCCACTCTATATCCCCCCTCAGCCAACATCCCCCGAACTCGTTTCCAACTCTCGCAGGCCATCTCCCAATTTTAAAATCTATTACAATGTCTCTGAAAATCCCATCCCAGGCACTTGTGAAAATTCAACAATCTGATCATTGTTAAGTTTTCTCTTCCCCTTCCCCCACCCCCTGCCCTACCAATGTCCTTCCATATGACCTTTCAAATCATCTCCTTCACCATCCTGGATGGCTTTTTGGTGCCAAGATGTGTTTGCCTGCCCCGCTCTGTACCTTTGCTCCACGAGTGAGTAACTCGAATTCTGCTCCCGTGCTTGCAGCCTCACTTTTAAACCCTGGTGCCAACCAGTGATTGTCACAGGGGCAGCTACTGGCCAATCAGCTGCTGAATATGGTGGAATTCTGTTTTACATGTGAGAGGATGATGAGAGATCTTGAAATCTGTGCCAAACAAGAAAATCAATTAACCAACTGGTGTCACCTTGGAATTCACTTTTGTAAGTACAGGAAGTGAAGATTAAGAAAACTTTCATATTGTTGCAATTAATTTAGCACTGCTACTGTTACTGAGGACATTCATCAAATGTAAAGTATTGAAATTGAATTAAATATAAACTTTGTAGTTTAATTAAATGTAAACAACTTCCCTGATTTCACCCTGGGGGGGAATTCCCTTCCTGACTAGGCCTTTGGTGGGTATCACCTGGCAGAGAGTGCTTGGGGGCTTCCCCAGTCTTCACCAACTTCACCCAGACTTCATGTACCTTCTCAGTGAGCTGCCAGACAGGTAACTGAAATGTGGATCTCCTCACCAACAAACAAGGAATTTGACATTGGGTCTCCCAAAGTTTTGCTGTGCTGGATGAGCGTCTGCATTTCATTCGGCCGCCAAGTTTTGGAGCAAGGCCCCAAGACAATTAGCTGAAAGGAAATTCTGGAAGGCATCTGAATGGTACATGTGGCTATTGGCCTACAGCTTGCCATGCTTAAGTGGGACACTCTCAGATATTTATTTAAATCACTGGGTTATTCTCAGACAGGTCTCTTTCGTCCTGGCACAAAAATCAGCTTCTCCCAATGAGGTAAGCAAATGTGAAGCATCGATGTATTTCTGTACGGTGATGTGCCATGAGCTTTAAGTTCCCTTTGCTGACATATCATCCAAAAAGTGTAGAGTCAAGATGCAAATTCTGACGCTTAGAATGGATGAGTTTGCTGGCTCACCATTAATTAAGATTCTGTTGTGCAATGCTAAACCCAAAGATGGGGAGGATGGTGCTCATGAAACCCTCAGAGGGGTAGACCTTTATGGCAAAGGTGACATACAGGACTTCAATCCTTAAGAAGTAACAGCTTTACCTAGAAGGGGCTATACTGTTGCTGGGGGGAAATGGCTCATGGATATCATAGAATGTGCAAGGATGGGGTGTTCTTTTGTACACTGCAGTCCAGAGCTGAAACTATGTAAAGAAATAACTCCCTTGTTTAATTTGGCAAGCAACAAATTGGACAGCTACAAATCATCTTGGCATTTCAAGGTCCTTCCTAATGATCATCAAAGAACCATTGATCCAAGACACAGACCCATTCAAGGACCTGCACATGTGAGGATCGGCACAGACATTTCTCCTGACATACAAGCAGTGCCGGCTGAAGAAGCAGCAACCACCTGTATTAAAACGGAGTTTGGTGATATATGCTACGATGCAGAGTTTCCCAATGATGTGGCTCTGAACTCGACCTCTGCTCATTTGAACATTTTGGAACTGAGACCTAGTTGTTCTGCACTGTTGGGGCCAGCATTTCACACTTGTAATCTTGGGAGAGAAATGTGTTAATTAGGACGGGCAAGTTATACATCCCATATTCGCAAAATGCCTGGTGGGCGCAAGGGTGAATGCAATTCCAGGAACTGTAATGGAATAAAAGCTAAGTATGTGATTGATGTCATGAAGTAATCTGTTTATTGTCTTTGTGATGAAATCATGCCGATAGAACAATAATACATCAGTTCACATAAATACCGAGTCTAAATGTACAACGATAAATAAGATATGAATGTACAAATATATTTCCACACATGAAAATGTCCATTGAAGTCGTCACTTATGGATTTTTTGCAATTTTCCTTCTGCAACAAAAATGAGAAAAATGGGACGATCACCATGCCCCTCAGTTGGGGCTGCATTAAGGCCACACGCCAATCACGAGAAAATATAAAGATTGGAGGAAATGGAGGTGAGAAGGATAAAGACTGGGGAGGGGGGACACTCAGGGAGAGAGACATAGCGGGGGCGGGGGCGGGTCTGTGTGGCAAGTTGGGGAGAGGTAGCTGGCACTAGGGGACAGAGAGGGAGAAACAGTGCCAGCTGCTGCCTTGTGGGGTCAGGTGGGGGTGGGGGTAACGTCCAGTTTGTGTATGGCCAGTTCACAAAGGCACTTGGTCCCTTAGCACCTCTAACTATCCTTCCCTCTTCCTGTGCCCTTCACATGTCATAAAGTATTTCATCACCCATCCTATCCTCATACTCACAGACACCTACTGGGTGTTGCACAACCAGCCCTAGTGTCTCACCAGAATGGTAGCACAAGCCACATCCATGATATCCAGTAATGTTAACTGTATTCTGCATTGCAGCAGCAAAGTGGAAACAATCTGCTGGTTACCACATTACCACCACTCCCCCAACCCAATTCCATTCAACCCATTCTTCCCGCAGCGTCCTCACTTCATTTACAACTTTATGCAGGAATAATTCCATTTTCGGCTCGTATTTTCCGAACCACAATCCATCTAGAAAAAGTTGGCTGATTCTGAGTTTTGGGAGGAGATCATTAGTCATTAAATATACAGGCTAGAATGAGCATTCAGGAGACTAAAATACTGGAACCCCATTTTTACTGATTACGAATGAGAAGTTATTTCTATTACAAAGTGTTTGGCCTTCCTCGGGCATGTTTCTGTAATACGCTCCATCATATATGTCCTCAATATTTCCCTCTACCACATATCTACAATTTTCTCCATGCTTCAGATTCTCTCTTATTTCCTCTCTCTGGAAGAGTGTCTCCAACCTCCATGATGATGTATTTGCAAGTTCCAGGAGATGCATCACCCTAGCCGATGATAAAAAATGTCTCATGCCAAATGTTAGAACCAACAACATTGCTTCTGCCTTCGTACGTTGACATCCTAGAAACAGCAGCTCGTTGAATGATTCATGGAATAAATGTCCTGCCAGCCCCTCACTGTCCTCATCTTCTTGACTCTCTTCAGCTTCACGGCCGTATGCATATTAAGCATCTGCAAAGGAAAACAGTGAGTGAACATGAAACAGCGTTTATGGGGATGGTTTCATTAGGGCAGGAAAGTGGTGTTACCCTAGTTTCAGTTAAAGGCTGATTGCCATCACTTATTGTTGTGCCAGTCCTTTTCAAAACTTCCTTGGAAGCTGGGTCCAAGAGGAGTGTGAAGCTTCTGGCAGCTCAATTCAGGATACATCACAAATTCAGGAGCCTGAATGGAAATTTGGTTGCAGAAAGTTAAAAGAAGCTCTCGCACATCATCCAGGGCATATTTTGGCCACGACGTCATGAATGGTGAGGTCAGCAGCTTCATCAATAGCTTGCTTCAGTGATAATGATGGGGCTATGTTTAGATTTTAATTGCTTCCAATTGCTTGAGATTGAATCACATTTGAAGTCGTTTGGCTGTACCTGGATCCTCTGTGGCTAATCCGTCACCAGCCCCATGATCGTCAACAGCATCTTGGTGTTACAACACACCTCTTTCTCCAGAATCCTATTCAAGAGAACAACTAGCATGGGATTTAGCAATGGCTAACTTAGCTTTCCAGGCTAATATGTTGGCCATTCTCAGTTTCAGAGGTTCAAGCCTTTCTGGATCTATGGATGATGTGTCTGAAGATCCATGTAACCAGTCTGATGGATCACCATCCTGAATCTTGTCCTGCTGTCTCTCTGATTGTATCCCCATCACTTCAGGAGAGGATAACACTGAGGCGACATGCACCCTGCCTGGTTCATCATCATCCAGAACCTCGTCCCTCTGCTGCTGTGAAGTGGTGTCCATCTCTTCAGGTTCCTGCTGTGTCACATCATGTTGCTGTTCTGGCTGACCCTGACCACCATTCACATTTGCAAGTGGGTGCTCTTCAGCCAGGCGCGCCACTTTCCACCGGTAGAGTCGATTCTGGAATTGTGTGCTTACCACCTGACTCAAGTTAAAGTTTGTAACTCTGTACACCAGGTCCTCCTGTTGGCTCCATGGCTGGTCAAATTCAATCTCGCTGGAATTGGGGATGGCTTGGTGTCTGAAGAAGCGACAGTGCAAGGCTACTGAGTTCAGAAAACTTCTCTGAGTTCAGACAACAAAGCTCCTGCTGAGGGGTTTTAGCATCAGGCAGCATTTTCCCACTTAATGGAGGCAGCTTCCTTATGGCAGCCTGGGGAGTCTGTGGAGCTGGGAGCTCCAGCCCATGAAGAAAGGTCCACCAACCCCACACGTAGCTGCCACAGCTGCAGGAGCAGCCTCCTTGGTCCCCAGAAACAATTTAATTTTTATATTGCCTCAGGGGACACCTCTGCCACCTCACCTACTACTGATGAGGGTCTAAAACCACTGACCCTTTGAATGGGCCATCAGCATCAACAACCTGCCCACTGTCCTCAACTGGACTTCGAGCTCGGAGGTGGACAGTTGGGACCTATCTCCTGGGAAATAGGTGGATTGGCTTCCAGCAAGTGCAGGTTTGGGACCCCCCACTATTGGTCCTGACGTCTATGTGGAAAACCTGCCATAATGCTTATTTTCCATGATAAACCTAATTCAAAATATATGTCATAAAATACATTTACAATGATGCACAGCATTGTAATATGTTATAATAAATCTATGTAACATAATATAATCACTATAAACCATGCAGAAGTTTGACGTGGGGTAAGGAAAATTAGGCACGTGAGTGTAATTTTGATTTGAATCGTAATCTGCCTTTACTGCCAATGCCATTGCAATGGCCCCTGGAATGGTACCCCCACACCTTCGAGAGCTCCTTTTCATTCACCCCTTCATCTTCAAATGATGGATGAAACATGCTGCAGGTTTTCTTTATTATTCATTCAAAGGATGTGGGCTTTGCTGGCTAAGCCAGCATTTATTGCCCATCCCTAATTGCCCTTGAGAAGGTGGTGGTGAGCTGCCTCCTTGAACCACTGGAGTCCATGTGGTGTTGATACACCCACAGTGCTATTAGGGAAGGAGTTCCAGGGCTTTGACCCAGCGACAGAGTTAAGGAAAGGCAATATATTTCCAAGTCAGGATGGTGAGTGACTTGGAGGGGAACTTGCAAGTGGCAGTGTTCCCATCTATCTGCTGATGGGGAGGGAAGAGGAGAAACATAAGCACCAACTCATTGAAACCATTAAAGTCACAACTGAAGTCACAAGTGAGGTAGCAATGACATCTGTTCTAAGGAGAGTTACGAACATTTAAATTAGGAGCAGGAGTAGGCCAATCTGCCCTTTCAGCCTGCTCCGCCATTCAATAAGATCATGGCTGATCCCACATTCATGCCTACCCCCGATAACCTCTCACTTCTTACCTATGAAGAATCTATCTAGCACCGCCCTAAAAATATTCAAAGCCTCTGCCTGTACTGCCTTTGGTGAAGAGAATTCCAAAGACTCACAACTCTCTGAGAGAAAAAAAATTCCTCATCTCTGTCCTAAATGGGCGACCCCCTTATTTCTAAACAGTGACCACCAAGTTCTAATTTCTCCCACAAGAGGAAACACCCTTTCCATACCCACCCTGTTACCCCTCAGGATCTTATATGTTTCCATCAAGTTGCCTCTTACTCTTCTAAACTCCAGCGGATACAAGCCTACTCTGTCCAACCTTTCCTCATAAGACAACCCTCCCAACTCAGGTATTAGTCTGGTAAACTTACTCTGAATTGCTTCCAACACATTTTCATCCTTCCTTCTGGATAGGGAAATATTTTCCTGCCTGTCTCTGTTCCAGCCTGCTTCAAGGTGGGAATGCCATTTGCATACATTACCATGTCACGAATGCTCATTAAAAACACCACTCGCCAGACTGGTGTTGCCCCTCCCAATTACGTGACAATGGCAGCGGTGAATTAGACCGGGCTAAATTGCATAGAAGTGGCATGCAGCTGTCCACACTTACTTTGCTTCTGAGTGCGAGGTGAGTGCAAAATTAAAAGCCTACCTGCAACAGTACTGCTCTGGTTTCTCAGTAATGGCAGTGAGACGTCACAATGGTCAAGGTGTAGAGTTGGTCTGCTCACTGGGTTCCTCTGTAGTCCAGGAGCGAGTGTTCTGCAGGTGTCAGGCAGGGCTGCACTCTGAAACAGAGACCAGCATTGTTACTGGTTGGGTGGTTGGGGGGTGGAAAGGAGGGGGGGGGGGGGTGCGGTGGTGGGGTGCGGTGGAGGTCAGCTGTTTATGAAGGATGACAGAGACATGAGGGTCAATGGGCTATGATGGGGCTGGAGGAGGGGAAGGAGAAGAGCAGGTCAGAGGCTGGGAATCCTGTGATAAGTAACTCACCTCCTGACTCCCCAAAGCTTGTACACCATCTACAAGGCACAAGTCAGGAGTGTGATGGAATACTCTCCACTTGCCTGGATGAGTACAGCTCCAACAACACTCAAGAAGCTGGACACCATCCAGGACACTGCAGCCCGCTTGATTGGCACCACATCCACAAACATCCACTCCCCAACACTGTCGCACAGTGGCAGCTGGGTGTGCCATCTACAAGATGCACTGTAGAAACTCACCATCCTGAAACTCACCAAGGCTCCTTAGACAGCACCTTCCAAACCCACAACCACTACCATCTAGAAGGACAAGGGCAGGAGACACATGGGTCATCACCACCTGGATGCTCCCCTCCAAGCCACTCACCATCCTGACTTGGAAATATATCGTCATTCCTTCACTGAGTCAAAATCCTGAAACTCCCTCAGCGCTGTGGATATACCGATACCACATGGACTGCAGCGGTTCAAGTAGGCAGCTCACCACCACCTTTTCAAGGGCAATTAGGGATGGGCAATAAATGCTGGCCTAGTCAGCGACACCAGCATCCCACAAATTAATTTAAAAAAGACATGGGGGTCAATGGGCTATGGTGGTGTTGAAGAAATGGGAGAATGATGGCAGGCAGAGGGGAGACTTAAGGTGGAGAAGCTGGAGCCCAACATGCAAGACTAGAATGCAGAAGGAGTTGAATTGGAATTAAACTGTATGAATGGGAGCGATGCACACAAGCTCTGGAATTGGGGGGTTTGGTGTGTTAGTGTGAGACAAGAAGGATGGGTTGCACTGAGACCTGTGAAGCAGGATGAAAAGGAGAGTGATTGGATCAGTGAAGAAGGAACGGGAGAGTTCACTGAAAGATAGTCAGAGACCCTGGTCTGGACCAAGAGGTCAGGGTGAGAAGTTAAAGGCAGTGCTGGAGCTTTGTGGACCTCATAGTCAGGCTAAGAGATTAAGGCAGACCTGGGGATTTGTGGCTCAAGCATTGTATCATAGTCCCACCCCAGCGATGGGCAAGTACTGTGTGCTCATTTGGGATAAGGCACATCTTGGTGTGCGGGGCGTGTTCATTGTCTTACAGTCAGTGGCGATGGGGTTGCCTGGCTCAGTACTGGGCTGCAGATGGGATGGTCATGGTTAGGGGGGGCTTCTGCAGCCAGTAAATGAGGAAGATGTAATAAAGGGAGGAGTAGTTGAAGCTCTCATTGCGGGATTTTCTCCTTTAAAAGTGGCCATTCACATAGCCTTGAGATGGGGAAGGGCTAGGTCCACATGGGGCATGGGGACATCAACAGTGGTGGGCTCGGGGGGAGGTCAGGAACATCCACTACAATGACAATGGGATCCAGGGTTACCGGAGGAGGCTGGAGGCTGGTTCTACCTGCTCATTGTGAGGCTTCAGGAAGATTGGAGGGACCCAGACACTGACAGCGGGACAGTCAAAGCTGGTCTCAAAATAAAAATGCAGCATCACCATCTTGAGAGCCCAAAGTTACTGTGCAGTTTGAAATCAAAACTGAAGAAGAATCGGTATGGGAGGGGTCTGAGGTAGTGTGGGAGGAGTTCAGGGCTACAGTCAGGGCCCCTCTCAGGAGGCACCCTCAAACTGTTTAGAGTCACAACATTGGCATGGAGTCCAAGCTGAGGGAAAAGAGGAAGGCTTCTTTGAGAAGGTGCAATTGGAGCCATCGTCTTTTGTTGCACTTTAACCTGGATGCTTTATACCAGTCAAGCCAGTTAGGATAGTGTCTTCTGATTTAGTCAGTGGACAGGGACAGGAGGGTGTGACTGCAAGTGAGGCAGGTAAGGGGACCCAGAGAGCAGGAGTGCAGAAGCATGAGCCTCTGCAGTTGTCCAATAGGTTTGAGGTTCTCTTAGTTGTTTGGATGAGAGCAGGGTCTGCAGGGTGGATGAGTAAACTGACCATGGCACAATGGCACAGGAAGCAATCTGAGTGGAGGGAGCAAAAAGGAATGTAGTGTATTAGGGGACAGTATAATAAGGGGGATTGACACTGTTCTCTGTAGCAAAGAGCAAGAGTCCAGAAGGCTTTGTTGCCTGCCCGATGCCAGGGTTCGGGACATCTGCTCAGGGCTGGAGAGGAACTTGCAGTGGGAGGGAGAGGATCGAGTGGTCGTGGCCCATGTAGGTACCAACAACATAGGCAGGATGAGGAAGGAGGCTCTGCGTAGTCAGTATGACAAACTAGGCACCAAATTAAGAAGCAGAACCTCAAAGGTAATCATTTCTGGATTATTACCTGAACCACGTGCAAATTGGCATAGGACAAATAAGATTAAAGAGATGAATGCATAGCTTAGAGACTGGTGTGGGAGAGGTGGGTTTCAGTTTGTGGGGCACTGGCACCAGTATTGGAGAAAGTGGGATCTGTTCCATTGGGATGGTCTATACCTGAACCGTGATGGGGCTAGTGTCCTCGCAAGCTGCCTAACTAGGGAAGTAGAGGGAGTTTTAAACTGAATAGTGAGAGCAAGGGATCAAATTTGGGAAGACATGGTAAACCAAGGAGTAGAGACAAGGCAAGAGAGATAGGTATTAATATGAGAAATGATAAACAGACTGTAACAGGAAGGCACAGAGAGTACAAATCTAAGAGTAAATCAGCAGATAAGGCTAGACCCTACAAAAATAATAAAAGGATGAAACTAAAGGCTCTGTATCTAAATGTATGTAACATTCAAAACAAAATAGAGGAACTGATAGCGCAAATAAAAATAAATAAGTGCAATTTGATAGGCACTACCGAAACATGGCTACAGAATGATGTAGATTGGGACCTGAATATTGAAGGGTATGTGACATTTAGGAAGGACAGGAAGTTAGGAAAATGTGGAGGGGTGTCTCTGTTAATTAATGATGGTATTAGCACATTAGAGAGGGATAACCTAAGTTCAGGAAACCAGGATGTAGAAGCGGTTTGGGTTGAGATGAGGAATAATAAAGGCAAGAAGTTACTTGTGGGAGTGGTGTACAGGCCCCCTAATTGTAACTACAAAGTAGGACAGAGTATAAAAGAAGAGATAATGAAAGCTTGTCAAGAAGGTACAGTGATAATCATGGGGGACTTTAATCTACATATAGACTGGAAAAATCAGATGGGCAAAGGTAGCATAGATGAAAAGTTCATAGAATGCTTTTGGGATAGTTTCTTAGAGCAGCACCTTCTGGAGCCAACCAGAGAGCAGGCTATACTAGACCTGGTGTTGAGCAACAAGATAGGATTAATTGATGACCTCCTAGGCATCCCTAGGTAGCAGTGATCATAACATGATTGAATTTTACATTCATTTTGAGGGAGAAACGAGTCTGGCCAAAACTAGTATTTTAAACTTAAATAAGGGCAATTATGAGTGCATGAAAGCAGAGTTAGCTAAAGTGAACTGGCAAATGGGGTTAAGGGATATGTCAATAGAAGTTCAGCAGCAGGCATTTTAAAGGGTACTTCAGAATATACAGAATATATACGACCCAATGATAAAGAAAAATTTCAAGTGGAGGACCCACCATCTGTGGTTAACTAAAAAAGCTAAAGATAGTGTCAAACTTAAAGAAACAGCATATAATTACACAAAGATGGATGGCAGGTCAGGAAATTGGAAAGAATATAAAGAACAGCAAAGAATGACAAGAAGATTAATAAGGGGGGGAAAATTAGTGTATTGATAAAGCTAGTAGTGATATAAACACAGATAGTAAGAGTTTCTATAGATATAGATATTTAAATAAGAAAGGAGTTAATAAAGTGAACATTAGTCCTATAGAGAATGCGTCTAGGGAATTGATAATGGAAGGTAGAGAAATGGCTGATGAATCAAACAGGTATTTTGCTTCGGTCTTCACTGTAGAGGACACACGTAACATCCTGGAAATAGCTGTAAATCAGGAAATGGAAGGGAGGGAGGAACTTGGGAAAATCACAGTCACCAGGGAAGTGGTATTGAGCAAATTGTTGGGGTTGTGGGGCTGACAAATCCCCAGGTCCGATAGGCTTCACCCTAAGGTCTTGAAAGAAGTGACTAGTGAGATAGTTGATGCATTGGTTTTAATTTTCCAAAATCTGGGCAAAGTTCCATTAGATTGGGAAATAGCAAATATAAATCCTTTTATCAAAAAGGGAGAGAAACAGAAAGCAGGAAACTATAGGCCAGTTAGCCTAACATCTCTCATAGGGAAAATGTTAAAAGCTATTATTAAAGAATTTATAGCAGGGCACTTAGAAAAATTCAAGGCAATCATGCAGAATCAACATGGTTTTGTAAAAGGAAATCAATTTTAACCAATTTATTGGAGTTCTTTGAAGGAATCACGTGTGCTGTGGAGAAAGGGGAACTGGTGGATGTACTGTACTTAGATTTCCAGATGCATTTGATAATGTGCCACATCAAAGGTTATTGCAGGAAATAAAAGCTCATGGCATAGGGGGTAACATATTGGCATGGATAGAAGATTGGCTAGCTAACTGGAAGCAGAGTTGACACAAATGGGTCTTTTTCTGGTTGGCAGGATGTGATGAGTGGTGTGCCACAGCGATCAGTGCTGGGGTCTCAACAGTTTACAATTTATATAAATGACTTGGATGAAGGGACGGAAGGAATGGAGGCAAAATTTGCTGATGACACAAATATAGGTAGGAAAGTAAATTGTGAAGAGGAGATAAGGAGGCTACAAAGGGACATGGATAGGTTAAGTGAGTGAGCAAAGATCTGGCAAATGGAATATAATGTGGACAAATGTGAAATCAGGGTTCATTTTTGCAGGAAGAATAAAACTGAAACTTATCCAAATGGTGAGAGATTGCAGAGCTCTGAGATTCAGAGGGACCTGGGTGTCCTAGTGCATGAATCACAAAAGGTTAGTATGCAGGTACAGCAAGTAATTAGGAAAGCTCATAGAATGTCATCATTTATTGTGAGGGGAATTGATTACAAAAGTAGGGAGATTATGCTTCAGTTATACAGGGCACTAGTGAGACCACATCTGGAGTATTGTGTACAGCACTGGTCTCCTTATTTAAAAAAAGATTAAATGCATTAGAAGCAATTCAGAGAAGGTTTACTACACTAATACAGGAACAGGTGGGCTGTCTTATGAGGAAAGGCTGGACAGGTTAGGCTTGTGTCCACTGGATTTAGAAGAGTAAGAGGTGACTTAATTGAAACCTTTAAGATCCTGAGGGGTCTTGATAGGGTGGATGTGAAGAGGATGTTTCCTCCTGTGGGAGAATCTAAAACTACGGGACACTGTTTAAAAATAAGGGATCCCTCATTTAAGACAGAGATGAGGGGATTTTGTTTCTCTCAGAGGGTCATGAGTTTTTGGAACTCTTCTTCAAAAGGCGGTGGAAGCAGAGTCTTTGAATATTTTTAAGGCAGAGTTAGATAGATTATTGATTAACAAGGGGGTGAAAGGTTATCAGGAGTAGACAGGAATGTGGGGATGAGGTTAATAGCCAAGTGGTTATGGTACTGGGTTTGTAACCCCAAGCTCAAGAGTTCAAATCTCACAATGGCAAACTATGAAACAATGTAACTTTATCTGAAACAGATGGAAATGTGTTTGTACTCAAAAGAGTTACATTCAGATCAGCTGTGATCTCATAGAATGGTGGAGCAGGCTCAAAGGGGCTGAGGGGCCTACTCCTGCTCCTAATTCGTATGTTTAATGACAGACTGCAGGAGTCATTGGTCTCCCTGATATTCGTTAATCTGTCTTCCTGACAAAATTCGCAATCTGTCTCTAATAATCCTCAATCTGTCTCCTTGATAATCCCTGATGTTGTGGTGGGATCACTTCCATTCTATGGTGCTCTGAGTCATGATCACTCCCCCTCTAAGATGCTGTGTGGGATCACTCCCAGTCTATGCTGCTGTGTGGGATCACCCTCAGTTGTGGTGCTGTGTGGCATGGTCACTAATCTAGTGAAAGTTTTAGGTTTTACAAAGTGTAATAATACAAGGAGTGAGGATGCTGCGATTCCAGTGAAGTCCTGCTGGTGGCACTGCTGAGATGACTTTCTGTAGCTCATCATCACCATCTGGAGGCCTCTACTGGCACTGCACCTGCTCTGAGTCAGAATTGAGAAGCCACAGGTAAAGGCAAATTACTGCAAATACTGAGTCTACATCTGCTACTCCCAATGCGGTTTCATCTACATTGAAGAGACCAAACACAGACTGGGTGACCACTTTGCAGAACATCTTTGATCTGTCTGCAAGCATGACCCATACCTCCCTGTCACTTGCCATTTCAACACTCCACCCTGGTCTCATGCCCACATGTCCGTCCTTGGCCTGCTGCAATGTTCCAGTGAAGCCCAACGCAAACTGGAGGAACAACACCTCATCTTCCGACTAGGCACTTTACAGCCTTCCGGACTGAATATTGAATTCAACAACTTCAGACTATGAACACTCTCCTCCATGCCCACCCCTTTTTGATCCCCCTTTTTTCTATATTCATTTTTATTTTTTAATTTTTATGTATTTTTTCACACTTATTTTCATGATTATTATTTTTTAAATTTACTTACATTTGTATTGATTGCTTTATCCCCAGCTTTTAGCCTATTTTCGATCTTTTTTCCCCCACCACCCTCCCCTCCCCCACCCAACCCCCACTAAGGCCATCTGTCACTTTCCAGAGTGCTTACCCTGGTCACATTCTGCTTTCCACTCTTAATGTCACCATTAGCACCCCCAAAGCCAGAACCACCACTATTAACTACCCTTTGACATTTTGTTTTTGACATCTTTTGCAATCTCTCCTTTGCCTCCACCTATCACTGGCCCTCTATCCAGATTCACCGGTTTCACCCCCCTTGAACAGCATATATTTTACCAAATTTCTACTTCCCTTCAGCTGTGGAAAAGTCATATGGACTCGAAACGTTAACTCTATCTTTCTCTCCACAGATGCTGTCAGACCTGTTAAGTTTTTCTAGCATCTTTTGTTTATGATTCAGAGACTCACAGTTTGGCAGCTGGCCATTCAGCCCATCGTGCCTGCAACACTTCACTGAAAAAGACATAAAAGGCAGGCATGATTGTATCCCCTGGTGTTATTCCCCGTCGAGCATATATGGTTCATTATGCAGCTGTCACGCTGGCTGCTGTTTTTCCTACATTACATCAGTGACTAGACTTCAAAAGTCATTGATTGTCTAAAATGCATTTTGGGAAGCACTGAACTTGTAAAAGGTACAGAAAAAAAGCACATTTCATTTTCACATTACATTAATTCATTTTCCATTAATAGTATCCCTGATAATTCTCATTCTGTCTCTGATAATCCTCAATCTGTCTGTGTTAATCCTCAATCTCTTCCTGATAATCGTTAATCTGTCTCTCTGATAATCTTCAATCTGCCTTCCTTATGAGCCTTATCTGTCTCCTTAATAAATCCTCAATCTGCGTCTCTGATAATCCTCAATCTGTCCCTGATAATAATTTTTTAATATATTTTTCTTTTCCCACCTATTTCCATTATTTTTAAATTTATTTCCAGCCATTGTTTTATCTCCACCTTTTAGCCTATTTCGATCCCTTCCCCCCACCCCACCCTCACTAGAGCCATTGTCACTTGCTTGTCCTGGTTTCTACCCTTAATGTTACCATTAGCACATTCCTTAGATAATGTCACCATCGTCAACACCCCTTTGTCCTTTTGTCTATGACATCTTTGGCAATCCCTCCCTTGCTTCCACCTATCACTAGCCCTCTATCCAGCTCTACCTGTCCCCACCCCCCTCAACCAGCTTATATTTCACCTCATTTCTATATTTCCTTAGTTCTGAGGAAGAGTCATATGGATTCAAAACGTTAACTGTATTCCTCTCCGCAGATGCTGTCAGACCTGCTGAGCTTTTCCAGCTACTTTTGCTTTTGTTTCAGATTTCCAGCATTCACAGTATTTTGCTTTTGTCCTTGATAATCCCCTGATGTTGTGGTGGGATCACTTCCATTCTATGGTGCTGTGGTCATGATCACTCCCAGATGAAGCTGCTGTGTGGGATCACTCCCAGTCTATGGTGCTGTATGGGATCACTCTCAGTCTATGGTGCTGTGTGGGATCACTCTCAGTCTATGGTGCTGTGTGGGATCACCCCAATCTAAACTGGTGTGTGGGATCACTCCCAGTCTATGGTGCTGTATGGGATCACTCTGACTCTAAACTGCTGTGTGGGATCAAGCCCAGTCTATGGTGCTGTGTGGGATCACCCCAATCTAAACTGGTGTGTGGGATCACTCCCAGTCTATGGTGCTGTATGGGATCACTCTGACTCTAAACTGCTGTGTGGGATCAAGCCCAGTCTATGGTGCTGTGTGGGATCACTCTCAGTCTATGGTGCTGTATTGGATCACTCTGACTCTAAACTGCTGTGTGGGATCACTCCCAGTCTGTGGTGCTGTGTGGGATCACTCTCAGTCTATGGTGCTGTATGGGACCACTCTGACTCTAAACTGCTGTGTGGGATCACTCCCAGTCTATGGTGCTGTATGGGATCACTCTGACTCTAAACTGCTGTGTGGGATCACTCCCAGTCTAGGGTGCTGTGTGGGATCACCCCAATCTAAACTGGTGTGTGGGATCACTCGCAGTTATGGTGCTGTATGGGATCACTCTGACTCTAAACTGCTGTTTGGGATCACTCCCAGTCTATGGTGCTGTATGGGATAACTCTGACTCTAAGCTGCTGTGTGGGATCACCCCAATCTAAACTGCTGTGTGGGATTACCCCAATCTAAGCTGCTGTGTGGGATCACTCCCAGTCTATGGTGCTGTATGGGATCACTCTGACTCTAAGCTGCTGTGTGGGATCACCCCAATCTAAGCTGTTGTGAGGGATCACTCCCAGTTATGGTGCTGTGTGACAAGGTCAGTACATTAGTGAAAGGTTTAGGTTTTACAAAGTATAACAATACTGGGATGATGCAGCAGTTCCAGTGAAGCCCTGCTGGTGGTATTACTGAGATACTTTCTGTAACTCATCACCACCATCTGGAGGCCTCTACTGGTACTGCATCTGCTCAGAGTCAGAATTCAGAGACTCAAAGAGATAAAAACAAAAAACTGCGGATGCTGGAAATCCAAAATAAAAACAGAATTACCTGGAAAAACTCAGCAGGTCTGGCAGCATCGGCGGAAAAGAAAAGAGTTGACATTTCGAGTCCTCATGACCCTTCAACAGAACTAGGTGAATCCAAGGAGAGGGGTGAAATATAAGCTGGTTTAAGGTGGGGGGAGAGAAGTGGAGGGGGGTGGTGTGGTTGTAGGGACAAGCAAGCAGTGAAAGGAGCAGATAATAAAAAGATGTCACAGACAAAAGAACAAAAGAACACAGAGGTGTTGAAGTTGGTGATATTATCTAAACGAATGTGCTAATTAACAATGGATGGTAGGGCAGTCAAGGTATAGTTCTAGTGGGGGTGGGGGGGCATAAAAGATTTAAAAATAATGGAAATAGGTGGGAAAAGAAAAATCTATATAAATTATTGGAAAAAACAAAAGGAAGGGGGAAGAAACAGAAAGGGGGTGGGGATGGAGGAGGGAGTTCAAGATCTAAAGTTGTTGAATTCAATATTCAGTCCGGAAGGCTATAAAGTCCCTAGTCGGAAAATGAGGTGCTGATCCTCCAGTTTGCGTTGGGCTTCACTGGAACAATGCAGCAAGCCAAGGACAGACATGTGGGCAAGAGAGCAGGGTGGAGTGTTAAAATGGCAAGCAACATGGAGGTTTGGGTCATTCTTGCGGCAGACCGCAGGTATTCTACAAAGCGGACACCGAGTTTACGTTTGGTCTCTCCAATGTAGAGGAGACCACATTGGGAGCAACGAATGCAGTAGACTAAGGTGGGGGAAATGCAAGTGAAATGCTGCTTCACTTGAAAAGAGTGTTTGGGCTCTTGGACGGTGAGGAGAGAGGAAGTGAAGGGGCAGGTGTTACATCTTTTGTGTGGGCATGGGGAGGTGCCATAGGTGGGGGTTGAGGAGTAGGGGGTGATGGATGAGTGGACCAGGGTGTCCCGGAGGGAACGATCACTATGGAATGCTGACGGGGGGGTGAAGGGAAGATGTGTTTGGTGGTGGCATCATGCTGGAGTTGGCAGAAATGGCAGAGGATGATCCTTTGAATGCGGAGGCTGGTGGGGTGATGAGTGTGGACAAGGGGGACACTATCATGTTTCTGGGAGGGAGGAGAAAGCATGAGGGCAGATGCGTGGGAGATGGGCCGGACACGGTTGAGGGCCCTGTCAACGACTGTGGGTGGAAAACCTCGGTTAAGGAAGAAGGAGGACATGTCAGAGGAACTGTTTTTGAAGGTAGCATCATCAGAACAGATGCGACGGAGGCAAAGGAACTGAGAGAATGGGATGGAGTCCTTACAGGAAGCGGGGTGTGAGGAGCTGTAGTCGGGCAAGCTGTGGGAGTCGGTAGGCTTGTAATGGATACTGGTGGACAGTCTATCACCAGAGATTGAGACAGAGAGGTCAAGGAAGGGAAGGGAAGTGTCAGAGATGGACCACATGAAAATGATGGAGGGGTGGAGATTGGAAGCAAAATTAATAAATTTTTCCAATGAGAGCATGAAGCAGCACCGAAGTAATCATCGATGTACCGGAGAAAGAGTTGTGGAAGGGGGCCGGAGTAGGACTGGAGCAAGGAATGTTCCACATACCCCATAAAGAGACAGGCATAGCTGGGGCCCATGCGGGTACCCATAGCCACACCTTTTATTTGGAGGAAGCGAATGGAGTTGAAGGAGAAATTGTTCAGTGTGAGAACAAGTTCAGCCAGACGGAGGAGAGTAGTGGCGGATGGGGATTGTTCGGACCTCTGTTCAAGGAAGAAGCTAAGGGCCCTCAGACCATCCTGGTGGGGGATGGAGGTGTAGAGGGATTGGACGTCCATGGTGAAGAGGAAGCGGTTGGGGCCAGGGAACTGGAAATTGTTGATGTGACGAAAGGTGTCAGGGGAATCACGGATGTAGGTGGGAAGGGACTGGACAAGGGGAGAGAGAAGTGAGTCAAGATAACGAGAAATGAGTTCCGTGGGGCAGGAGCAAACTGACACGATCGGTCTACCGGGACAATTCTGTTTGTGCATTTTGGGTAGGCGGTAAAAGCCGGCTGTCCGAGGTTGGACGATTATCAGGTTGGAAGCTGTGGGAGGAAGATCCCCAGAGGAGATGAGGTCAGTGACAGACCTGGAAACAATGGCTTGATGTTCAGTGAGGGCATCATGGTCCAGGGAGAGGTAGGAGGAAGTGTCTGCGAGTTGACACTCAGCCTCCGCGAGGTAGAGGTCAGTGCGCCAGACAACAACAGTACCACCCTTGTCAGCGGGTTTGATGACAATGTCAGGGTTGGACCTGAGAGAACGGAGTGCAGTAAGTTCAGAGAGAGAGAGACAAGAATGGGTGAGAGGAGCAGAGAAATTGAGACGACTTATGTCGCGCCGACAGTTCTCAATGAAAAGATCAAGGTAAGAATCCAGAGGGAGGGGTCCAGGTAGAGGGAGAATATTGGAGGTGGGTAAAAGGATCCGTTGAACGGGGAGAGGACTCCTGCCCAAAGAAGTGATCCCGGAGTCGAAGACGGCGGAAGAAGAGTTCAGCATCGTGCCGAGCCCGAAATTCATTCAGATGAGGGCGTAAGGGTATGAAACTAAGTCCTTTGCTAAGCACTGAATGTTCAGCATCGGAGAAGGGAAGGTCAGGGGGTATAGTGAATACAAGGCTGGGGTTGGGATTGGAAGATGGGGTGGGGACGGAGGGACAGGCAGGGGTGGAGGGTCCTGGATGGGAATTGGTGTCGATGAGTTGTTGGAGCTTGCGTTTCTTAGCACTTGAGAGAAAGAGAAAAAGTTTCTTGTTGAGGCGTCGGATGAGATGAAGAATAAAATGAAACTGGGGGCACGCGCAGCTTTGAAAAAGGGTACGGCGGTGCTGCTGGATGGAGAGGTCGAGTGTGTTCATATGGCGGCGCATGGCACTGAGTGTGGATCTCAGAATGTGACAGGAACAGCAGTCCGAGAAACGTTTTATGTCCCAGAGATATCTGTAATCCTGGGTGGGTTCAAAACATGAGGGGTGGACTTTCAGTTGAAATCAACGTGGGGTAAGTCGGAGTTGGAGACAGTCACTGAGAAAGGAGATTTGGCTGTGAAAGCGGGTTTTAGTACACACCTTGTCAAACATCAGGAGAGAAATGGAAAGCAATGAAGGTGAACAAGGCAAAAGAGAGATACGGAAGTCTTGTCGCAGAGACGAACAAAACTTCTTCAAGGTGGGCATTTCTTGAAGAGGAGTGGCCGTCAATTAAACACAGAGATAAAAACAAAAAACTGCAGATGCTGGAAATCCAATATAAAAAAAGAATTACCTGGAAAAACTCAGCAGGTCCGGCAGCATCGGCGGAAAAGAAAAGAGTTGACTTTTCGAGTTCTCATGACCCTTCCACAGAACTAGGTGAATCCAAGGAGAGGGGTGAAATATAAGCTGGTTTAAGGTGGAGGGAGAGAAGTGGAGGGGGGATATGGTTGTAGGGACAAGTAAGCAGTGATAGGAGCAGATAATCAAAAGATGACACAGACAAAAGAACAAAAGAACACATAGGTGTTGAAGTTGGCGATATTATCTAAACGAATGTGCTAATTAAGAATGAATGGTAGGGCACTCAAGGTATAGCTTTAGTGGGGGTGGGGGGGCATAAAAGATTTAAAAATAATGGAAATAGGTGGGAAAAGAAAAATCTATATAAATTATTGGAAAAAACAAAAGGAAGGGGGAAGAAACAGAAAGGGCTGGGGATGGAGGAGGGAGTTCAAGATCTAAAGTTGTTGAATTCAATATTCAGTCCGGAAGGCTGTAAAGTGCCTAGTGGGAAGATGAGGTGCTGGTCCTCCTGTTTGCGTTGGGCTTCACTGGAACAATGCAGCAAGCCAAGGACAGACATGTGGGCAAGAGAGCAGGGTGGAGTGTTAAAATGGCAAGCTACATGGAGGTTTGGGTCATTCTTGTGGAGAGACCGCAGGTGTTCTGCAAAGCGGTCACTCATTTTACGTTTGGTCTCTCCAATGTAGAGGAGACTGCATTGGGAGCAACAAATGCAGTAGACTAAGGTGGGGGAAATGCAAGTGAAATGCTGCTTCACTTGAAAGGAGTGTTTGGGCCCTTGGACGGTGAGGAGAGAGGAAGTGAAGGGGCAGGTGTTACATCTTTTTCGTGGGCATGGGGAGGTGCCATAGGTGGGGGTTGAGGAGTAGGGGGTGATGGAGGAGTGGACCAGGGTTTTCCGGAGGGAACGATCCCTATGGAATTCCGCCGGGGGGGTGAAGGGAAGATGTGCTTGGTGGTGGCATCATGCTAGAGTTGGCGGAAATGGCGGAGGATGATCCTTTGAATGTGGAGGCTGGTGGGGTGATAAGTGAGGACAAGGCTCCATCGCATCTGTTCCGATGATGCTATCTTCAAAAACTGTTCCGCTGACATGTCCTCCTTCTTCCTTAACCGAGGTTTTCCACCCATGCTCGTTGACAGGGCCCTCAACCGTGTCCAGCCCATCTCCCGCGCATCCACCCTCATGCCTTCTCCTCCCTCCCAGAAACATGATAGGGACCCCTTGTCCTCACTTATCACCCCACCAGCCTCCGCATTTAAAGGATCATCCTCCGCCACTTCCGCCAACTCCAACATGATGCCACCACCAAACACATCTTCCCTTCACCTCCCCTCCGTAGGGATCATTCCCTCCAGGAAACCCTGGTCGTCTCCTCCAACACCCCCTACTCCTCAACCCCCTCCTATGGCACCTCCCCATGCCCACACAAAAGATGTAACACCTGCCCCTGCCTCTTCACTTCCTCTCTCCTCACCGTCCAAGGGCCCAAACACTCCTTTCAAGTGAAGCAGCATTTCACTTTCATTTACCCCAACTTAGTCTACTGCATTCGTTGCTCCCAATGCGCTCTGCTCTACATTGGAGAGACCAAACGTAAACTGGGCGACCGCTTTGCAGAACACCTGCGGTCTGTCCACAAGAATGACCCAAACCTCCCTGTCGCTTGCCATTTTAACACTCCACCCTGCTCTCTTGCCCACATGTCTGTCCTTGGCTTGCTGCATTGTTCCAGTGAAGCCCAACGCAAACTGGAGGAACAGCACCTCATCTTCCGACTAGGCACTTTACAGCCTTCCGGACTGAATATTGAATTCAACAACTTTAGATCTTGAACTCCCTCCTCCATCCCCACCCCCATTCCGTTTCTTCCCCCTTCCTTTTGTTTTTTCCAATAATTTATATAGATTTTTCTTTTCCCACCTATTTCCATTATTTTTAAATCTTTTATGCCCACCCCACCCCCATTAGAGCTGTACCTTGAGTGCCCTACCATCCATTCTTGATTAGCGCATTCATTTAGATAATATCACCAACTTCAACACCTATGTGTTCTTTTGTTCTTTTGTCTGTGACATCTTTTTATTATCTGCTCCTATCACTGCTTACTTGTCCCTACAACCATATCCCCCCCTCCACTTCTCTCCCCCCACCTTAAACCAGCTTATATTTCACCCCTCTCCTTGGATTCACCTAGTTCTGTTGAAGGGTCATGACGACTCGAAACGTCAACTCTTTTCTTCTCCACCGTTGCTGCCAGACCTGCTGAGTATTTCCAGGTAATTCTGTTTTTGTTTTTATCTCTGTGTTTAGTTGACGGCCACTCCTCTTCAAGAAATGCCTACCTTGAAGAAGTTTTGTTCGTCTCTGCGACAAGATTTCCGTATCTCTCTTTTGCCTTGTTCACCTTCATTGCTTTCCATTTCTCTCCTGATGTTTGACAAGGTGTTTACTAAAACCCGCTTTCACAGCCATATCTCCTTTCTCAGTGACTGTCTCCGTCTCCGACTTACCCCACGTTGATTTCAACAGAGATTCCATCCCTCTTGTTTCGAACCCACCCAGGATTACAGGTATCTCCGGAACATAAAACGTTTCTTGGACTGCTGTTCCCATCACATTCTGAGATCCACACTCAGTGCCATGCGCCGCCATATGAACACACTCGACCTCTCCCTCCAGCAGCACCGCCGCACCCTTTTTCAAAGCTGCGCGTGCCCCCAGTTTCATTTTATTCTTCGTCTCATCCGACGCCTCAACAACTTTTTCTCTTTCTTTCAAGTGCTAAGAAACGCAAGCTCCAACAACTCATCGACACCAACACCCATCTAGGACCCTCCACCCCTGCCTGTCCCTCCGTCCCCACCCTTTCTTCCAATCCCAACCCCAGCCGTGTATTCACTATACCCCCTGACCTTCCCCTCTCCGATGCTGAACGTTCAGTGCTCAGCAATGGACTTAGTTTCATACCCTTACGCCCTCATCTCAATGAATTTCGGGATCGGCACGATGCTGAACTCTTCTTCCGCCTTCTTCGTCTCCGGGCTCACTTCTTTGGGCAGGAGTCCTCTCCCAGTTCAACGGATCCTTTTACCCATCTCCAATATTCTCCCTCCACCTGGACCCCACCCTCTGGATTCTTACCTTCTCTTGATCTTTTCTTTGAGAACTGTCGGCACGACATTAGTCGTCTCAATTTCTCTGCTCCTCTCACCCATTCTTATCTCTCTCTCTCTGAACTTACTGCATTCCATTCTCTCAGGTCCAACCCTGACATTGTCATCAAACCCGCTGACAAGGGTGGTGCTGTTGTTGTCTGGCGCACTGACCTCTACCTCGCGGAGGCTGAGCGTCAACTCGCAGACACTTCCTCCTACCTCTCCCTGGACCATGATGCCCTCACTGAACATCAAGCCATTGTTTCCAGGTCTGTCACTGACCTCATCTCCTCTGGGGATCTTCCTCGCACAGCTTCCAACCTGATAGACGCCCAACCTCGGACAGCCCGCTTCTACCTCCTACCCAAAATCCACAAACAGAACTATCCTGGTAGACTGATCATGTCAGTTTGCTTCTGCCCCACAGAACTCATTTCTCGTTATCTTGACTCCCTTCTCTCTCAACTTGTCCAGTCGCTTCCCACCTACATCCGTGATTCCTCTGACACCTTACGTCACATCAACAATTTCCAGTTCCCTGGCCCCAACCGCTTCCTCTTCACCATGGACGTCCAATCCCTCTACACCTCCATCCCCCACCAGGATGGTCTGAGGGCCCTTAGCTTCTTCCTTGAACAGAGGTCCGAACAATCCCCATCCACCACTACTCTCCTCCGTCTGGCTGAACTTGTTCTCACACTGAACAATTTCTCCTTTAGCTCCTCTCACTTCCTCCAAATAAAAGGTGTGGCTATGGGTACCCACATGGGCCCCAACTATGCCTGTCTCTTTATGGGGTATGTGGAACATTCCTTGTTCCATTCCTACTCCGGCCCCCTTCCACAACTCTTTCTCCGGTACATCGATGATTACTTCAGTGCTGCTTCATGCTCTCATTGGAAAAATTTATTAATTTTGCTTCCAATCTCCGCCCCTCCATCATTTTCACGTGGTCCATCTCTGACACTTACCTTCCCTTCCTTGACCTCTCTGTCTCATTCTCTGGTGATAGACTGTCCACCAATATCCATTACAAGCCTACCGACTCCCACAGCTACCTTGACTACAGCCCCTCACACCCCGCTTCCTGTAAGGACTCCATCTCATTCTCTCAGTTCCTTTGCCTCCGTCGCATCTGTTCTGATGATGCTACCTTCAAAAACAGTTCCTCTGACATGTCCTCCTTCTTCCTTAACCGAGGTTTTCCACCCACGGTCGTTGACAGGGCCCTCAACCGTGTCCGGCCCATCTCCCGCGCATCTGCCCTCATGCTTTCTCCTCCCTCCCAGAAACATGATAGGGTCCCCCTTGTCCTCAATTATCACCCCACCAGCCTCCGCATTCAAAGGATCATCCTCTGCCATTTCCGCCAACTCCAGCATGATGCCACCACCAAACACATCTTCCCTTCACCCCCCCGGCGGAATTCCATAGGGATCGTTCCCTCCAGGAAACCCTGGTCCACTCCTCCATCACCCCCTACTCCTCAATCCCCTCCTATGGCACCACCCCATGCCCACGAAAAAGATGCAACACCTGCCCCTTCACTTCCTCTCTCCTCACCGTCCAAGGGCCCAAACGCTCCTTTCAAGTGAAGCAGCATTTCACTTGCATTTCCCCCAACTTAGTCTACTGTATTCGTTGCTCCCAATGCGGTCTCCTCTACATTGGAGAGACCAAATGTAAACTGGGCGACCGCTTTGCAGAACACCTGCGGTCTGTCCACAAGAATGACCCAAACCTCCCTGTCGCTTGCCATTTTAACACTCCACCCTGCTCTCTTGCCCACATGTCTGTCCTTGGCTTGCTGCATTGTTCCAGTGAAGCCCAACGCAAACTGGAGGAACAGCACCTCATCTTCCGACTAGGCACTTTACAGCCTTCCGGACTGAATATTGAATTCAACAACTTTAGATCCTGAACTCCCTCCTTCATCCCCACCCCCTTTCTGTTTCTTCCCCCTTCCTTTTGTTTTTTCCAATAATTTATATAGATTTTTCTTTTCCCACCTATTTCCATTATTTTTAAATCTCTTATGCCCCCCCCCATCCCCACTAAAGCTGTACCTTGAGTGCCCTACCATCCATTCTTAATTAGCACATTCGTTTAGATAATATCACCAACTTTAACACCTATGTGTTCTTTTGTTCTTTTGTCTGTGACATCTTTTGATTATCTGCTCCTATCACTGCTTGCTTGTCCCTACAACCACACCACCACCCCCCTTCCACTTCTCTCCTCCCACTTTAAACCAGTTTATATTTCACCCCTCTCCTTGGATTCACCTAGTTCTGTTGAAGGGTCATGAGGTCTTGAAACGTCAACTCTTTTCTTCTTCACCAATGCTGCCAGGCCTGCTGAGATTTTCCAGTTAATTCTGTTTTTGTTTCAGAGAGTCACAGTTTGGCAGCTGGCCATTCAGCCCATCGTGCCTGCAACACTTCACTGAAAAAGGCATAAAAGGCAGTCATGATTGTATCCCCCGGTGTTATTCCCCGTCGAGCATATATGGTTCATTATGCAGCTGTTACGTTGGCTGCTGTTTATCCTACATTACATCAGCGACTTGTTGTCAAAAGTCATTGATTGTCTGTAATGCATTTTGGGAAGCACTGAACTTGTGAAAGGTTCAGAAAAAAAGCACATCTCATTTTCACATTACATTAATTCACCTTCCATTAATAGTATCCCTGATAATGCTCATTCTGTCCCTGATAATCCTCAGTCTGTCTCTGATAATCCTCAATGTGCCTCTGATAATCCTCAATCAGTATCATCCAGAAACTGAACTGGACTAGCCGTATAAATACTGAGCCACAAGAGCCAAACAGAGTCTAGGAATCTTGTGGTGAGTAACTCAGCTCCTGATTCCCCAAAGCCTGTCCACCATCTACAAGGCACAAGTCAGGAGTCTGATGGAATACTCCCCACTTGCCTGGATGAGTCCAAACCCACGACCGCTATCGTCTAGAAGGACAAGGGCAGCAGATGGATGGGAAAGCCACCACCTGGAAGTTCCCTCCAAGTCACTCACCATCTTGACTTGGAAATATATTGCTGTTCCTTCACTTTCAAAATCCTGGAACTCATTGCTCACAGAACTGCAATGTCCCTGTACCACGTAGACAGCAGCGGTTTAAGAACACAGCTCAACACCACCTTCTCAAGGGCAATTAGGGATTGGCAATGAATGCTGGCCCAGCCAGCGAAGCCCACAACCCGTGAATGAATTTTTAAAAATCAGTCTCACTGATGCTCCTCAATCTGTCTCTAATAATCCTCAATCTGTGTCCCTGATAATCCTCAGTCTGTCCCTGATAATCCCTGATGTTGTGGTGGGATCACTTCCATTCGATGGTGCTCTGGTTCACAATCACTCCCCCTCTAGGCTGCTGTGTGGGATCACTCCCAGTCTAAGCTGTTGTGTGGGATCACTCCCAGTTAAGGTGCCATGTGGGATCACTCCCAGTCTAAGCTGTTGTGTGGGATCACTCCCAGTTAAGGTGCCGTGTGGGATCACTCCCAGTCTAAGCTGCTTTGTGGGATCACTCCCAGTCTAAGCTGTTGTGTGGGATCACTCCCAGTTAAGGTGCCATGTGGGATCACTCCCAGTCTAAGCTGTTGTGTGGGATCACTCCCAGTTAAGGTGCCATGTGGGATCACTCCCAGTCTAAGCTGTTGTGTGGGATGACACCCAGTTAAGGTGCCGTGTGGGATCACTCCCAGTCTAAGCTGTTGTGTGGGATGACTCCCTGTTAAGGTGCCGTGTGGGATCACACCCAGTCTAAGCTGTTGTGTGGGATCACTCCCAGTCTAAGCTGTTGTGTGGGATCACTCCCAGTTAAGGTGCCGTGTGGGATCACTCCCAGTCTAAGCTGTTGTGTGGGATCACTCCCAGTTAAGCTGCCGTGTGGGATCACTCCCAGTCTAAGCTGTTGTGTGGGATCACTCCCAGTTAAGGTGCCGCGTGGGATCACTCCCAGTCTAAGCTGCTGTGTGGGATCACACCCAGTTACGGTGCCGTGTGGGATCACTCCCAGTTAAGGTGCCATGTGGGATCATTCCTAGTCTAAGCTGTTGTGTGAGATCACCCTCAGTTATGGTGCTGTGTGGCAATGTCACTAACTTAGTGAAAATATTAGGTTTTACAAAGTGTAACAATACAGCAAGGGAGGACACAGCAGTTCCAGTGGTGTCCTGCTGGTGGCACTGCTGAGATGACTGACTATAGCGCATCACCACCATCTGGAGGCCTCATCTGGTACTGCACCTGCTCTGAATCAGAATTCAGAGGCTCACAGTTTGGCAGCTGGCCATTCAGCCCATCATGCCTGTAACACTTCACTGAAAAAGACATAAAAGGCAGTCATGATTGTATTCCCCGGTGTTATTCCCCATCGAGCATATATGGTTCATTACACAGCTGTCACGCTGGCTGCTGTTTTTCCTACATTACATCAGTGACGACTTCAGAAGTCATTGATTGTCTATAATGCATTTTGGGAAGCACTGAACTTGTAAAAGGTTCAGAAAAAAAGCACATCTCATTTTCACATTACATTAATTTACCTTCCATTAATAGTATCCCTGATAATGCTCATTCTGTCTCTGATAATCCTCAATCTGTCTCTGATAATCCTTAATCTGTATCATCCAGAAATTGAACTGGACTAGCCATATAAATACATTGGCTACAATAGCCGGTCAGAAGCTAGGAATCCTGTGATGAGTAACTCACCTCCTGATTCCCCAAAGCCGGTCCTCCATCTATAAGGCACAAGTCAGAAGTGTGATGGAATGCGCCCCACTTGCCTGGATGAGTGCAGCTCCCACGACACTCAAGAAACTTGACACCATACAGGACAAATCAGCCTGCTTGATTGGCATCACATTCACAAACATTCACTCCCTACACCGCTAACGCACAGTGGCAGCAGCGTGTACCATCTACAAGATGCACAGCAGGAACTCACCAAGGCTCCTTCAACAGCACCTTCAAAACCCATGACCAGTACCATCTAGAAGGACAAGGGCTGCAGAAAGATGGGAACACCACCACCTGGAAGTTCCTATCCAAGTCACTCACCATCCTGATTTGAAAATATATCACCATTCCTTCACCATCGCTGGGTCAAAATCCTGGAACTCCCTCCTTAACAGCACTGTGGGTGTACCTACACCACATGGACTGCAGCGGTTTAAGAAGGCAGCTCCCCACCACCTTCTCAAGGGCAATTAGAGATTGGCAATGAATGCTGGCTTGGCCAGCAAAGCCCACATCCCATGAATGAATTTTTAAAAATCAGTCTCTCTGATAATCCTCAATCTGTCTCTAATAATCCACAAACTGTCTCCCTCATGCTCCTCAATCTGCCTCTGAAAATCCTCAATCTGTGTCCCTGATAATCCTCAGTCTGTCTCTGCTAACCCCAGATGTTGTGGTGGGATCACTTCCATTCTATGGTGCTCTGAGTCATGATCACTCCTCCTCTAAGGTGCCGTGTGGGATCACTCCCAGTCTAAGCTGTTGTGTGGGATCACTCCCAGTCTAAGCTGTTGTGTGGGATCACTCCTAGCTAAGGTGCCGTGTGGGATCACTCCCAGTCTAAGCTGTTGTGTGGGATCACTCCCAGTCTAAGCTGTTGTGTGGGATCACTCCCAGTCTAAGCTGTTGTGTGGGATCACTCCTAGCTAAGGTGCCGTGTGGGATCACTCCCAGTCTAAGCTGTTGTGTGGGATCACTCCCAGTCTAAGCTGTTGTGCGGGATCACTCCCAGTTAAGGTGCTGTGTGGGATCACTCCCAGTTAAGGTGCCATGTGGGATCACTCCTAGTCTAAGCTGTTGTGTGGGATCACCCTCAGTTATGGTGCTGTGTGGCAAGGTCACTAAATTAGTGAATGTTTTAGGTTTTACAAAGTGTAACAATACAGCAAGGGAAGATGCAGCAGTTCCAGTGGTGTCCTGCTGGTGACACTGCTGAGATGACTGACTAGCTCATCACCACCATCTGGAGGCCTTGTCTGGTACTGCACCTGCTCTGAATCAGAATTCAGAGGCTCACAGTTTGGCAGCTGGCCATTCAGCCCATCGTGCCTGTAACACTTCACTGAAAAAGACATAAAAGGCAGTCATGATTGTATTCCCCGGTGTTATTCCCCATCGAGCATATATGGTTCATTACACAGCTGTCACGCTGGCTGCTGTTTTTCCTACATTACATCAGTGCTTAGACTTCAAAGTCATTGATTGTCTATAATGCATTTTGGGAAGCACTGAACTTGTAAAAGGTTCAGAAAAAAAGCACATCTCATTTTCACATTACATTAATTCACCTTCCATTAATAGTATCCCTGATAATGCTCATTCTGTCTCTGATAATTCTCAATCTGTCTCTGATAATCCTTAATCTGTATCATCCAGAAGTTGAACTGGACTTGCCATATAAATACATTGGCTACAATAGCCAGTCAGAAGCTAGGAATCCTGTGATGAGTAACTCACCTCCTGATTCCCCAAAGCCGGTCCTCCATCTATAAGGCACAAGTCAGAAGTGTGATGGAATGCGCCCCACTTGCCTGGATGAGTGCAGCTCCCACAACACTCAAGAGACTTGACACCATACAGGACAAATCAGCCTGCTTGATTGGCATCACATTCACAAACATTCACTCCCTCCACCGCTAACGCACAGTGGCAGCAGGGTGTAGCATCTACAAGATGTACAGCAGGAACTCACCAAAGCTCCTTCAACAACACCTTCAAAACCCATGACCACTACCATCTAGAAGGACAAGGTCAGCAGATAGATGGGAATACCACCACCTGGAAGTTCCTATCTAAGTCACTCACCATCCTGATTTGAAAATATATCACCATTCCTTCACCATCGCTGGGTCAAAATCCTGGAACTCCCTCCCTAACAGCACTGTGGGTGTACCTACACCACATGGACTGCAGCAGCTTAAGAAGGCAGCTCCCCACCACCTTCTCAAGGGCAATTAGAGATTGGCAATGAATGCTGGCTTGGCCAGCAAAGCCCACATCCCATGAATGAATTTTTAAAAATCAGTCTCTCTGATAATCCTCAATCTGTCTCTAATAATTCACAAACTGTCTCCCTGATGCTCCTCAATCTGCCTCTGATAATCCTCAATCTGTGTCCCTGATAATCCTCAGTCTGTCTCTGATAATCCCTGATGTTGTTGTTGGATCACTTCCATTCTATGGTGCTCTGAGTCATGATCACTCCCCCTCTAGGCTGCCGTGTGTGATCACTCCCAGTTAAGGTGCCGTGTGGGATCACTCCCAGTTAAGGTGCCGTGTGGGATCGCTCCCAGTCTATGCTGCTGTGTGGGATCACTCCCAGTTAAGGTGCCGTGTGGGATCACTCCCAGTCTATGCTGCTGTGTGGGATCACTCCCAGTTAAGGTGCCGTGTGGGATCATTCCCAGTCTATGCTGCTGTGTGGGATCACCCTCAGTTGTGGTGCTGTGTGGCAAGGTCACTAATCTGGTGAAAGTTTTAGGTACATAATACAGGATGTGAGGATGCAGCAGTTCCAGTGGTGTCCTGCTGGTGGAACTGCTGAGACGACTGACTGTATCTCATCATCACCATCCGGAGGCCCCTACTGGTATTGCACCTGCTCTGAGTCAGAATTCAGAGGCTCACCACAACAAAAACAGAATTACCTGGAAAAACTCAGCAGGTCGGGCAGCATCTGCGGAGAAGAAAAGAGTTGACGTTTCGAGTCCTCATGACCCTTCAACAGAACTTGAGTGAACCCAAGAAAGGGGTGAAATATAAGCTGGTTTAACCGTTTGGCGGCTGGCCATTGAGCCCATCGTGCCTGTAGCACTTCACTGAAAAAGACATAAAAGGCAGTCATGATTGTATTCCCCGGTGTTATTCCCCGTCGAGCATATATGGTTCATTACACAGCTGTCACGCTGGCTGCTGTTTTTCCTACATTACATCAGTGACTAGACTTCAAAAGTCATTGATTATCTAAAATGCATTTTGGGAAGCACTGAACTTGTGAAAGGTGCAGAAAAAAAGCACATCTCATTTTCACATTACATTAATTCATTTTCCATTAATAGTATCCCTGATAATGTTTGATCCCTCTCCCTGAGAATGCTCTATCTGTCTGTGTTAATCCTCAATCTGTCTCCCTGGTATTCCTGAATCTGTTCCTTTGATAATTGGCGTACCAACTGCACTGTCACATAAATCAAGAGCCAAACTCTTAAAAATTAACATGCGGAGAGCACTCTGTTGCACTCCTGACTTTTGCCTTATTGATGGTGGACAAGCTTTGGCAAGTCAGGAGATGAGTTACACACTGCAGAATTTACCTCTCCCCACCCTGTCTCCCACCACCACCACTCTGCTCTTGAAGCTACAGTTTTATATGGTTGTTCCAGTTAAGTTTTTGGTCAATGGTAACCTCCTATGATGTTAATGTCAGGTTATTCAACAATGGTATTTCTTTTATTGGAGATGGCCATTGCCTGGTACTTGTGTGGATGAATGGTACTTTCCACGTATCAGTCCAAGCCTGAATGTTGTTCAAGACATGCCTCATGTGGGCATAGACTGCTTCAGTATCTGAGGAGCTGCGAATGGTACTGAACATTGTGCAATCATCAGCACTGAAGGAGGTAAAGGATGTGTGGAGAGTTACAGAGATCTGGCATCTACCTGACCATGTGGAAATTTGCCCCAATATGTTCTGTCCACCAAACCCAGGACAAGTACAACCTGGCCAATTACTGCCCCATCGTTCTGCTCTCAATCATCGGCACGGCAGCTGGTGAAATTTAAATTCAATTAATGAATCTGGAATGTAAAGTCAGTCGCAGTAATGGTGATTGTGAAATGATCATCGATTGTCGTAAAAACTCCTTTAGGGAAGGGAATCTGCCATTCTTACTCATATGGGCCTACATGTGACTCCAGACCCACAGCAACGTGTTTGACTCTTAACTGTCCTCTGAAATGTTCAGTTCAGTGGCAATTAGGGATGGGCAACAAATGCTGATTTTATCAGTGACGCCCACATCCCATGAAAGAATAAAGAAAAAGAACTAAATATTCCTTTGAATAATAAGTGCTGTGGTGGAAAGTAATGTCCCTCCCTCCCAAAACCCACCCCCACTGAGAGGCTGTCTGAAAATACCAGTGCTAGCTGATGGGTCAACTCCAAGCACCAGAGTGATGGGTGGAGGGGCAGTGATCCCACCCATCTCCCGCTTAATGCCCATTAAAGTACTTAAACAGCTCATTAAAAGCTCATTGGGGGTCAAAGTTCCGATTTTGAAGGGGCGCATGTGTTGCACATGCTCTCTGTTGATGATGAGCTGAAGGGAGGGGAACAGGCTGGGAAGCCAGACATGGCTGACTGGGAAATAAGAGGGTCAGGGGCACATTTGGTAAGAGGGTGCTGTTGGTGCTGGTCAGGTGACAGGGAGAGGGGAAAGTCATCACCTGGACATTGAATGGAGGCATCAACCCCTGGCATTATGGGAGGCAGAAAAGCATTGGGAAAGACTGCCAAGGACAACAGAGTGGCCACAAGCTAGGCTGCAGCTGGCAATGGGAGCATGCCTGTCAGATTATGTGCCCCATGACGATGAGGGAAGGGTGGAAACCTGAGCAGCAGGGGGGCATGGAAAACGTAAGAGGCATCGGAAGGACTCAGAGGCCATGTCCCCAACACAGGGTCTACTGCCAAAGATGGAGCTACCTGGAGACGACAAAGACCCAGTGCTGGAGGAGTCTGTGATTCTGCAGGCAGATGGTGACAGGAATCTGTGCCCTTGACACCGAAGATCTCACACTTCAAAGTGCACAGAAGATCCCATGAGGATTCACGAGGTTGACACGGCACCAAGAGGGGACACAGCCAGGCTTCCTGGGTGAGGTCAAAGATCCTGGATTTCCATTCTGGAATGCGGATTTCTTGGTTAATGGCCATCTCACACACTAAGTTGGACACGGGTGCTAGTGTTGCGGTCCTACTGCACAAGGAACCGTAGCTAACAGACTTCTGGCTACGAACAACTGACACCACTTTGTGGGCCTCGTACATGACTCCACTCAGCTCACACGCACGCCTGATATCTTTCCCATTTGGCCTGGCATGTGCCTTGCTCACATTCTCTCCATCTGTCTTTATGCAGGACAAGATTGCACACAATCGAGAGGAGAGGTCCCAGACCAGGGGTGGAATGCTGGACATCAAGGTCACCATTTCATTTGAGAGTCAAGCGTTGGAGCTGGTCAGAGAGGACGTAGGCCATTCCTGAGGTGACAGTGAGACTGGTGGCAAGCATCCACATGAGGATCCTGCACTACCCATCATCCCTCTGTCAATGCTACTCTGAATCCACTGTTCCATGTGTAACACAGCTGCCAAGCACTAATAATCTGCAGTTTCTCTCCTAGGCACACCTGCCACACCACCCTCACCAACCGTGAGCCCGACCCCAGTGCCAAAAGCACCTCAGATGAGGACCCAGAGGGCAGCACCGTTGAAGACCTGTCACATTGCTCACCCACACCCTCCACCAGTGCAGCAACGAGATCTCGGCAGGACCTAGATGTAGAGCAGCCTCGGGTTCACTATCTGGTGAGCGCAGCACACAATCTGTTCCATAGCGGCCGGAGGCAGGGGCATCCGAAGTCACTGGCACTCGGAGGACTGCTGGAGGCAAGGAATCTGCTGAGCCCAAGTCAGATGATGAGCCTCTGGACTCTGTCCTTGAATCAGTTGTTGGAGCTTCAAGGACAATCACAGGAACATGAGGAAGGGATGTCTGCTGCACTCCTCAGATTGCAGGGCACGATGGAGGAGTCCATGGCGGCTACCATGGAGGCTTTGGTCCTGTGCTGCTACATGAGCTGAACTCCATTGCTTACGCTATAGTTTGCCTCCGACTGTGTCAACGCGAGAGAGGTGTAGGGCAGCTCAATCTCACTCCTACTTCCCCTTCTCCTCAAGGAATCAGCCTGGGGCCATCGGGCACCCATAGGGAGGAAGACCAGCAGCTCAACAACCCGGGGCCATCCACCCAGGTGACTCTGGGAATGTCCAGCCGATCCAAATCCTCTCTTCCTGTGATCCCCTTAGCTCCAGCCCCACAGACTGAGGAAGGAGCACCACAGCAGGATACCGAAAGCAGGCCGGGGCCCTCAAGGTCTCGGCCCTCCAGAGGACGTCCACCAAAGCATCACAGACAGGGTGCAGCAGTCAGCAGTCAGAAGTCTGCCTCAACCTCCACTTTGGATGTCAGGGGGGCACCAAGACGTGGCGGCAGGATTAGGAAGGTTAAGAATAGTAACTCTTAGTGAGTCAAAACAATTAAACCAAATCAACAAAATCAGGATAAATCAGGCACAGCCCCTAATTCAGGTCAGCTGTAAAACCAAGAACAAAGTTTTAAGGAAACTTATAAACTTTAAATCAAAATGTGATTAAAGGGGTCAACAAAACATTCCAGTCCCCGCGGTGCCCACCGAGCACGGAAGGCCTCGAGAAGGTTAAGAATAGTAGATGCACAGCCTGGGCAAGAGTGTTAATTACTTGTTCATAATGTTCACTGTTGTAAATAAACTCCCAAGAATGTCTCCTTGCCTATGGCTCCTTGTTCTGATGAGCAGTGTTTGTGTCACTCGGATGTGAAACCTTGGTTACTACACAAGATAAAGGCTGGTGTCTCAGTCCAGGGTCTCTTCCCTGTGCAGAGAGTAACATTCAGATCAAAGTGATGTTCCGGCTTTCCACACCCTGAACACATTAGTGATGCCTGCACCTCGATGGTGCTGGTCATTGCTGCCAGAATGTCCTGGGCAGGTGTCACAGAGTTCAGTCATTCTCTCTCTGTGCTCTCAGTATCTTTGAGGTGGGGCTGGCCTCCCCATCTCTTCAGCATCTGTGTCCAGTGTTGCTGTGCTCCTGAAGGTCTCAGGTGCTGAAGACTGACAAAGGATCTGGAGTATTTAAAGTTTCATGGCTGCGTCTCCATAATATGACCTTGGTCACAAAGCGTAAGCGAGCTGCCCTCGGCCAGACAGGAGTCAAACATTCACAGTGGCAATGTGATGATCTATGGAGTGTCCTCACTGCATGTCATCACCATCCTCCTGGAATCTGCTGTGTCTCCAGGCCAGGGGCCTGAGCACTGAGGGTATGTGCGCTGCCATCAGCCACACAGGAATCAAACGTTCACAGATGCAAGGCGAGGATGTCGGGACTGTCCTCACTGCATCTCATCATCATCCTCCATGAATCTTGCAGCTATGAGAGCCTCCTGAGCGCGCCTGCCTTGTCTGGCCTCACTGCCAGCATCCTCGCCTTCGAGGACCTCATCACCACCATCCCTTTCGACATCCTCCTCATCGGAGGATACATGCAGCTCCTCCATCTCCTCCCCAGCCAGGTCCTCCCAGCTTTGCAGTGCCAGGTTGTGGAATGCTCAGTGAGCGACAGTGATGCGCAACACCCTCTGGGGACTGTATTGCAGTGCTCCATCTCCACCAGACCTGTTGAGGCACCGGAACTTCATTTTCAAAATGCCTATAGTTTGCTCCACCAAAGTCCAGGCAGCAGCTTGAGCCTGGTTATACTGTCACTCCACTGCAGTCTGAGGCTGCTGCATGGGCTGCATCAGCCACTTTCTCTGCAGGTAGCCCTTGTCCCTGAGGAGCCATCCCTGCATCGTCTGCGGACCCTGGAAGATGTCAGGGGTCTGACATGTGCTAAGGATGTAGGAGTTGTGACACTCCCTGAGAATCCTGCGCAGACCTGTAGGGTGTGCTTGTGGTGGTCGCACACCAGTGAACATTCAGTGAGTGGAAGCCCTTGCGGTTGACTGCTTGTTGTCATGGAGATATAAGTGCCACGTGAGTGCAGTCGATGGAATTCTGCACCTGTAGAAAACCAGAGATCACTGCAAATCCCTGCGCTCTTGCTTCCTGACTTTCCTGATCTCGGGCAAAATGCATAAAGTTCTGTGCCTTTGCGAAGATGGCATCCGTGACCTGGATACATTTGTGCCTGGAGGTCACCTGTGGAGCCCTGGGAGGAGCCACTGGCGTAAAAATTGAATGCTGTGGTCACTTTCATGGCCACTGCCAGTGGATGCCCTCCATGCCCCTGTGATGGCAAATCCTGCAGCAGGTGGCATATGGACCAACCAGTTCCCTAGACATGCGCAGTCTTTGGTGACACTGGTTCTCAGTCATCTGCAGGAATGATAAGCGCCACCTATGAACCCTGGGTAAATGAGGCATCTATGAGGTACGGCTCTCTGTGGATCTTTAACTGTGTGTGCAGGAGGCCCTGCCTCACCTTCATCTTGAGGGCGGTGCTCCTCTCATTGGCAAGCCAGGTTCCTCCGTCGCTCTCTTCACCTTCTTCTCTGCTCCCTGTAAGCCGTGAGGCATACTGCGAAATCACCAGGCTCCATGATCCTGATGTTCTCCTCCTGCAGGATCAAAGAGAGAGATGTGTAGGTTAGCGTATGTGTCCTAAGCAAATCTCTTGGTTAAATTTCACACATGCTCATTGACAGCTTGAACTATGAGGGATACTGGTTCAAACGTTAATAAAGACATTGCAAGGGGCTGTGAGCGCTTCCATCATGACCGCACCATGACCACCTTTCGCAAGGGGATTATACAATTTGCCCCGTCGTCCAATTGCTCTGCAGCCTCCTAAAATGCACATTAATTTGCAATCTGTGCCTGAGGGTGAAAAGTTCTGGAGCATTTGGTGGCACACTCATGCTTTTGGGTTGCTTGAGTGGGCAGAAAGCTTCAGAGGCCCGACTCCAAGCACATCAATGGACCTACAGCTGAACGGTCTCATCTGCAGAGGAATGTTCACTTTTGACAAGTTTTTCCAAGTGTGTGGCCACTTCCCTTAATCCTTCTTTGCCCACCTCCCCCCTCGTCCCTGGCTTCTGCTTGTATACTTCCTTCCGTCTGTGCCGCCATGCACACCCCACCCCCCCGCCCCCGGCCCCACTACCCCCAACCTGCCCGGCAACGCACTGAGAGCCAACCAGGAGAAAGCAACTTGCCTGTCCCCTGGTGTATGTGCAACACCACTCCCTTGATGTCCTACGGGTGATCCTCACAAGCGCTGCACAAGGTTGTGTGCACTCACCTCCGAGTTCCCCTCGGAGTTCAGCTCACCAGGTGCACGCCTTTTAAAGGCAGTCGTTAAGACACATCATTCTGAAGTCATGCCGACGTGGGAGGTATATCTGGAGGGGATGGTTCCAGCCTGCGGCCACAATGATAAGTTGCAAATGCATTGATATTAAGTTCCTGACGTTGGACAGCAGGAAATACAGACCACCATTGACGAGCTGAGCGTACAATTGCAAGTTTCTTTCATGGCAGCGTAAAACCGATTTTTGGCCTTTGCTATACTGTCTGCGCATGCCCGCCATGATGCCCACTGCCACCGGGAGCAGAAAATACCAGCCTGGCTCTCACAGGGGTACAGTTCCACAAACACTGACTCTCACTGGGGTACAGTTCCACAAACACTGACACTCACTGGGGTACAGTTCCACAAACACTGACTCTCACTGGGGTACAGTTCCACAAACACTGACTCTCACTGGGGTACAGTCCCACAAACACTGACTCTCACTGGGGTATAGTTCAACAAACACTGACTCTCACTGGGGTACAGTTCCACAAACACTGACTCTCACTGGGGTACAGTTCCACAAACACTGACTCTCACTGGGGTACAGTTCCACAAACACTGATACTCACTGGGGTACAGTTCCACAAACACTGACTCTCATTGGGGTACAGTTCCACAAACACTGACTCTCACTCGGGTACAGTTCCACAAACACTGACTCTCACTGGGGAACAGTTCCACAAACACTGACTCCCACTGGGGTGATGTTCCACAAACACTGACACTCACTGGGGTACATTTCCACGAACACTAACTCTCACTGGGGTACAGTTCCATAAGCACTGACTGTCACTGGGGTAATGTTCCACAAACACTGACTCTCACTTGGGTACAGTTCCACAAACACTGACTCTCACTGGGGTACAGTTCCACAAACACTGATTCTCACTGGGGTAATGTTCCACAAACACTGACTCTCACTGGCGTACAGTTCCACAAACACTGACTCTCAGTTGGGTACAGTTCCACAAACACTGACTCTCACTTGGGGACAGTTCCACAAACACTGACTCTCACTGGGGTGATGTTCCACAAATACTGACTCTCACTGGGGTACAGTTCAACAAACACTGACTCTCACTGGGGTACAGTTCCATAAGCACTGATTCTCACTGGGGTGATGTTCCACAAACACTGACTGTCACTGGGTTACAGTTCCATAAGCACTGACTCTCACTGGAGTAATGTTTCACAAACACTAACTCTCACTGGGGTGATGTTCCACAAACACTGACTCTCACTGGGGTACAGTTCCACAAACATTGACTCTCACTGGGGTTCAGTTCCACAAACACTGACTCTCACTCGGGTACAGTTCCACAAACACTGACTGTCACTGGGTTACAGTTCCATAAGCACTGACTCTCACTGGAGTAATGTTTCACAAACACTAACTCTCACTGGGGTACAGTTCCACAAACACTGACTCTCACTGGGGTACAGTTCCACAAACACTGACTCACACTGGGGTACAGTTCCATAAGCACTGACACTTACTGGGGTAATGTTCCACAAACACTTACTCTCACTGGTGTACAGTTCCACAAAGACTGACACTCACTGTGGTACAGTTCCATAGGCACTGATTCTCACTGGGGGTATGTTCCACAAACACTGACCCTCACTGGGGTACAATTCCACAAACAATGACTCTCACTGGGGTAATGTTCCACAAACACTGACTCTCACTGGGGTACGGTTCCATAAGCTCTGATTCTCACTGGGGTAATATTCCACCAACACTAACTCTCACTGGGGTACAGTTCCACAAACATTGACTCTCACTGGGGTGACGTTCCACAAACACTGACTCTCACTGGGGTACAGTTCCATAAGCACTGATTCTCACTGGGGTACAGTTCCACAAATACTGACTCTCACTGGGGAAATGTTCCACAAACACTGACTCTCACTTGGGTACATTTCCACAAACACTGACTCTCACTGGGTTACAGTTCCACAAACACTGGTTCTCACTGGGGTACAGTTCCACAAACACTGACTCTCACTGGGGTACAGTTCCATAAGCACTGATTCTCACTGGTGTAATATTCCACCAACACTAACTCTCACTGGGGTATAGTTCCACAAACACTGAATCTCACTGGGGTGACGATCCACAAACACTGACTCTCACTGGGGTATAGTTCCACACACACTGACTCTCACTGGGGTACAGTTCCATAAGCACTGATTCTCACTGGGATGATGTTCCACAAACACTGATTCTCACTGGGGTAATGTTCCACAAACACTGACTCTCACTTGGGTACAGTTCCACAAACACTGACTCTCACTGGAGTAATGTTCCACAAACACTGACTCTCACTTGGGTACAGTTCCACAAGCACTGACTCTCACTGGGGTACAGTTCCACAAACACTGGTTCTCACTGGGGTACAGTTCCACAAACACTGACTCTCATTTGGGTACAGTTCCACAAACACTGACTCTCACTAGGGTACAGTTCCACAAACACTGGTTCTCATTGGGGTACAGTTGCACAAACACTGACTCTCACTGGGGTACAATTCCACAAACACTGACTCTCACTGGGGTACCGTTCCACATATACCGACATTCACTGGGGTACAGTTCCACAAACACTGACTCTCACTGGGGTACAGTTCCATAAGCACTGATTCTCACTGGGATGATGTTCCACAAACACTGACTCTCACTTGGGTACAGTTCCACACACACTGACTCTCACTGGGGTACAGTTCCACAAACACTGGTTCTCACTGGGGTACAGTTCCACAAACACTGACTCTCACTTGGGTACAGTTCCACAAACACTGACTCTCACTAGGGTACAGTTCCACAAACACTGGTTCTCACTGGGGTACAGTTGCACAAACACGGACTCTCACTTGGGTACAGTTCCACAAACACTGACTCTCACTGGGGTACAGTTCCACAAACACTGACTCTCACTGGGGTACAGTTCCACATATACTGACACTCACTGGGGTACAGTTCCACAAACACTGACTCTCACTGGGGTACAGTTCCACAAACACTGACTCTCACATGTGTACAGTTCCTCAAACACTGACTCTCACTGGGGTAATGTTACACAAACACTGACTCTCTCTGGGGTACAATTGCACAAACACTGACTCTTACTGGGGTAATGTTCCACAAACACTGACTCTCATTGGGGTACAGTTCCACAAACACTGACTCTCACTGGGGTACAGTTCCACAGGCACTGACTCTCACTGGGGTACAATTCCACAAACACTGACTCTCACAGGGGTACAGTTCCACAATCACTGACTCTCACTGGGGTACAGTTCCACAAATACTGACTCTAACTGGAATACAGCTCCACAGGCACTCACTCTCACTGGCGTACAGTTCCACAAGCACTGACTCTCACTGGGGTTCAGTTCCAAAACACTGACTCTCACATGGGTACAGTTCCACAAACACTGACTCTCACTGGGGTACAGTTCCACAAACACTGACTCTCACTGGGGTACAATTGCACAAACACTGACTCTTACTGGGGTAATGTTCCACAAACACTGACTCTCACAGGGGTACAGTTCCACAAACACTGACTCTCACTGGGGTACAGTTCCATAAGCACTGATTCTCACTGGGGTGATGTTCCACAAACACTGACTCTCACTGGGGTACAGTTCCACAAACATTGACTCTCACTGGGGTTCAGTTCCACAAACACTGACTCTCACTCGATTACAGTTCCACAAACACTGACTGTCACTGGGTTACAGTTCCATAAGCACTGACTCTCACTGGAGTAATGTTTCACAAACACTAACTCTCACTGGGGTACAGTTCCACAAACACTGACTCTCACTGGGGTACAGTTCCACAAACACTGACTCACACTGGGGTACAGTTCCATAAGCACTGACACTTACTGGGGTAATGTTCCACAAACACTTACTCTCACTGGTGTACAGTTCCACAAAGACTGACACTCACTGTGGTACAGTTCCATAGGCACTGATTCTCACTGGGGGTATGTTCCACAAACACTGACCCTCACTGGGGTACAATTCCACAAACAATGACTCTCACTGGGGTAATGTTCCACAAACACTGACTCTCACTGGGGTACGGTTCCATAAGCTCTGATTCTCACTGGGGTAATATTCCACCAACACTAACTCTCACTGGGGTACAGTTCCACAAACATTGACTCTCACTGGGGTGACGTTCCACAAACACTGACTCTCACTGGGGTACAGTTCCATAAGCACTGATTCTCACTGGGGTACAGTTCCACAAATACTGACTCTCACTGGGGAAATGTTCCACAAACACTGACTCTCACTTGGGCACATTTCCACAAACACTGACTCTCACTGAGGTACAGTTCCACAAACACTGGTTCTCACTGGAGTACAGTTCCACAAACACTGACTCTCACTGGGGTACAGTTCCATAAGCACTGATTCTCACTGGTGTAATATTCCACCAACACTAACTCTCACTGGGGTATAGTTCCACAAACACTGAATCTCACTGGGGTGACGATCCACAAACACTGACTCTCACTGGGGTATAGTTCCACACACACTGACTCTCACTGGGGTACAGTTCCATAAGCACTGATTCTCACTGGGATGATGTTCCACAAACACTGACTCTCACTGGGGTAATGTTCCACAAACACTGACTCTCACTTGGGTACAGTTCCACAAACACTGACTCTCACTGGGGTACAGTTCCACAAACACTGGTTCTCACTGGGGTACAGTTCCACAAACACTGACTCTCATTTGGGTACAGTTCCACAAACACTGACTCTCACTAGGGTACAGTTCCACAAACACTGGTTCTCACTGGGGTACAGTTGCACAAACACGGACTCTCACTTGGGTACAGTTCCACAAACACTAACTCCCACTGGGGTACAATTCCACAAACACTGACTCTCACTGGGGTACCGTTCCACATATACCGACACTCACTGGGGTACAGTTCCACAAACACTGACTCTCACTGGGGTACAGTTCCACAAACACTGACTCTCACTGGGGTACAGTTCCATAAGCACTGATTCTCACTGGGATGATGTTCCACAAACACTGACTCTCACTGGGGTAATGTTCCACAAACACTGACTCTCACTTGGGTACAGTTCCACAAACACTGACTCTCACTGGGGTACAGTTCCACAAACACTGGTTCTCACTGGGGTACAGTTCCACAAACACTGACTCTCACTAGGGTACAGTTCCACAAACACTGGTTCTCACTGGGGTACAGTTGCACAAACACGGATTCTCACTTGGGTACAGTTCCACAAACACTGACTCTCACTGGGGTACAGTTCCACAAACACTGACTCTCACTGGGGTACAGTTCCACATATACTGACACTCACTGGGGTACAGTTCCACAAACACTGACTCTCACTGGGGTACAGTTCCTCAAACACTGACTCTCACTGGGGTAATGTTACACAAACACTGACTCTCTCTGGGGTACAATTGCACAAACACTAACTCTTACTGGGGTAATACTCCACAAACACTGACTCTCACAGGGGTACAGTTCCACAAACACTGACTCTCACTGGGGTACAGTTCCTCAAACACTGACTCTCACTGGGGTAATGTTACACAAACACTGACTCTCTCTGGGGTACAATTGCACAAACACTAACTCTTACTGGGGTAATGTTCCACAAACACTGACTCTCACAGGGGTACAGTTCCACAAACACTGACTCTCACTGGGGTACAGTTCCACAGGCACTGACTCTCACTGGGGTACAGTTCCACAAACACTGACTCTCACAGGGGTACAGTTCCACAATCACTGACTCTCACTGGGGTACAGTTCCACAAATACTGACTCTAACTGGAATACAGCTCCACAGGCACTCACTCTCACTGGCGTACAGTTCCACAAGCACTGACTCTCACTGGGGTTCAGTTCCAAAACACTGACTCTCACATGGGTACAGTTCCACAAACACTGACTCTCACTGGGGTACAGTTCCACAAACACTGACTCTCACTGGGGTACAATTCCACAAACACTGACTCTCACTGGGGTACAGTTCCACATATACCGACACTCACTGGGGTACAGTTCCACAAACACTGACTCTCACTGGGGTTCAGTTCCACAAACACTGACTCCCACATGGGTACAGTTCCACAAACACTGACTCTCACTGGGGTACAGTTCCACAAACACTGACTCTCACATGGGTACAGTTCCTCAAACACTGACTCTCACTGGGGTAATGTTACACAAACACTGACTCTCTCTGGGGTACAATTGCACAAACACTGACTCTTACTGGGGTAATGTTCCACAAACACTGACTCTCACAGGGGTACAGTTCCACAAACACTGACTCTTACTGGGGTACAGTTCCACAGGCACTGACTCTCACTGGGGTACAGTTCCACAATCACTGACTCTCACTGGGGTACAGTTCCACAAATACTGACTCTAACTGGAATACAGATCCACAGGCACTCACTCTCACTGGGGTACAGTTCCACAAGCACTAACTCTCACTGGGGTTCAGTTCCAAAACACTGACTCTCACATGGGTACAGTTCCACAAACACTGACTCTCAGTGGGGTACAGTTCCACAAACACTGACTCTCACTGGGTTACAGTTCCACAAACACTTACTCTCGCTGGGGTACAGTTCCACAAACACTGACTCTCACTGGGATCGGTGCCTATGCCCATCCTCGGTCAGGTCTGACACTGCATGCATGATAGGACAGCATTGTCATTGGGATAAGGAAAGCTCAGTGGAATTTGTTGCTTTATGTCAGCAACGATCTGCATATATATCTTCCAGTGTGGAGCACAAACATAACCGAAACCACAATCACACCAATACCCACAATCATATCCATACCCACACGTACTCATATCCACACATACCCATACCCACACATACCCATACCCACAATTATACCTGCACCCACACATGCCCATACCCACAATCATATCCATACCCACACATACTCATATCCACACATACCCATACCCACACATACCCATACCCACAATTATACCTGCACCCACACATACACATAACCACAATCATACCCATACCTACACATACCCATTCCAACAATTATACCTGCACCCACACATACCCATACCCACAATCATATCCATACCCACACATACTCATATCCACACATACCCATACCCACACATACCCATACCCACAATTATACCTGCACCCACACATGCCCATACCCACAATCATATCCATACCCACACATACTCATATCCACACATACCCATACCCACACATACCCATACCCACAATTATACCTGCACCCACACATACACATAACCACAATCATACCCATACCTACACATACCCATTCCAACAATTATACCTGCACCCACACATACCCATACCCACAATCATATCCATACCCACACATACTCATATCCACACATACCCATACCCACACATACCCATACCCACAATTATACCTGCACCCACACATGCCCATACCCACAATCATATCCATACCCACACATACTCATATCCACACATACCCATACCCATACATACCCATACCCACAATTATACCTGCACCCACACATACACATAACCACAATCATACCCATACCTACACATACCCATTCCAACAATTATACCTGCACCCACACATACCCATACCCACAATCATATCCATACCCACACATACCCATATCTACACATATCCTTATCCACACATACCCATAACCACAATTATACCTTCACACACGCATATCCATACCCACAATCATACCCATACCCACACATACCCATACTCACAATCATATCCATACCCACATCCTCACATACCAGTGCCCACACATACTCATACCCACAATCATACCCATACTCACACATACCCATATTCACACATACCCATACCCACACATACCCATACACACACATACCCATACCCACAATCATACCCATGCCCACATATACCCATACCCACAACCAAAGCCATACCCACACATACCCATACCCACAGATAACAATACCCACAGATACCAATACTCACACATACCTATACCCACAATCATATCCACTCCCTCACATAACCATACCCACACACACCCATACCCACATATATCAACACCCACACATACCCATACCCACACATATCAATACCCACACATACCCATGCCCACACATATCAATACCCACACATACCCATACCCACACATACCAATACCCAAACATACACATTCCCACAATCATACTAAAACTGACGCAGACACATACACACCCACATATATAGATAAACACACACCTACAGACACACACACACCATATTTGATCCTGAATTGTTTCCGACATCACTTACTGACTAGAACCTTTGTGAGCATACAGACTGAACCAGATGTCATACAGCTGCTGTTTGAATTCCTCCTTGTTCACTTTTGCCCTCCCTTTCTCCACTAAATGCCTGTGAGCAATCTGAGAAGACAAGGGAAGAAACCTTAGAAGCTGGAAAGGCCAGTGGCCCCAAGAGGTCCAACCCTTTCTGGTATATTGACCCCAGGCACCCAACATCTTACCATTTACTTCAATCCCACCCACACCCACACACTTCGCCCTATCCACCAATACCAGCTTCCAACCGTGTACACTGTAATGGTACCTGAAGCACCGGAGTCTCCATGACAACATCCAGAAAGGTGTGGATCTCTTGGTCCTCCTCAGGGGGTAATGATCTCCGGTTCTCTTGTGTCAGCTTCATAACTATCCAATAGGGAAATGAAATCTGAAAGGAATCACAAATTTGCCTTGTGTCAACTGATGTAGGTCTGGGTGGATGTTCCAGCCAGAGGTCTGACATTCAATATGAAAGAATATTGATATCATTGAGATGGGGGAATAGACAGAGAGGATATCAGGTATGGGTTATATAGGGAGGAATTATTGGGGTAAACCCTTAAATTTAATTTAATTTAACTTAATTTAATCTAATTTAATAAAATTTATAAAGTGGCAGAGGTTAGCACACAGGGAGATTGAAGGTTAGAGAGAAATTAACACAGAGCGAGGGTTGGAGACAGAATAACACACAGAGTGAGCGTTTGGGAGAAAATAACAGACTAATAGATATAGACAGATTAACACAGAGTGAGGGTTAGCGAGAGAGTAACACAGAGTGAGGGTTAGCGAGAGAGTAACAGTGAGGGTTAGAGAGAGAGAGTAACAGAGTGAGTGTTAGAGAGAGATTAACATAGACTGAGGGTTAGAGAGAGATTAACATAGACTGAGGGTTAGAGAGAGATTAACAGAGTGAGCATTAGAGAGAGGTTAACGCAGACTGAAGGTTAGAGGGAGATTAACGCTCTGTGAGGGTTAGACAGAGACTAACAAAGAGTGAGGATTAGAGAGATTAACACAAAGTGAGGGTTAGAGAGATTCACACAAAGGGAGGGTTAGAGAGAAATTAACAGAGTGAGGGTTAGAGAGAGATTAACACAATGTGAGGGTTAGAGAGAGATTAACATAATGTGAGGGTTAGAGAGAGATTAACACAACTTGTGAGTTAGAGAGAGATTCACACAAAGGGAGGGTTAGACAGAAATTAACAGAGTGAGGGTTAGAGAGAGATTAACACAATGTGAGGGTTAGAGAGAGACTAACACATTGTGAGGGTTAGAGAGAGATTCATACAAAGGAAGAGTTAGAGAGAAATTAACAGAGTGAGGATTAGAGAGAGGTTAAAACAGAGTGAGGGTGAGAGAGATTAATACTGAGTGAGGGTTAGAGAGAGATTAATGCAGAGTGAGTGTTAGACAGAGATTAACAGAGTAAGGATTAGAGAGAGATTAATACAGAGTGAGGGTTAGACAGAGATCGACACAGAGTGAGGTTTAGAGAGGGATTAACACTGAGTGAGGATTAAAGAGAGATTAATACAGAGTGAGTGTTAGAGAGAAATTAACACACCGTGAGGGTTAGTGAGAGATTAAACAGAGGGTTAGAGAGAGATTAACACAATGTGAGGGTTAGAGAGAGATTAACACAATGTGAGGGTTAGAGAGAGATTAACACAACGTGAGAGTTAGAGAAAGATTCACACAAAGGGAGGGTTAGACAGAAATTAACAGAGTGAGGGTTAGAGAGAGATTAACACAATGTGAGGTTTAGAGAGAGACTAACACACTGTGAGGGTTAGAGAGAGATTCATACAAAGGAAGGGTTAGAGAGAAATTAACAGAGTGAGGGTTAGAGAGGGGTTAAAACAGAGTGAGGGTGAGAGAGAGATTAATACTGAGTGAGGGTTAGAGAGAGATTAATGCAGAGTGAGTGTTAGACAGAGATTAACAGAGTAAGGATTAGAGAGAGATTAACACAGAGTGAGGGTTAGACAGAGATCGACACAGAGTGAGGTTTAGAGAGGGATTAACACTGAGTGAGGATTAAAGAGAGATTAACACAAAGTGAGTGTTAGAGAGAAATTAACACACAGTGAGGGTTAGTGAGAGATTAAACAGAGTGAGGGTTAGAGAGACATTAACACAGAGTGAGGTTAGAGAGAGATTAACAGAGTGAGGGTTAGAGAAAGATTAACAGAGTGAGCGTTAGAGAGAGGTTAATGCAGACATGAAGGTTAGAGAGAGATTAATGCAGAGCGGGTGTTAGACAGAGATCAACACAGAATGGGGGTTAGAGAGAGATTAACACTGAGTGAGTGTGAGAGAGAGATTAACACAGAGTGACGGTTAGAGAGAGATTAACACAGAGTGAGCGTTAGAGAGAGATTAACACAGAGTGTGAGGGTTAGAGAGAGATTAACAGAATGAGGGTTAGAGAGAGGTTAACACAGGGTGAACGTTAGAGAGAGATTAATGCAGAGTGAGGGTCAGGGAGAGATTAAAATGGGAAAATGAGAGTAAATGAGAATAATTCGGAAGGAGTGATATTTAGAGAGAGGGTATTTTGAAGGAGGAAGTTAACGTATGATATGAGAAATTGAGGAATCCATGTTCGAGTTTTGTGTGTGTTTAGATTTGATTTGGCAGAATGTCCTTTCTGACTCTGGGCTTTAGAATCACGGAATCACAGTGCAGAAGAGGCCCTTCGGCCCATCGAGTCTGCACCGACACGTGAGAAACACCTGACCTACCTACCTAATCCCATTTACCAGAACTTGGCCCATAGCCTTGAATGTTATGACATGCCAAGTGCTCATCCAGATACTTTTAAAGGATGTGAGGCAACTCGCCTCCACCACCCTCCCAGGCAGTGCATTCCAGACCGTCACCACCCTCTGGGTAAAAAAGTTTTTCCTTACATCCCCTCTAAACCTCCTGCCCCTCACCTTGAACTGATGCCCTCTTGTGACTGACCCTTCAACTAAGGGGAACAGCTGCTCCCTATCCACCCTGTCCATGCCCCTCATAATCTTGTACACCTCGATCAGGTCGCCCCTCAGTTTTCTCTGTTCCAACGAAAACAACCCAAGTCTATCCAACCTCTCTTCATAACTTAAATGTTTCATCCCAGGCAACATCCTGGTGAATCTCCTCTGCACCCCCTCTAGGGGTTGAATTTTCCCAGCCTTGAGGAGACGGGTTTGGATGCCAGGAAATAATGGGGAGATCAGGACGGTTTCCCAAAGCATTTCCAACTCCAGGTAAGTTTCCTAGGTGGCAGCCTTGATGTGAGGGCAGGAATGTCTTATTGAGGCTTCTAAATGAGCTATTAACCCCATTTTGCAAGGGAATTTAAATTTACTGAAGGTGTATGGGTCCCGCAGAGTTCAGAACTCAGCGGGTCAAAGGAGGCAAGAGCACAGGAGGAGATCATTGTTGCCTGAAATTGAGAGGCATTCAGTTGCGCAGAGTTTCCAAGCAGTGAGGCTCAGGGCTGCCAGTGGAAGGGAGTGCTGTTTAAAGGGCTTGCTGTGGCAAAGGCCTGCTGCTAAAGCCGGTAAATAAAAGGTATTCTCACAAGAACCATGCAACAAACTAAACCGATTCAATAGGGATAAGCCAGTGAATGTCAAAGGCTGGAAAGGGAAATGAGCGCCCTGTATTCAGTGTAGTATAAGGCTCTGGCATATACAGGTTTGATGTGGGACTGAGTATAGTGCTGACCACACAGTGATGTAAGAAGGCGCATGACACAGACCCAGGAGTCAGTGTAGTATTGAGCAGAGACTGGTCAAGACTTAAGCGTGGAGATAGCTCCTGGCCTATACCCTTTACTGTACATGTGTAAATAGTTCTACGTGTTAATAAAGACTTACAGTTAACCTACTAAAGACCACAAAAACTTCTTTAAGAGACACCGTTCTGTAACCAACATCCTCCCAACATGATGGCAACAGTAGGGGGTCAAAAACCCTCAACTTTGCAAAAATGTTGAAACAAACCAAAATGCTGGAAGGCTAAGAAAAACGTCAACAAAGCTTTCGGGCATAAAAGAAGCTTCCAAAAGAAGCAGAGGGCTCAGAGGAAAAATTCCCAGAAACGCCCCCGAGTAAAGGCCTGGAAGCTAAAGGCAGAGATTTTTACTGCAGCAAAAGACTCCATTGAATCTCTCTTGGAAGTCTAGCTTCAGAGTGCAGTGTCCACAGAGCCTGCAAGGATGAGCTAAATCTTTTAAGGTTCCAGGCTGCAGCTAAACCTGAGAACCCTTTCCCTAACTCAGTGTTAGAGGCCCTGTTGAAGGTATAGCCCGTCATTAAGACCCAATTCCCCAATCTGAGCCCCACCACGTGACCTCTATATTCGCAAGATAAGAAAGAAGAATGAATTATTTAAATCTGTTAGGAATGTTGCGACTGTGCAGCTCAGGAAACAGCAAGCACAACTTTAGATTCAAACACCTCGTTATTCGTCACAGCAAACCGCGGAACAAAGGAGTCAGCACACAGCCGATCCAGGCAGCCATTGTTAAGAGCCTGCTTCAAGAAGTGCACCATTGCCATTTTGCGGAGCCAGCCAAAACCAGCAAGCGTGGGAAATTCCCTTGCCTTGAAATACAAGAAAAGCTCCAGAGAAAATTTTTAAAAACGGAAGGCAGAGCAAAAGAAAAGCCTCTAGTACAATTCTCCAAATTACAAAAAAAAAACCCTGGATGGCCTAAACTTCTTGTTTTGAAGCTTTCATGCTGAGTTTAAAAGTTTGAAAAAAAAAGCTACTGCACAGCTGTTCTTAAAAGGGCAATGACCTTTAAAGCTGTAACTACATAAAATCAAAAATCCAATTTACCAGGTCAGTTTGGATTTATCCAAGGACCAAGCCCAAAGGGAAATGTGGCATCCTTGAGAAGTGACATTTCACATTACTGAAGTACATCAGGTCTCAGTAAAAAATCAGAGGAAGCCCAGATTATGGCCCTTTTATATCCGGGGTGGGGGTGGTGGCGGGGGGGGGCTAGATTTGGTGATCTTGCAAATCATGTTCTCCTAATGCAAGAGTTTGATAAATCTGCAACCAGCCTCAGGGAACTGTTAACAGCTTTGATGAATATTTTAATCTTCAAGCTGGGGAGAGGCAAGAGGGCACTCGAGAGGTGGGGAACCTTCCAGAAGTCCCAAAGGAATATCTATTTGAAGATCCCGACATGTTTCCAGAACTGTACTTGATAATGGGACAAGGAAAGAGCCCTATGGCAGGCCAAGCAAGAAGAAGCAGAAGAAAAATCAGAAAATGGTCCTATCAAAGCTGAACTGGAAGATTTGAAGCACAAAATTCAAGCTGAGTCTATACCTTTGAAAATGCATGATAACCTAAAGCCTTCAATGAACCAAACTGTTCAAGATCTGAACAGATAAATTTCAGAGACATCACAAAGGTACCAGGAGAAAATAATGAACCCCAATTCCACAGTTGGCGACTCTAAGCAGGAGTTGGGGAAACACAACCAGCTGTACAGCCAGGCACAACAACAGGCAGATGAGGTACTCTTGTGGCCTTGAAAGACTCTGAAGAACCTATACATGCCCCTGGAAAAACACAGAGTTTAAAAAGCCATTGAATGCTACTTCAGGAAAAGCCATGTTGTGGCTATAAGCAGTGACAAAGCAATATGGAGTGAAAAGCTGAACAAGAGAATAGACAGTTGAAAGAACAGCAAATTGTCCTTCAAGATCCTATTCAAAAACAGTACATAACCCTTCAGCAACATGACAGAATAAAGAGCACCTTGACCAGCAGAATGGCAGAACAACAGAACAAACTCAATCAGACCCTGGTAATTTACAAGAAAACTCAAGATGAAGCAATTGAGCTTTGCAACGAAAAGGAAAACCCTCACACGTTACAAAGATCCCTCAGGTCAGTTTGCTCCTCTGAAACATTACGAAATGAAACAAAATGAATTTAATGCCACTCTGAAAGAACTGACAAACCAGTTTTCAGAGGAGGTTCAGGAGTGTTCAGTATTCCAGGAGGAAGCCAACAGATCCAAGAAAGAGACTGCAGCACTGAAGGAAACAGTTGCACATGTGGAAGAAATATTGGAAGAACATTACATGTCCAAAGAGATATACGAAGAGACAAAAATCAAGAGAAAAGAACGGCAACTGAAGGTAGAATTTCTCAATAAAGAGCCTGAGGTGTTTCAAAAACAATTGGCAGAAGTGCACTTACAGAAAGTGAGCTTGAAGGATAGCACAGAAAATAGGTTCTGCCAAGGAAAACTGATCCACTCAAAAAATCAACTTCCATGTACAAATGATGAGTTTGTTATTAAAAAAATAGGAACTGATGAGAACACTGGAGTGTCACTCACAGGAAGTAGAACACTTGAAAGAGGACTTGAAATGCTTAAATGATGAACTTGCACAAAAAAATTCAACAAAGCATTTATTGCCTATCCCTAATTACCCTTGTTCAGAGGGCATTTTTTAACAGTCAACCACATTGCTGTGGGTCTGGAGTCACATACAGGCTAGATGAGGTAAGGACAGTAGGTGTCCTTCCCTAAAGGACATTAGTGAACCAGATGGGTTTTTATAACAATCAGCAATGGTCTCATAGTCATCATTTGACTTTTAATTCCAAATTTTTATTGAATCTGCTGTGGTGGGATTTGAACCCAGGTGCCCAGAGTATTACCCTGGGTTGCTGGTCTAGTGACAATACCACTGTGCCACTGCCTCCACCACCAGAGAATCACTGACCAAAACCAATGAAATTGTTGAACTTTGATCCAAACTGAACAACATAATGAACAAAATGCAAAGTATGGAAGAGCAAATCCAGACTTCAAAAGCAGATAAGGAGAATTCTAAGAAATACCTTGAGGAGTTAACAAATGAACTGAAAGAGTCTAAACAGCAGTCAGTGACCAGGCAAAAAACATTCCGAACAGAACTGAATGCCCAGGTGAAGTTGTCAAACTTATATAAGTGTTCTGAAGAAAACTCTGAGATGAAGACGATTCAATTTACCAGATTAGTTGCTGAACCGAATGAAAAGACTCGTAAGCTCGAAAAACAACTAAAAAAGAAAGTAATCAAAAATTTGGCTAAAATTATGAAACAGGTGCAAATGAATGTTCCATTGTTGAAACATAGACGTCCACCTACATCGAGACGGCCCACACGGCAAAAGAAGAGAAAGAAGCGCCAAGGAGACGAATACAATGTTTGTCCGCCCCACATGAAACAGTTTAGAGTAGCAGCAAACACTGGTTAACGCAAAGGAATGGCAGACAAGGATGAAAGCATACCTAGATGCCAGCCCAAACTCCAAGCCAACGGGAAGAACCAGACCATACCACTCCCCCAACAGAATGGCGAACGAGATATGGAAGGGTTATAAGGCCTCCAGGCCGCCTGAACCTGTAAATTCCAGGACTTGAAGGGGGGCGACGGGGGTAATGAGAATGTCATAATAGCGCTAATATGGTAATAGCAATAACGCAGTAATAGAAATAATGTGGCAACATTAATATAAATGTATGAAACTGATAATAATGTAGGACATGAAGTAAACTATTATAACTCCATATACATTGGATAAAGACTTTGGGGGAGGTGTAGTATAAATGTCTGACACATACAGGGATAATGTGGGACTGAGTACTGTACCACTCACACAGTGATGTAAGAAGGCACATGACCCTGAAGGAGATAGCTGAAGAGATAGTGGAGGCGTCAGTGGTGATCTTTCAGGAATCACTGGAGTCAGGGAGGGTCCCAGAGGACTGGAAAATCGCTAATGTAACCCCCCTGTTTAAGAAGGGAGTGAGGCAAAAGACGGGAAATTACAGGCCGATTAGCCTGACCTCAGTCGTTGGTAAGATTTTAGAGTCCATTATTAAGGATGCGATTTCAGAATACTTGGAAGTGCATGATAAAAAAGGGCAAAGTCAGCATGGTTTCATCAATGGGAGGTCATGGCTGACAAATCTATTAAAATTCTTTGAGGAGGTAACGAGTAGGTTAGACAAAGGAGAGCCAATGGATGTTATCTACTTGGACTTCCAGAAGGCCTTTGACAAGGTGCTGCACAGGAGGCTGCTCAGTAAGATAAGAGCCCATGGTGTTAGAGGCAAGGTACTAGCATGGATAGAAGATTAGCTGTCTGGAAGGAGGCAGAGAGTGGGGATAAGGGGGTCCTTCTCAGGATGGCGGCCGGTGACTAGTGGAGTTCCGCAGGGGTCAGTGTTGGGACCACAACTTTTCAATTTATACATTAATGATCTAGATGAAGGAACTGAGGGCATCCTGGCTAAGTTTGCAGATGATACATAGATAGGTGGAGGGACAGGTAGTATTGAGGAGGCGAGGAGGCTGCAGAAGGATCTGGACAGGTTAGGAGAATGGGCAAAGAAGTGGCAGATGGAATACAACGTGGGGAATTGTGAGGTCATGCACTTTGGTAGGAAGAATAGAGACATAGATTATTTTCTAACTGGGGAGAAAATTCAGAAATCTGGAGTGAAAGGGACTTGGGAGTCCTAGTCCAGGATTCTCTTAAGGTTAACTTGCAGGTTGAGTCGGTAGTTAGGAAGGCAAATGCAATGTTGGTATTTATTTCGAGAGGACTAGAATATAAAAGCAGGGATGTGCTGCTGAGGCTTTATAAGGCTCTGGTCAGACCACATTTGGAATATTGTGAGCAATTTTGGGCCCCGTATCTCAGGAAGGATGTGCTGGCCTGGAGAGGATCCAGAGGAGATTCACGAGAACGATCTCAGGAATGAAAGGCTTAACATATGAGGAACATTTGAGGACTCTGGGTCTGTACTCGATGGAATTTAGAAGGATGAGGGGGGATCTGATTGAAACTTACAGAATACTGAAAGGCCTGGATAGAGTGGATGTGGGGGAGATGTTTTCATTAGTAGGAGAGACTAGGACCCGAGGGCACAGCCTCAGAATAAAGGGAAGACTTTTTAGAACAGAGATGAGGAGAAGCTTCTTTGGCCAGTGAGTGGTGAATCTATGGAATTCATTGCCACAGAAAAGCTGTGGAGGCCAGGTCATTGAGTGTATTTAAGACCGAGTTTGATAGGTTCTTGATTGGTAAAGGGATCAAAGGTTATGGGGAGAAGGCCGGAGAATGGGGTTGAGAAACTTATCAGCCATGATTGAATGGTGGAGCAGACTCGATGGGCCAAATGGCCTAATTTCTGCTCCTAGGTCTTATGGTCTTATGGACCCAGACACAGGGGTCAGTGTGGTGTTGAGTAGATGGGAAAAAACCTAAGCATGGAAAAAGCTTCTAGTCTGTTGATATGTAAATAGTTCTACTTGTTAATAAAGACTTACAGTTAACCTACTGAAGACTATGAAGACTTCTTTAAGAGACACCATTCTGTAACCAACACCCTCTGAACACTGAGGTCACCTCCTTTAATCAAGAGGAGAGTGAGAGAGATGAACTTCAAAAACCACATTGGGAGGGGCAGCAGAGGGCACAGGAGAACCAGTGGCATTGGGCTGTGCTGGCACCCACATGTAGATGGCGCAGAGGGGCAGGAAGACATGTGACATGCTGGAGGAGGAGCTGAGGCCACTGGGATATGGTGGACACCCATCGCCTGTGGCGGTGAAGGTAACTGCATTGTTAACATTTTAGCTTCGGGATCATTCCAGGAGTGAGCTGGAACATTTGTGGGAGCTCACAGTCTGCCGCCCATCTTTGCATCAAGCAGGAGATGGATGCCTTGTTCGCAAGGGCAGGGGAGGACATAAAGTTCCAGATGGATAATGCTAGTCAGGCGGGAGGGCAACCCACTTCACCCCTATGGTAGGATTCCCTCAGCTCCAGGGGGGTCATAGACTGCACATCTATGGCCATCAAAGTTCCCTGAGGGCAGACAAGTGCTTTTGTCAAAAGAAAGAGGCTCCATTCCCTCAATGTGTAGATCGTATGTGACCACCACAAAAGGATGCTTTAAATGTGCGCAAGGTCCCTGGGATGCTGCCATGGCTCTTTCATAGTCACAGATACATCAATTTTTCATTCCACCAGAAAGGCTTTGTGGATGGGAGGCAAGGGGCAGAATCATCCCAGATTTACACTAAGTGCGGGAGCGGACAGGTAAAATGATGTTTTACCCGCCGGCCGCAATGGCGGCTTCTCATGCCGTATCATCCCAAACCCGCTGCATTAATTATGCATTCCCAAGAAACGTGCTGTTTCCATGGTGAGGGGCTTTCGTTCGCCCGCCACACCATCACCTCACTGCTTCATCCTGCCAGGCGCCATGTTTAAAGTGCAGCCGTGTGCACACATCTCAGTGCTTCCAGCCCACAACTGCTGCACAGAAGAGATAGCCCTGAAAGGCAGAAAGACTACAGCCCGGTTCAACGACGCGTCCCACCTTTTGGACGCAATGGAGGCTCATCGTAATGTCCTCTACCCCCACTCTGGCCACAGGATGGGCAGCAACATCACCAATCCATTTTTAGGTGGATCCAGGAGGTGGTGGCAGCAGTAACCAGTGCCAATACCCTGCAAAAGATTAGAGCTACCCAGTGCTGTAGGAGGACAAATGATCTCCATTTCGCCAGAGTAAGTCATTCTTCTCATCACTCTCAACTCACACACTCATAAACCCATCACTTATCCACAGGGCCCTCACTCACTGCCAGTTCAAGGGACATCACCATTCACTTTCCCACACGCACCTTCATTGTCCTCATCCTGACCATGGGACCACTCACTACCCACACATGACAGACATAATTATCATCAAAACAAAAACAGAAAATGCTGGAAAAGCTCAGCAGGGCTAGCAGCATCTGTGGAGTGAGAAACAGGGTTAACATTTCAAGTCCGTATGACCCTTCTTCAGAGCTGTTTACTATTGTCAATAAGCTCTCAAGAATGTCTCCATGCCTACAGCTCCTTGTTCTGAATAGCAGTGTTCATGTCACTCAGATGTGAAAGCTTCCTGCACAAGATAAAGACAAGTGTCTCAGTCCAGGGCCTCTTCCAGTGCTTCAGTCCAAAGTGATGGTTTGGTCTCGCACTCCTTGGACACACTAGTGATGCCTGCACCTTGACTGTGCTTGTCATTGCTGCCAGAATGTCATGGGAGGGTGTCACAGAGTTCTATCATTCTCTCTATGTGCTCTCAACACCTTTAAGGAGGGGCTGGCCCCCATCTCTTCAGCATTTGTGACCAGTGACGCTGTGCTCCTGAAGGGCTCAGGTGCTGAAGGTGGACAAAGGATCAGATGCTTTTAAGGTTTCATGGCTGTACCTCCATGATATGACTCTGATCACAGAGGGCAAATGAGCTGTCCTCAGCCAGACAGGAGTCAGAAGTTCATAGAAGCTATGTGAAGATGTATGGAGTGACCCTCACTGCATGTCATCATCATCTTCCTGCAATCGAGCAATTATTAGGGCCTCCACTGCCTCTCTATGACAGGAGCATTATCACAGAGGGTATGTGCGCTGCTTTAAGCCAGACTGGAGTCAAACGTTCATAGATGCAATATGAGGATCTATGGTGTCTCCTCACTGCGTGTTGTCATCATCCTCCACAAATCTAGAAGCTATGAAGGCCTCCTGAGCGCACCTGCTTCCCCTAGCCAGTGCGATAGCCTCAGCGCTGTCACCCTTGCCTCCAAGGACCTCCTCCCTCTTATCCCCATCGACATCCTTCTCATCAGAGGAGACGTCCAGCTCCTGCATCTCCTCTTCAGCTAGCTCCTCTCCCTGTGGCAGCGCCAGGTTGTAAAAGATGCAGAAGGCGACGATGATGCGTGACACCCTCTGTGGATTATATTGCAGGGCTCCACCAGACCAATCCAGGCACTGGAACCTCATTTTCAGAATCCTGATGATTTGCTCCACCAAGTTGCGAGTTGCAGAATGAGCGTCATTGTACCTTTGCTCTGCTACAGTCTGAGGCCACTGCACGGGTGTCATCAGCCACATCATCTGCAGGTAGCCTTTGTCCCCAATGAACCATCCCTGCAGCCTCTGTGGACTCTGGAAGATGTCAAGGATCTGTGACTGACTGAGAATGTAGGAGTCGTGCACAATCCCTGGAAACCGTGCGCAGACCTGCAGGGTGCTTTGTGATGGCCGCACACCAGCTGCACATTCAGCAAATGGAATCCCTTGCAGTTGACATTGTTGACTGCGTGTTGTGATGGAGATCTGAGCGCCATGTGAGTGCTGTCGATGGCACCCTGCACCTGTGGGAAAACTGGGATCTGGGCAAATCCAGTCGCTCTTGCATCCTCGCTGTCCTGGTCCTGGACGAAATGCACAAAGTTGTGAGCCCTCGCAAAGATGGCATCCATGATCTCATGGATGCATTTGTGGGCGGAGGCTTGTGATATCCCACAGGGGTCACCTGTGGATCCTTGAAAGGAGTCACAGGTGTAAAAATTGACTGCTGTGGTCACTTTCACAGCCACTGGCAGTGGATGCCCTCCGTGATGCCAAATTCTGTAATAGCTGGCAGATGTGACCGACCAGTTCCCTAGACATTCGCACTCATCAGCGACACTGGTTCTGGGCCATCTGCAGGAATGAAAGACCTTGGAACTAGCTAGGCGCTGAGCAGCGATGGCTCACTGTGGCTGTTTGGCAGTATGTGCAAGAGCCCCTGCCACCCCTTCTTCCAGAGGGTGCTGCTCCTCCATCTGCACAGCCAGCCACCTCAGTTACTCTCTTCTCCATCATCTTCACTTTTAGTACGCCAAGGTATACAGCTAGTTCACCAGGCTCCAGGATCCTGATGTACTCCTCCTGCAGGATGAAAGAGACAGACTCATGGGTTAGCATTGGTGTACTAAGAGCCTCTCCTGGTTAAGTCTGTAGGCCCCTTAACGCATTCTGGAGAGTGCTGGCCACCATTTGGATGGCTAGAGATTAGGACACTGCATGGCTGCCTGAAACTCCACCCACCTCTGCCCCACTCCACTTGACCAATTGATGGCAGCTTTGCCCACTGGACTGCATGCTGTGCTCTCAGCTCAAGTGCAGACATTCTGTTAACCCGCACTGCAAGTCCCCACTGTTAGCTTGAACCATGGGGGAGACTGGGCCAAACCAGGATGATAACATTGCAAGGGGCTGTGAGTGCCTCCACCAGTGACTGCTCCACAGCCAGCTTTAGCAAGGAGATTGTACAATGTGCTCAGTCGTCCAACTGTTCTGCAGTCCAATAAAACGCTCATTAGTTTTCAGTCTGTGCCCGAGGAGTGAAAAGCTTTCCAGCACTTGGCGGCACTTTGCTGTCTCTGCAGTGCTTGAGTGGGCAGATAAACTAGAGGCCCGACTCCAATCATACAATGTGGCTGCGCCTGAACTGTCTCAGTTGTAGAGGAATGGTCACTTTATACAAAGTGTACCAAATGCATGGCCGCCTCCGTCACCCACCACCACCCACCCCTCCAAATCCCACACATGCTTGTGCGCTACCTTCAATCACAGGGCAAGCTTTGCCCCTCCCCCAAAAGTTGCCTCAACTACAGGGCAGGGCAGCCTTTTCCCCCACCGGCCCCCCTGGTGTCATGAAACCAATTGTTGGCCTTCTCGCCATATTGTCTGCTCATGCCACCGAACACACCGGCACCAGCGGGCACGGAAAACTCCCCCCAAGGGGTATCCACTGAAGATATGGCTGCAGACACTGGTGTACAATGTCATCACTGAGGCACATGAGAATTTTTTAAATTTATTCATTCAAGGGATGTGGGTGTCACTGGCTAAGCCAGCATTTATTGACCATTCCTAAACACCCTTGAGAAGGTGGTGGTGAGCTGCCTTCTTGAACCGCTGCAGGCTGTGTGATGTAGGTATACCCACAGTGCTCTTAGGGAGGGAGTTCCAGGATTTTGACCCGGCGACAGTGAAGGAATGGCAACATATTTCCAAGTCAGAATGGTGAGTGACTTGGAGAGTAACTTCCAGGTGGTGGTGTTCCCATCCGACTGCTGTCCTTGCCCTAGATGGTAGCAGCTGTCCGTTTGGAAGTTGCTGTCTAAGGCACCTTGGAAATACAACCACAGCCATTTAACAACAAGGGAAAACATTGAGCGGACCACTGGGCTTTTGATAAAGTACTTCAGATACTTAGACCATTCAGCAGGAGCCCTTCAATAAGCCCCGTAGAGGGTTTCCTGTAAGGTGGTGGTATGCTGCGCTCTGTAAAACCTGGCACTGCAGGGAAGAGTGGAACTGGCACCAGAAGGCTCTCATGAGTTGCATCCTCTCCTCCAAGGAAGAGGAGGAGGGGATGTGCAACATGAGTTGATGACCAATGGTTGTAGCCAGGAGGTGCCCCTGGCTACAAAGTGCCAGAGAAATCTGAGACTCTCATTCACATTGGATACAGCTGATACTCCCCATGCTACCACTGGGTTCTTCAACCCCCACTACTCTCGATGCCCTTATGGCCAATGCCAGCTTGCCACACCAAAGTCACAGGCCCGGGGAGCAGACAAACCCAAGGCCCCTTTCATGTGCTCCAGCCCAATGCCCCAACATCAGTACGGTGGTAAGGCATAACTGCCACTGTCACTCGTTCCTGCACACATGTGCCATGCTCACCAGCTGGTACCACCTGTCCTAATTGCACTTAAGGCCCCACTAAGATGAGAGTTGGCGGAGGGTGCGCTAGATTGATGTGATACTGCCTCCTCAGATGGCACTTTTTCCTCTGAGGTCTCTTCTGGCACCAATGGTCTCTGCGCCTCAGCCTCCAGCATTGCTCTGTGGAGACAAGAGCGCAGTTAACAACATCCCTATGCACCTCCTTCCCACTTCCTCCACATGTTCCTGAGCGTCAGATAGTCATCATGGACCACAGAGGCACCACTGGCCAGTAAACTGAGGAGGAGTCTGGCTGCAACCAAACCAGCTTCCACTGTATCTGGGCACCACACCCACTTCACCCTCAGTGACAGCCTGTCCCGCTGCCAACCTACCAATCTCCAGTGTCTCCTCCTCCATTGGTATTAGCAGTGTGGTGTAGGGCACAAGATCTCCCATTCAGCTCTGCTCTTATGCATAGTGAGCGCTCTTCTCTTGTAAGGACACAAAGAAAAACTCTCACACAGCCCTCCTGCCCCTGCAATGTCAATAAGACTGGATCAGTTTTAATAGCCATCCGAGAGCCACAGGCAGGCCAAGTGTTTGCATTCACACACACTTGGCAGTGGCTCCTGTGCAAATAATTGGCCATGTGCTCTGGTATGATGTTGTTCATGGTCTTGAGGCACACATTGGTCTTTCTCGAGTCCCTGTGCATGGGTCTTTGCCACCACAGCAGGTGTCATGGCCACTGTATTATAAATGCAGGGCCGCCACCTTGCCATCATGTAGGCCATTCACCTTGCCAGCCTTCACAATGTCATTGAAGACCTTTCAGCATTACACCCATGTCCGTGCCACAATCCCGTGGCTGCCAACCTCTTCGGTCACCTGCAGCCAGGACTTCTTTGTGATGTCTGTGTTCCTCCTCCTCCCATCGCCTGGGAGGAATACCTGCCCCATTTCCCTCCCCACCAGCAGGAGCGCCTCCAGATAGGAGTCACTAAACCATGGAGAGGCCCTTCTTTGCAATTCCTCCCACATTGCCTCTTGCTACCCCCTTCTTCAGCCTTCTCTGTGTGCGGCTAGTATGACAGCTGCAGGTTGCTCTTTAAAAACCCACCCATCATAGTCAGTCACTTCTTCTCAGGCCTGCTGTTAATTGGCCGCATGTCACAAGATACCCCTAGAAGTCCCGCCATCCCCACATGGGGGCTCACAACCCTGAAATGACCCCACCACTGGGATCATGACCCAACCTGGAAATTCCAACACTATGTGTCTAACTCTCTCTCACTGGGATGAATCTTTGTTTGAGGTTGTGCTGTTAATTCTGCAATTCCTGGGGCAGGGAGTCAGATTGCTAGGATGTGGGGTTTGAGATGGTGGGGTTCATACTGTACTGAAAATGTTTTCTTTTTGAAAACTTCTCCATTCACAAAAAGGAACAATGGGGGCCCTGCTCCATCAGTAACGTTTGTGTTTGTCAACGTTTGTCCAGCCTGCCCCTGTGGGCAGCAATAATAAAGAGAAATAAATTGCTTGTTGTATAAAACCATAGAAATTATGAGACAGCAGAAGGCCAATCATCCCATTGCATTTGTGCTAGCTAGCTCTTCGACTGGAGCTGTTCATTCTAATCCCACTTGCCTGCTCTGTCCTCATATCACCTTGATATTCTTCCTTTTCAATCCCTATTCAATTCCCATTTAAATGATCCAGTATCTCCTTCAGTAGCCCCTTGTGGTAAAGCAGCTCTTGTTTTAATAACCCTGTGTGTGAGTCGGGATTTTCTAACCACCCACTTCATTAGTGATTATCTTCAGTCAAGCTTCATCACTTGTACATCCTCCCTGTAGCACAAAGCCCTTGTGAGAGCCCTGATTAATCTATTTTCAAATCCAACTACATTAACTACCATCCAGAAAATCTGGCACCAATGAAGACTTTCCGTTCTGAAGTTTCTCTGAGGAGAATGGCTAAATTTTCCCATTGACACATGATGGTGGATAGCTTTTTTTAATTCATTTGCGGGGTGTGGGAATTGCTGGCAAGGCTGGGTCCTCCCTAATTTCCCTTGAGCCATACAACTGAGTAACTTGCTAGGCCATTTGAGAGGGCCATTAGAAGTCAGCCACATTGCTGTGGGTCTAGGGTCACATAAGCCAGGCCAGGTAAGCATGGCAGATTTCCTTTCCTAAAGGACATTAGTGAACCAGACAGGTTTTTACGACAATTCAATACCTTCATGGTCACCATTACTAAAACCAGTCTTTTTCATTCCAGATTTGTTTAATTAATTTATGTTAAATTCCCCAGCTGCTGTGGAGGGATTTGAGCTCATGTCTCTGGAATAATTCATCCAAGTCAACTGTCAGTTTAGAGCCAGGTCCAGGTTGGCTCGGAGTGTGCAAAGTACTGGAGAGCTGGCAAGTCAGGAAGCAAAACTGTCCTGGTCATAGGAGGAACTGTAGGGCAAGGAAGGTGAGGGGTTCCACAGTATTAAGATCCTTGATCAGAATGATAAGACTGAGCAATGAAGCCTGATTTCAGCAAATATGAGGATCCAAGAATGAAGGACAGGGTGGGACAGGGGAAGGGTAAGGTTGGCACAGGGGAGGAGGGTAAGGGTGGGACAGGGAGGATGGAGAGGTTGTTGAATGGGGGAGGAGGGAGATGGTGGGACAGGACAGGAGGGAGAGGGTATGGGATGGGGAGGAGGGAGCAGGTGTGGGATGAGGAGGAAGGAGAGGGTGTGGGATGGGGAATTAGAGTATAGGAGGAATAAGAGAAAAAAGTTCAGAGAAGAACTGACCATTGTAGTAGTGATAAAATAGAGTTGGAAGGAGATCTAAATGAGTTCAGGAAAAGAAGAGAGGAGTGTCATTTGATTGGAGGTCATCAACGGGAAGCTATGACTGGCAATTACATCGGCACCAGCATTGGCATTGACAAAAAATATCTAACAAATAGTACTGGCATCAGCAGTTGCCCCCGCACCAATATCTACACCAGCCCCAGCACCGGCAGCAGCAGCAGCACCGACACTTATACCAGCACTGCCACTGGCACCTACACCAGCAACGACACTGACACCTACACCAGCACCAGCACTGACACCTACACCAGCAGCAGCACTGGCACCTACACCAGCACTGACACCTACACCAGCACCAGCACTGACACCTACACCAGCACTGCCACCTACACCAGCACCGGCATTGGCACCTACACCAGCACCAGCACTGACACCTACACCAGCAGCAGCACTGACACCTACACCAGCACTGCCACCTACACCAGCACCAGCATTGGCACCTACACCAACACCAGCACTGACACCTACACCAGCACCAGCACTGGCACCTACACCAGCACTGGCACCGACACTGACACTGACACCAACACGTACACCACATTGACTCCTACACCAGCACCAGCAATGGCACTGCCACCTACACCAGCACTGGCACTGACACCTACAGCAGCATCGATTCCTACACGTGCACCAGCACCAGCACTGCCATCTACATCAGCACCAGCACAGGCACCTGCACCAGCACCAGCACTGGCACCTACACCAGCACCAGCACTGACACCTATGCGAGCACTGGCACTGACATCTACACCAGCACTGGCACCAATACTGACACCGACACCAGCACCAGCACTGCCACCTACACCAGCACTGACACTGGCACCTACACCAGCACTGGCACTGGCACCTACACCAGCAACGGCACTGATACCACACCAGCAGCAGCACTGACACCTGTACCAGCAGTGGCATGGCACCTACAACAGCACTGGCACTGGCAACTACACCAGCACTGGCATGACACCTACAACAGCCCCAGCACTGACACCTACACCAGCACTGGCATTGACACCTACACCAGCACTGGCACTGGCAACTACACCAGCACCAGCACTGACACCTGCACCTGCATCAGCACCAGCACTGACACCAATGCCGACACCAGCATCAACTCCTATGCCAGCACTAGCACTGACACCTACAGCAGCACCAGCAGTGGCACCTTCACCAGCACTGACACCTACACCAGCACTAGCACTGGCAACTACACCTACAGCAGCATTGACACCTACACCTGCACTAGTACCAACACTGACACCAGCACCAGCATCGACTTCTACACCAGCACCAGCACTGACACCTACACCAGCACCAGCACCAATACTGATATCTACAGCTGCAATGGCACTGATACCTACACCAGCACCAGCACTGATACCTACACTAGCACCAGCACTGGCAACTACACCAGCACAGGCATAACACCTACAACAGCCCCAGCACTGACACCTACACCAGCATCAGCACCTACACCAGCACCAGTCTGCTTCCCCCATTCAACACAATCATGATTCGTCTTCTGCCTCAATTCATCTTCCACACTATCCTCATATCCCTTAATCCCCTTAGCATCCAAAAAAATCTATGTAGCCCCTACACCTGCAATGACACAGCAGGTCAAATGGTCTCTTCTGAGCTGAAACATTGCAATTCCAAGTCAACTTGCATTATTGAGAGCTTGGACTCTAGAGAATACTGAAGGATCAGACCAGAAATATCTTGTGTACATTGACAATCTCTTTCTTGCGCCTTTTCCAATCTTCTTGGAACAGGAACAAAATCTGCTGTTTGGAATAAAATGATATTAGCGGACAATTCCTAAATAAACTTGGGGTTTGACTCTAAACTACCTGAAGATTGATCTTGTAGTCTATCCCTGGTTGAAGTCTGTTGACATCATTGTCCCACAGGACCTGAGCAATGTCCAATAGTTCTGTTATGTTTTCCATTCTGAACAGGGCAGAAAAATACAGTTTGAGAAATGAAGCTGGACATTCGGGTGTGAAATTCACTATTGGGATTGAAGTGAATTCAAAGGAAAATGTGACAATGTAGATAAGGAGGCCTTCATCCATCACTACTCTTTTTGTGCTTCAACTGAGTTTGAACTTCCCTCTCATAATTTAATAATTTGCAAATGTGCAAAGCACACTCTCCCTTAACCACAAGGATAAAATCACCATGTTCCCAGCTCAATTACTGCTCAGTGCTCAGGTAGGGAGAAGCCTTGGAGCCAGGACTGCGTATCATTAACGTTAGGGTAGAAAAAAGTCCACTTGAACCTCCCCCTTGTACCCTAAGAACATAATAAGTAAGGGTAGTAGGCCATTTGGCCCCTCGAACCTGCTCCGCCATTCAATAAAACCATGGCTGATCTGATTGGAACCTCAACTCCACTTTCCAGCCTGCCCCCATAAACCTCAACTCCCATGTAGGTCAAAAATTTGTCTAACTCAGCCTCGAATATATTCATTGACTCAGCCTTCACTGCTCTCTGGTGTAGAGAATCCCAAAGGTTAACAACCCTCTGAGAAATTAAATTCCTCCTCATCTCCTTCTTAAATGGCAGACTTCTTATTCTGAGATTGTGCCCCCCTCATTCTAGATACCCCGACAAAGAGAAACACCCTCTGTGTCAAGTCCCTTCAGAGTTTCAATAAGATCTTATTGTGATTCTGGATCCGACTGCCCTGAATCCCGTTCTAGGCAGGAATTAACCCTTCACCAGTTTCAGTCTTGAGCAGCTTTCCTGTTTTCCAGTGTAACATCCCAGAGCGGGTAGTCCTTCCTCATTTCAGGAATCCGCCTTGTAGCCTTTCTCCAGAGAACAATCATGGGTAGGAGCCTGATTTAATAATTGACACTGAAGCCAACTGTGACATCCTTCTTGCTGCCTCCGCTGACATTGGGCAACTCAGCAGAGATGAGGGATGGAAGCTGCACCCTTTCTGGCTTGTATACCTCTGTGCCACAATTGCAGAGTCCTATTCACAGAGCTGTTGGTGCTAATCATTTAACATCATCACACAGCCCATGTCACACTCCGCTGCCGTGGCCTCTACATACTTACTTAATCTCGTCACACAGACCCATGTACACTCTCTGCTGCCATGGCCTGTACACAATTATTTAATCTCCTCACACAGCCCATGTACACTTGATCCCCAGGCCTTGCTAGAAATTATTTGCTTTGTTGGAGTTTGGGTTACGCAAGGACCCTCAAGTACTGAATGGAGAGTGACATTGATGCTAGTAAGGGTTTATGGAACCACTCTTTAATAAGATCCTACTGGGATTGCCCTGTGTGTTAAAGGGCTGCTGTTCATATTTTTATACACATCCCATAGAGTTATTTATAGATGAGAATGAGGATATTCAGCCTATTGAGTCCATGCCGGCTCTCTATGGAGCAATTCAATCAGTCCCATTCCCCTGCTCTGTCCCGTTAAGTTTATTTCCCTCATGGGTCCATCCAATTTCCTTTTGAAATCAGTCTTTGTCTCCACTTTCACCAACCTTGTGGGCAGCAAGTTCTAAGTTGTTCTCACTAGTTGCATCAAAATGTTCTTCCTCACATCACCCCGCACCTCTTGCCCAAAACCTTAAATCTATGTCCGCTAGTCCTTGTACCATGAGCTAATGGGAATAGGCTTTTCTTTGTCTAGCCTTTCTGAAACTGTCATAATTTTGTAACCCTATATCAAATCTCCTCTGTCTCCTTTGCTCCAAGGGGATCAGTCCCAACCTATCTTTGTAGTTAAAATCCTTCATCCCTGGAACCATTCTGGCAAATCTCCTCTGCACCCTCTCAAAGACCCTCATATCCTTCCTAAAGTGTGGTGACCAGAACTGGACTCAGTACTCTAGTTGTGGCCTAACCAGAGCTTTATAAAGGTTCAGAATAACTTTCCTGCTTTTCAATACCTCTATTCATGAAGCCCAAGATCCGACATGCTTTGCTAACTGCTCTCTCAATATATCATATCTCCTTCAAAGATGGATGCACAGGCAACCCCCAGGTCCCTCTGTCCCTGCACACTCTTTAGAACTGTGCCATTAAGTTGATATTGCTCCTTCTATTAAACTTCATCACCTCACATTTCTCTGTATTAAATTCCATCTACCATTTGTGTACCCATTCTGCTAGCCTACCTATGTCCCATTGCAGTTGATTGGTATAATCCTCATTATTTGCCACACTAAGTTTGGTATCATTGACAAATTTTGAAATTTTACACTGTATTCCAACTTAAATCAAAAATGCAGTAGGCTTTGCACTGAACCTTGGGCAACACCATTGTCCACTATTCTCCAGTCTGAAAAACAACCATTTGTCACAACTCCCTGATTTATGCCCTTAAGTCAATCTTTTATCCAAGCTGAGACTGTTTTTCTATCCCATGAGCATCAATTTTGTTAACCAGTCTTTTATGTGGTACATTGTTAAATGCTTTCTCATAATCCTTATAGGCAACATCCAACACATTCCCCTCATCAACTTTCTCTGTTACTTCATCAAAAAACTCAACGAGATTAGTCAAGCCCGATCTGCCTTTAACAAATCCGTCCTCATTCTCCTTAACTAGCTCCAACCTCTCCAAGTGCCTTTTGATGTTTCCCTCATTAGTTTTTCTGAAACTTCACCCACCCCAGATGTTAAACAGAGCAGCCTGTGGTGACTAGCAATGTCCTTACACACTTACTTGGATAAGAGTGCCACATTTGCCACTCTCCAATCCATTGGCACCTCTCCTGTATCTATGGAAGATTGGAAGATTATGGCAATGGTTATCTCTATTCCCACTTCCATTAGCAACCTGGGATGCAAACCATTCACACGAGATGGTTTATCAGCATAATCAGCCTTTCCAGTACATTGTTCCTATCAATTTTCACCTCTTCCATTACCTCTACCATCTCCACATCTACCTATACTTTATCAGTTTCCCCTTTCTTAATCAATACAAAGTACATATTAAGTATTCTAGCTTTGCCCTGCACTTCTAAGCATGTACCACTTCTTTGTCCTAATAGACTCCACAACACCTCTTTCTACCTGCTAACCACTTACATACTGGTAGGAGATTTTTAATTTCTCATTTATGGTAATTGCCATTCTATTCTCATATTCTCTCCTACTTTCCTCTTCACTTCCCCTCTCAACCTTTTTTGCATTTGAACTTTATCTCACTTGAAGAATTTGCCTGGCATGCATCTGTAAAATCTTTAACAATTGCAGTTTAGAAAGTCTTACCTTCCTTGATACCACTTTTGGAGTAACGATTAAGGATCTTCCCTTCAACATACCTGTGCACCCACTCCCGTTAAGCTGTGCTCGATGCTGTCAAGGTCCCACTGCCACCATATGTCAAGCAATCAGACACCTATGTGCTTGATGATCCCTGACCCTGCTGTCCTCTCACTGTCTGTACATTGGTCAGCTTTTGTGCACTTTCCTTGATGTCACTATTTGACTGCCATTGTTAGCATCCCTGGGAAACCAATAGGAGGCCTTCCCTCACTATCTCCCTGTGAAATGAGGACAATGGAAAGGGTTGGGTAAGGCGATCGATCAGCAGAAAGAACTCAGCCATATCAGCATATCACAGAGCTCTTGAAACAAACAGTGGGGCCAGAACATAGAAAACCAGCCAGTCACAATCACCCACGCTTAGCCTCCCTGACCTCCAACCCCATGGGCACAGAGCACAGGGAGTACTGTCAGTCTCAATGCTCACATTCAACTGCCCTCAGTATTCACTAAACTGTAAAGAGAAACAAAGGGTGCAAGATTGAGTAGCCTAGCACCGCTAGGCCTACTGCATGTTTCCGTGTGCTCAATGCGCCACATTCTGCACTGCCCACATGGTTTTACTGAATTAAAATGGTGGACATAGATGCCTCCCTGCATGCGCCCGAAGGTCTTGCATGGGCATTTTCATGACTTAAGACAGCTGAATGGGCTGATACAACACCAGGATATTAAAATTGGTCAATGAATGTGCAGTTTTGTAAATCACCCGTGAAACAACAAACATTATGAAGTGAGATGGGGCCTACTCTGGGGCTATTTAAAAGGTCACGCAACTGATTATAGGTGAGGTGTTTTTGTCTTATTTTTGTTAAGCTTGCTTTAGTTTGTGGAAGCGTTGTGGTAAATTACTGAAGAAATTTGGAGGTTTTTGCTGCACACGAGTAGGGAGGAAGGATCAGTGCCTTACGGAGTGTCACACGTTCTGCAGCATGAGCAGGACATTTTTATGTATTTGTTCATGTGATGTAAGCATCGCTAGCTAGGCCGGCATTTATTGTCATCCCTAATTGCACTTCAGAAGGATGTGGTGAGCTGCCTTCTGGAAAAGCTGCAGTCCATATGTTGAAGGAACAGTGCTGTTAGGAAAGGAATTCCAGGATTTTAACCCAGAGACAGTGAAGAAAGAGCAATGCAGTTCCAAGTCAGGATGGTGAGTGACGTGGAGGGAACTTCCAGATGGTGGTGTTCCTAAGCATCTGCTGCCCTTGTCTTTCTAGGGGTAGCAGCCGTCTGTTTGGAAGTTGCTGTCGAAGGAAGCTTGGGGAGTTGTTGCAGTGCATGTAGATGGTACGCACTGCTGTCACTGTGCGTCGGTGGTGGAGGGAGTGAATGTTTAAGGTCATGGATGGGGTGCCAATCAAGCGGGCTGTTTTGGCTTGGATGAGTGTTGAGCTTCCTGGGTGTTGTTGGAACTGCACCCTTCCAGGCAAGTGGAGAATATTCCTTCACACTCCTGACTTGTGCCTTGTAGATGGTGGATAGATTTTGGGGAGTCAGAAGGTGAGTCACTCCCTGCAGAATTCCCAGCCTTTGACCCGCTGTTGTAGCCACAGTATTCATGTGGCTAGTCCAGTTCAGTTTCTGGTCAATGTTAACCCCCAGGATGTTGATAGCAGGGCATTCAGCAATGGTCATGCCATTGAATGTCAAGGGTAAAATGATAATCACATTCCTCTGTTTGAAGATCCGTGCTCTGTCTCCATTGCTGTTGCCGAGATTTTATCCCATTGCTCTGTGAGAATAGAAATTTCTTCTAAATCCTCGACCTGCCTGGAGTTTGTTCATTCTGAACCTGTGTCCTCCAGTCTGATGCCCTGATGTCATCTGTAACCTCTGACCCTCTCCATGCCTCATTCATCTTCAGTGTGTCCCCTTCAGTCCCATCTACCAACACAAACAAATAAGGCACTTCACCAGTGCACCATCAAACAAAAATTGATATTGCGTTCATACTGCACCTTTCCTGACTTCAGAACATCCCAAAGCATTTTACAGCCAATGAAGTATTTTTGAAGAACAAGTAACAGTAAGTGAAAAAAATACATCCATCAAATCAAACATGTAGAATCATAGAAATTTACAACATGGAAGAAGGCCATTCAGCCCTTTGTTTCTGCCCAGCCAACAAGGTGCCATCCAACCTATCCTTACTTTTCAGCTCTTGGATCATGGTCTTTTAGGTGTGGCACTTCAAATGCATATTGAAGTGTTTTTTAAATGTAATGAAGGTTTCTGTCTCTTACGCTCTTGCAGACAGTGTGCTCCAGATCCCTAACATCCTCCGAGTAAAAGTATTTCTCCTCAAATTTCCTCTAACCTCCTACCCTGAATCCAAGCCCCCTGGTTATGGACCATTCAACCAAGAGGAATGTGCTCTTCCTATTCACTCGATCTTCCCCTCATTATTTTATACACTAAATTAAGTCTCCCCTCAGCCTCCTCTGTTTCAAAGGAAACAACCCTAGCCTATCCAATCTTTCCTCATAACTAAAAGTCTCCAGTCCAGGCAACATCCTTGTAAATCTCCTCCTTAACTTCTGTAGTGCAATCACATATTTCCTATAGTTCAGTGACCAGAACTGTATGCAGTACTCCAGCTGTGGTCTAACTAGTCTTTTATATAGTTCCAGCATAATCTCCCAGCTGTTATATTCTATGCCTCAGCACATAAAGGACAGAATTCCATATGCTTTCTTGAACACCTTGTCTTCCTGTCCAGTCACCTTCAGGGATCTGTGGACATGTGCTCCAAGGTCCCCCTGTTCCTGTATAAGGGGCAAAAAGCTCAATTTCGAAAAGGAAAAAAAACAGTAAAAACTGGGAAAAAAGAGTACTGGTCCGAACTGTTTTTCCTTCTGGGTTTGCCTTCCACTGCCTCCGTAAAGATCTCCAGCTGGTTACCCCCTGCCGTCTGTGCCCACTGCGCGCTAACCCCATCAGACGAGACCTGGCCTGGGTTCCCAGTGGATTTTCCTGCTCTCCAGCTGGAGAGGTTTGACTGGGATATAAATGCATTAATAACAGACACAGCCCAAATGGAGAGGACAACAAAGTCCTTACTGACTCTGAACCTTATTTCTCCCCAGAAGTCGAGGGAAAGGTCATTCTGATGGGTGGGATCTGTCTCTCCCCAACCCACAACCCTCACCCCCACACCCCCCACTCCCCCAACCGGCAATCTGCACACCTCCCCCGGGCTGGTTGTATCTCCTTCTCCCTGGACAGTGTCTTCCCCACCCGGTCTATGTCTTGCATCTATTCCCCCTTCCTTCACTGGATCTCCTTCCTACCCCTTCCCCCTTTTACTGGCTTCCCCCTGGACTGGGTCTCTCTTTCTGTCCCTCCCCAGACAAGGTCACTGCTCCTATCCCTTTCCCAGGACAGGGTTTCCACCCATCCCCCTCCCCTGGCAGGGACTCTGCCCCTCCCCCTCCCCCTCCCCGAGCAGGGTCTCCCTGCCCCCACACCTCCCACTGCCCTGCCCTTCCCCAGGCAGGGTCTCCCTGCCCTCACACCCCTCTCCTTCCTTTCCCTCCCCAGGCAGGGTCATACTGCACCCCTTCCCTTCCCGGGCAGGGGCTACCTGCCACCCCCCCCAGTCCTCCCTCCCCTCTCCTCCCCTCCACGGGCAGGGTCTTCTTGCTCCCCCTCCCCTCACCGCCCCAGGCAGGGTCTCGCTGACCGCCCCTCCCCGGGCAGGGTCTCCCTGCTCCCCCCACTCCTCCCCTCCCCTAGCAGGGTCTCCCTGCCGCCCCCATATCTCCCCTCCCCTCCCCTCCCTTAGCAGGGTCTCCTTACCCCACCCCTCCTGTACCAGGGTCTCCTTGCCCTCCCACCCCTCCCGTAGCAGGGTCTCCCTGCACCTCCCCCCCGCACCCGGTCAGTGACTCCCCCCTGCCGACGTCTCCTTCCCCCTTGGGAAGGGTGTCCCTGTCTCCCCACCCCACCGGGCAAGATCTCCCCAAGGGTCTCGGCCCCTTTAAGGACCCTCCTTCCCCCCCCACCCCGCTCCGATGGATTGGGCTCCAGTCCGGGTTTTGCAGCAGCTCTGGGTCCGAATGCGGGATCGGTCCGGGACTGAGCGGAGAGCAGCCGAAACTCGGAGTTGGTGCCGGCGGTCAGAGGACTGAGTCCGGCTCCCTTCAGGCGGTAGTTCCAGTCCTATACAACACCCGGAGTCAAAGCTCTCCCACTCCTCTCTCATAACACCTTCCCTCCCTAAATCCCCCTTTAACTCCTCTTATCTCCCTCCATCCCTTAAACTAATTCTCTTCCCATCAAACATCTTCCCCCATCCCTTCTCTCCCTCATTCCCCCTTCCCTCTGTCCCTTCTAACTCCTTCCTTCTTTCCCTCTCCTTTTCCCTTGCACCCCTGTTGCCTTCCCTCCTATACTCTCTCCCTCCTCCTGTTCTCTCTCTTCCCTCTTCCTTTTCCTCATTACCTCTCTCTCCTCCCCACCTTCTCCTTCCCCTTCCCTCCCACCTCCCCATGCCAAGCTACTGCTCACCTCCTGACACTTTTCCTTCTCCCATTCTCCCTCCAGCTGCCTGCTGTCTCTGGATGTCTAATGAGGTTGTGATCAGTCAGGGTTCTTAACTTTCGGCACCACTTGTGTTTTCCTGACTGCAGGATGTGTTTCAGGCTGGTAGTGTGGATCCTGGTTCAGGTACCTCTGCTGTCGTGGACCCTGGTTGGAACATCCTGGGCTGAGATATCCCAGCCGTACTACCACCAAGAGAATGGTAAGTGTATCTTAATAATTGGAACTGCTGTGACTGGCATTGGTATCCAAAGCGAAAAATGGGGGTAATGTTTTGGGTGGGGGCTCTGTCTGATAAAGGCTCTCTCTCTGAAGCCTTCATTGTAGGAGCTGAAGGCTGATGAAAGTCTATCCATGTGTTATCCATCTCTGCAGGTCTTTCTGTCTCTTTTAATCTCTCTATGTCCTTGTTTATCTTTCTGTCTTTCTTAGAGCGTCCCTTTGCCATCTCCCAATGTTCCTGTCCTTTTTTCTCTTACTCTGTCTTTCTCTCTCTCTCTCTGATAGACCTGCTTTGTACTTCCAACATTTTCTCTTTTAAATTCTAAACACTGATCTCCAAGTTTGCAATGTTGAACGCTCAGCCCTCTTACACTTTTGAGTTGGTGACCAGATTTCATTGACAGTTCTGGAAAGAAAAGAAAGACTTTTGCTTATGTAGTGCCTTTAGTGACCACAGGACACACCAAAACATTTCTGAAGTTTAGTCTCTGTTGTAATGTAGGAATCACAGTAGCCAATTTGTGCACAGCAAGATCCTGTAAACAGCTGTGTGACCAGATAATCTTTTTTGGGATAAAAGCAAAATACTACGGATGCTGGAAATCTGAAACAAAAACAAAAAATGCTTGAAAAACATTCTGCAGGTCTGACAGCATCTGTGGAGAGAAAGACAAAGTTAATGTTTTTGAGTCCGTATGACTTCTTCAGAGCTGTTCAGCTGTTCTTCAGAATCATTTTTGGGATGTTGAATATATATCAGGCGGGACATCTGGGATAACTCATCTGCTCTTCTGCAAAATAGTGCCATTGGGTCTTTTATGTCTGAGGGGGCAGACGGGGCCTCAATTTAACATCTCATCAGAAAGTTGACATCTGTGACAGTGCAGTACTCCCTCAGTATTGTACTGGAGTGCTAACTTTTGATTTCTGTGCACAAGTTCCGGAGTAAGACTTGAACCCACAAGCTTCTGACTCAGAAGAGAGAAGGATACTAACTGAGCGACAGCTAACAGTGTTGAACTTATTCTCTAAGGAAGGGGCGAATAATTCTAGTCAGTATCAGTGCCCCCGCCACCCCTTTCCCAATTGGTTTCACTGCCCCTCCAGTGGCCTGTTGTTCAGGATCACCGGAATTCTCAGACATCTTGAGGTGAGGTATTTTTCCTAGTGTCCCCACTTCTGCTGAAGACACTGACTCTCTCTGTTCCTGTTCCTGTGTGTGTCTCTCTCTCTCTCTATCTATCTATCTGTTCCTGTTTTTCTCTCTCTGTCTCTCTTTCTATCTCTATCTGTCTGTCCCCCCCTCTCTCTCTCTGTCCCTGACACTCTCCCCCATTCTCTCTTTGTATGTTTCTCTTATCTCCCTCTCCCTCTTGATCCCTTTCCAGTAGCTGTGTCAGTCCGAGATGCTTCCCTCTCTTCCTGCTCTCCTGAACAAGACAATGAAAGAATCTTTTTTTTGTTCAATGTCAGCAACTCTCGGCTGACACTCATTCTGGCCCCTTCTCCTTTTTTCTTTCTGACTCTGAAACTTATGACTTTGTGTTTGACTCGTTCTCTATCCCTCAATTGGCTCCTTTCTTTTATTCAAGCAAACTTTAATCAAGACCTGGAAGATCAGCACAAACTTCACTTTGTGGATGAAAACTAAACAAAAGTGGGAGTACAGGGCCTCTCACACAGACACAGTTTGGGACTGCTTCATTCCGCGGTTTCAGTAGTCTGAGGGTGGAAGAGCAGAGAATTCATCCTGTGTCCAGTGAACTGTGGAAAAAAGCAACACGTCGATTCTAGTAGGTTATCCCGTCAGTGCCTGGGTACAGTACTGGTGTGTTTAGGTCTCTCGCTGTACAATACTGGGTTACAATACTGGTAGGGACAGATCAGTCACTGCATAACACTGGGGTATAGTACTGTGGGTTCAGGCCTGTCACTGTATGACACTAGAGTACAGTATAGGTGGGTTCTGATCTGTTGCTTTATAACATGAAAGAACAGTATTGGTGGATTCACGTCTGTGCCTTCACAATACTGGGGTATTGTACTGGTGGAGAGGGGTCTGTTACTGACACTGGGGTACAATGTAGGTGGGTTCAGGCCTGTTGCTGTATGAAACGAGAGTACAGTACTGCTAGGTTCAGGTCTGTCACTGTACCACACTAGTGTATAATACAGGTGTGTTCAGGTCTCTCACTGAACACCTCTAAGGTACAGTACTAGTCGGTTCAGGTCTGTTGCTGTACATTATGGTGGGTCCAGGATTGTCACTGTGTAACACTTGATACAGCACTAGCGGGTACAGGTCTGTCGCTGTACAACATGGGCACAATAATATGGGTTCAGGTCTGTCACTGTGCAATACTGAGGTTCAATACTCGTGTGTCAGGGTCTGTCAACCTGCAACACTTGGGTACAGTACTGGTGGGTTCAGGTCTGTCACTGTACAACACTAGGGTATAGTACTGGTGAGTACAGGACTGTCACTGCATAATACTGGGGAACAGTCCTGATGGGTGAAGGTCTGTCACTGTATGACACTGGGATACAGTAGAGGTGAGTTTAGGTTTGTTGCTGTGTGACATGAAGGACAGTACAAATGGATTCAGGTCTGTCATTTCACAACACTGGGGTGTTGTGCTGTTGGGGAGAGGTCTGTCACTGTATGACACTGGATACAGTGTAGGTGTGTTCAGTTCTTTCACTGTGTAACACTGGGGTACAATACTGCTGGGTCCAGGTCTGTCAGTGTACAACACTGAGGTACAGTGCTGGTAGGTAGAAGTCTGTCATTGTACTCAGCTGGGGTATAGTACTACTGGGTTCAGATTTGTCACTGTGCAACATTGGGATACTGAACTGGTGAATACAGGTCTATCACTTTATAACTCTGGGGTATAATACTGGTAGATTCAAGTCTATTGCAGCTTAACATTTGGGTACAGTATGGTGGGTCCAGGTCTGTCAATTCACAACACTGACGTTTTTTTTATTTATTCATGGGATGTGAGTGTCGCTGTCTAGGCCAGCATTAATTGCCCTTGGGAATGTGGTGGTGAGCTGCCTTCTTGAACCGGTGTGGTCCCTGTGGTGTTGACACACCCACAGTGCTATTAAGGAGGAAGTTCCAGGATTTTTGACCCAGTGACAGCGAAGGAAAGGTGATATATTTCCAAGTCGGGAAGGTGAGTAGCTTGGAGGGGAACGTCTAGCTGGTGGTGTTCCGAGGTGTCTGCTGCCCTTGTCCTTCTAGATGGTAGCGGTCGTGGGTTGGAAGGTGCTGTCTAAGGAGGCTTTGTGAGTTCCTGCAGTGCATCTTGTAGATGGTACACGCTGCTGCCACTGTGCGTCGGTTGTGGATGTGGTGCCAATCAAGTGGGCTGCTTTGTCCTGGATGATGTCAAGCTACTTCAGTGTTGTTGGAGCTGCACTCATCCAGGCAAGTGGGGAGTATTCCATCACACTCCTGACTTGTGCCTTGTAGGTGGTGGACAGACTTTGGGGAGTCAGGAGGTGAGTTAATCGCCACAGGATTCTTAGCCTCTGACCTGCCCTTGTAGTCACAGTATTTATGTGGCTAGTACAGTTCAACTCCTGGTCAATGGTAATCTCAAGGATATTGATAGCTGGGGATTCAGTAATGGTAATGCCATTGAATGTCAAAGAACAATGGTTAGATTCTCTCTTGTTAGAGATGGTTATTGCCTTGCAATTGTGTAGCACGAATGTTACTTGCCACTTGTCAGCCAAAGCCTGGATATTGTCCAGATTTTGCTGCATTTGGACATGGACTGTTTCAGTATCTAAGGAGTCATGAATGGTGGTGAACATTGTGCAATCATCAGCGAACATCTCCATTTCTGACTTTGTGAGGGAAGGAAGGTCATTGATGAAGCAGCTGAAGATGGTTGGGCCTAGGACACTACCCTGAGGAACTCCTGCAGTGATGTCCTGGAACTGAGGTGATTGACCTCGACCACCACAACCATCTTCCTAGGTGTGACTTTAACCAGCAGAGAGTTTTCCCTTTTATTCCCATTGAATTCAGTTTTGCTAGGACTCCTTCATGCCACACTTGACCAAATGCTGCCTTGATATCAAGGGCAGTCACTCTCACTTCACCTCTGGAGTTCAGCTGTTTGAACCAAGGCTGTAATGAGGTCAGGGGCTGAGTGGCCCTGACAGACCCTAAACAGCATCAGTGAGCAGGTTATTGCTAAGCAAGTGCCACTTGATAGCACTGTTGATGACCTCATCCATCACTTTATTGATGACTGAGAGTAGACTGATGAGGCAGTAATTGTCCGGGTTGGATTTATTCTGCTTTTTGTGTACAGGACATACCTGGGCAATTTTTCACATTACTGGGTAGATGCCAGTGTTGTAGCTGTACTGGAATAACTTGGCTAGGGGTGCGGCAAGTTTATGAGCACATCTTCAGTACTATTGTCAGGGCCCATATCCTTTGCAGTATCCAGTTCTTTCAGCCGTTTCTCGATGTTATGTGGAGTGAATCGAATTGGCTGAAGATATGTGATGCTGGGAACCTCTGGAGGAGGCTGAGATGGATTATCTGCTCAACATTGTTACGAATCTTTTGCACTGATGAGAATATTTGTGGAGCCTCCTTTCAGTGACTTGTTTAATTGTCCACCACCATTCATGGCTGGATGTGGCAGGACTGTAGAGGTTGGATCTGATCCGTTGGTTGTGGAATCACTGAGCTTACTGCTTATGCTGTTTGGCACGCAAGTAGTCCTGCGTTGTAGCTTTACCAGGTTGACACCTCATTTGTAATTATGCTTGGTGCTGCTCCCTGCACTTTTCATTGGTGGTAATGGTAGAGTGGTACCACCTGCCGCAGACCCAGTCTAGCAGCTATATCCTTTAAGAGTGGGCCAGCTCAAACAGTAGTGGTGCTACTGAACCATTCTTGGTGATGGACATTGAAAGCCCCCACCCAGAGTACATTCTGTGCCTTTGCCACCCCCAGTGCTTCTCCAAGTAGTATTCAACACGGAGCATAGAGCTGATGTGGGGGGTGGGGAGGGTGCTTTTGTGGTGGGGCGGGATTTCCTTGTCCTTGCCTGATGCCATGAGATTTTAAAGACTCCCAGGGCAACCCCTTCCTGACCATATGACACCATGCCGCCACCTCTGCTGGGTCTGCCCTGTTGTGGGGCAGGACATCATTAGACTTTTTTAATTCCAGATCTGCCGAGGTGGCATTCGAGCCCAGGTCCCCAGAGCACTACCCTGGGTCCCTGGATTGCTAGTCCAGTGACAATGCCACCACCTCCCCTGCATCATACTGGTAGGGATAGCTCTGTCACTGTATGACTCTGGGGCACATTATAGATGGATTCCTGCCTGTCACTATATAACACAAGAGTACAGTACTGATGGGTTCACGACTGCCACTGTACAATAAGTAGAACAGAACTGGTGGGTTCAGATCTGTAACTGTACAACACGGGTACAGTGCTGGTAAGGACAGATCTGTTACTGTTTAACACTGGTGTAAAGTACTGGCATGTGCAAGTCTATCATTATATAATGTGGCTACTGTACTGGCGGGTTCGGGTCGTTCACCATTTAACACTAGGGTACATTATTGCTGGGTTCAGGTCTGTCGTTGTATAACACTGGGGTACAATAGCAGTGGGTTCATGTCTGTCACTGTATGACATGGGTACAGTACTGGTGGGCACTAGTCTGTCGCTGTTTAACACTGAGGTGCAGCACCGGTGGGTACAGGTCTGTAACTGTATAGCACTGGGGTATGGTACTAGTGGGGACAGGTCTATCACTGTATAACCCCTGGGTACAGTACTATGTGGTTCAGGTCTACTAAAGTATAACACGGATACAATAGTATTAGGCATAGGTCTTTCTTTGTATAACACTGGGGTACAATACTGGTGGGTACAGGTCTATCATTGTATAACATTTCAGTACAGTAGTGCTGGGTATGGACCTGTCTATGTAGAACACTTGGGTACAATACAGGTAGGTATAGGACTATCACTGTATAACAGTGGGGTATAGTACTGGTGGAAACAGATTTCTGTCACTGTATAACACAGGTACTGTACTGGTATGTACAGATCTGTCACTGTATAACTCTTAGGTACAGTTCTGGTGTTCATTATTTTGAAATAATATTAGTGCTTCACAAGTCTTCACCCTAGTCTCACCCAGTTGCCCAGTAAAGATTGTCTGTCTCTGCTGTGACGAGTGGCTCTCAGCCTCACTCTGTCTCTCTACATGGGTCTTTATCAGGTACAACTGTGCAAGTATTCACATTAAGAACTATAAAAAATATATTGAGTATATTCTCTATCCCCATTAAATTATCCAATGAAAGGTCAGTGCTGAGAAATGCAAAAGTTTTTATAACTGTCCTATCCATAACAATGCAGGGAAAGCTGCACAAAAATCAGATATAGAGGAAATCTCCCTCTGTTCTGCCCCATCAGTAACTCATAGAGCAAGTACAGCAGAAATCAGATCTAGAGTAAGTCTTCTTCTAAACTCCCTCTTTATGGTTCATAATACCACAGAAAACCACGCTGAATATGGAAGGACAGAGGAGGGAATAAGAGGGACAAAGTGTGTGTGTGAAAATAGATTAGTGGTTAAAATGAAACAGAATCCAAAAGTCTTATAAACACAAACAGTAAAAGAGTATCAAAGGAAGAATGGGGCTGAGTAGGGACCAAAAAGGAAATCATCTTATGGAAACAGAGGGCATGGCTGGGGTAATAAATGAGTGTGTTTACGTCTTCACTATAGAAGAGGATAATAAAGTAAGAATGTAAAAAATCGGAGCAGGACTAGGCCGTTTTGCAAAAGCAAGATACTACAGATGTTGGAAATCTGAAATAAAAACAGAAAATGCTAGGAATACTCAGCAGGTCAGGCAGCATCTGTGGAGAGAAAAGTAGAGTTAGTGTTTCATGTTGATGACCTTTCATCAGAATCATATTGCCCTGGAGTCTGCTCCACCATTCACTAGATTATAGCTGATCTTTGAGCTCAATCCCACTTTCCTACCCAATCCCCATATCCCTTGAGTCTCCCAGAATCCAAAAAGCTATTGATTCCAGCTTTGAGGATATGCAACACATCCACAGCCCTCTGGAGTAGAGAATTCCAAAGATTCTCAACCCTTTGAGTGAAGACATTCCTTCTCATCTCAGTCTTAAATGATCAATCCTTTATCCTGAGACTATGACCCCTATTTCTAGAGTGTTCAGCCAAAACATCTCAGCATCTACCCTGTCAAGCCCCTCAAAATCTTACAATGTGATCACCTCTCATTCTTCAACTCTCCAGTTTATAGGCACCGTTTGCTCAACCTGTCATCATAGGACAACCCTCTCATCCCAGGGACCAATCTTCACTGCACTGTCTCCAAGGCAAGCCTTAGATATGGAGACCAAAACTGTGTACAGTACTCTAGTTGTGCTCTCCAAAGCCCAGTGCAATTGTAGCAAGACTTCCCTACTCTTGTATTCCAGTCCTCTAACAATTCAAGTCAACTGGCTATTTGCCTTTCTGAATTGCTTGCTGTACCTGAATGCTAACTTGCTACATTTCTTTTGTGAGGACACCCAAACTTCACTCTGCATCAACATTTAAAAGTTTCTCACCATTTTAAAAAATGTGCTTTTCAATTCTTCTTACCAAAGTGAATAACCACACATTTTCCCACATTGTTCTCCATTTGTCACCTTATTGCTCACTCACTTAATCTGTCTGTATCTCTTTGCAGCCTGTTTGTGTCCCCCTCGCAGTTTACTGTCCCATCTAGTTTTGTATCATTAGCAAACATGGATACTTTACTCAGTACCTTCATCTACGTCATTAATATAGATTGTAAAAAGCTGAGACCTCAGCACTGATTAGTGCAGCATTCCACTAGTCACAGCCTGCCACCTTGAAAATGCCCCACTTATCCCTACTTTTTTTTTTCCATTAAGCGATTCTCTCTCCATGCCAATATACTACCCTCAATGTCATGAGCTCTTGCCTTGTGTTATTACCTTTTATGTGGGCACTTTGTCAAATGTCTTTTGAAAATACAAATACATCCACATCCACAGGATTTCCTTTATTTACCCTGCTAGTTACATCCTCAAAAAAACTCTTAATAAATTTATTAGATCTGAGTTCTCTTTCATAAAGCCATGTTGACTTTGCCTAATCAGATTATGATTTTCAAAGTGCTTTATTAACACTTCCTTAATAATTAATTTTATCATTTTCCTGATAAATGATTTTGGGCTAATTGGCCAGTAGTTCCCTATTTTTTTCCTTTTCCTCCTTTCTTAACTAGTGGTGTTGCATTTGCTGCTTTCTAATCCGTTAAGACTGTTCTGAATCTAGGGAATTTTGGACAATCACAACCAATGCCTCCATTATGCCTGTAGCCATCCCTGTTTGAGTTCTGGGATGCAGGCCATCGGGTTTAGGGGATTTGCCAGCTTTAGTCTCATTAGTTTCTCTAATACACTTCCTCTACTGATATTAATTACCCTATGTTCCTCACTCTCATTAGTCGCTTGGTTCCCCATTATTCCAGCATGCTGCCAATGTAGAAATAAAGGAGGAAGCAGTAGTCATAATGGATAAGGTAAAAATAGGTAAAGAGGAGGCACTTAAAAAGTTGTCAAAGTAGAGAAGCCACACAGTCTGAATGGGATGCAACCGAGGCTACTTAGGGTAATGGGGTGGAAATTGTGGAGGCTGTAGACACAATCTTCCAGTCTACCTTGTAAGTGGGAATATTAAAGGAGTGTGAGAATCCAAATATCAACAGCCCGGTTTTTAATGAAGGAGAGATGGATAAAACCCAGCAGCCGCTCACAAGTCAGCCTAACACTGGTGGTGGGAAAACTTTTTGAAACAATATTTCGGAGGTGCAATTAATTGATGCGTTGAAAGGTATGGACTAATAAGTGAAAATCAACAGAGATTTGTTAAGGGTTTATTAAGTTGGTTTGACTAACTTCATCAAGTTCTTTGGTGAAGTAATGTAGAAGGCTGATGTGCATAGTGCAGTTGATGTGTTTCTGGGATTTGAAAAGGTGTTTGATGAAGTTCCATGCAATAATTTGTTTGTTAGTAAAATTAGAGGCCATGGAATTAAAGGGACAGACAGCAGAGAGTAGTGGAGGATGGTTGTTTCTCAGACTGGGGGAAAGCACTTAGTGGTATTCCCCAGGAGTCAATATTAGGAACATTGATCATTTTGAAATATATTAATGACCTGGGCTTGGGTATAGAGCAACATACGCTCTGATTTTTTTTTAGAGTGTGAGGAAATTTGTTTAAGTGCCCCACCCCTTTAATGTGCGGTAACTTAAAGGAGCCGACCTCTCCACAGGAAGTTTTGGTACAGAATGTGTGGTACATAATTTCAATGTTTGCAGATGATACAAAATTCAGAAATGTTGTAACCAATTAGATGGCTAGTTACAGACTTCATACACAGAGGACATGGACAGACTAATGAATTGTCCAGGCACATGGTGATCAGACCCAAGTGATTACATTGGTAGGAAGAATGAGGAGAGACAATATGAACGAAATCAAACAATTTTAAAGGGGGTACAGGACCAGAAAGTCTGTGGATCATAAGTACACAAATCTTAAATTGAGATGGCTTTTTTTTTTAGAAAAAAGCAAGTAGGATCCTTGGTTTTATTAATAGAGGAATGGAGTACAAAAGCAAATAAACTATGCAAAACCTTTACAAAACACTTGGCTAGGCCTCAGCTGGAGCATTGTGTTCAATTCCGGGTGCCATCAGAAGGATGTCAAGGCTTTGGAAAGGGTCTAGAAATGATTTATTAAAATGGTACTAGGGATGAGGGACTTTAGCTATGCAGAGACACTGGTGTTATTCTTAGAACAGAAAATGTTAAACAAAAATTTGCTAGTGATGATAGAAATCATGAAAGATTCAGTTAGAGTAAATAAGTTGAAAATTTGAGAATGTTTGCAGTGACAGAAGAGTCAGTAACTAGAGGAAATATTTGGCAAAAGAACAAGAGGAGAGATGAGGCGAATCTTTACTCAGCAATTTGTAATGACCTGGAATGCACTGCCCATGGAAGCAGATTTAATAGTAACATTCAATGGGAAATTGGATAAATACTTGAAGAAAAAAGATTTACAGGACAATGGTGAGAAGGCAGGGAAATGGGGTTAATTAGATAATTCTACTAAAGAGCCAGTGCATTCTGCTGAATGGCCTCCTGTGCTGTATCATTCTATGATTCTGTGATACATTGTCCTATCAAATACGCCAAGGACAGGTTTAATACAGACTAAAGCTCCCATACGTTGTCCCATCAAACACTTCAAGGGCAGCTACAGCATGGGTTGGATGCAAAGTAAAAATGCTTCAGCGCTGCACCATCAAGTACACTGCTGTCGTTGATCAAGTTGGCTCTGAAGTGTTGGCACTGCACTAATGTTGGGTAACTGGTTCTGGGAATGCTGAGGCCTAACTGTAATGGATTCCCCACATTACAACAGTGATGCTCTCCCCACCCCCGATTCAACTTAACACCAAAAGAGAAATGCCCACATTCCACCCAATGTGTATGCAGATTAGCATTGTCCATGCTCCATCCAGTACCACGTTTTACCCATTGTGCTTAAAAACATACAGCAGTCATAGCCAAGAGCCCTTAACAATGTGGACAAAACACTGTTATTAGACCAGCACACAAGGGCTCTCTGCTTGATTGATCCAGGTCTGTGTTAAATTAGCTGATCTCATTTGGGCAGTAATCGAGGCTGTTGTTGACCTCAGTGCCCATGGTATAAAGAGGGGCAAGTCAACCCAAGACAGATGGTGTTGGACCTTGCGATGGAATAGTTAGGGCACTGAGTAATTGCCCTTCACTCTCTGTTCAACAGTTGAACAGTTTCTAATGTATTTGTTAGGGAACCAAGGGCCAAACTCACAGTCATTGCCAAGAAATGTTCAGCCTCAATCAAAATCATGTCTGGATCAGGAATTTTCAGAAAGGCCAATTCTCCAGGCGATGCACAGCTGCTTGTTAGTGAGCTTTAAAGAAACACTCAGCTGAATTTCACACTGAATCTGAGCAGCCTCAAACCTATTAATCAATTTTTCCCCCTCTTTCTAGCACTCTTTCCCCCTCCAGTCCTTCTCTTTCTCTATTCCGCGCTTCCCCTCACGTTCTCCCTCCTCACTGTCCCCCTCAGCGCGCTCTCCTCCTCGGTGCACTCTCTCTCCCCTCCCCATTCCCCTGTCACTTATTCCTCTCCATCCACCCCCTACCCTCCTCCCAGAGCATTCAATGCCTAGGCTTTATTCCTAGTCTATGCAGAGTTAGCTGATCTGAGGCGGATACCAAGCCACAGGCGGCCTATATTAGGGACTGCAGCCTGCCCGAAAGTAGTTGTTACCCCTTTTAAAACTGGAGATTTTGGAGACTGGAGGAGAGTGAAGAGGTAAAAACAAAAAAACTGCGGATGCTGGAAATCCAAAACAAAAAATAAAAAATACCTGGAAAAACTCAGCAGGTCTGGCAGCATCGGCGGAGAAGAGTACAGTTGACGTTTCCAGTCCTCATGACCCTTCAACAGAACAGTTCTGTTGAAGGGTCATGAGGACGCGAAACGTCAGCTGTATTCTTCTCCGCCGATGCTGCCAGACCTGCTGAGTTTTTCTAGGTATTTTTTATTTTTTGAGAGTGAAGAGGTGATGGGTGCTTCAATCCACGCTTCCATTTATAAACGGAGTCTTATGTCTTGTGGTTTCTAGGGGTTCGAAATAATCACACTTTTAGATTCAAATGCTTGAGCTTCACCAAATGCATTTTTCAGATTGTACCACGTGCTGTGGACTAATCTATTGTTAGTTTGATAGAGAGACTGTCTTGAGCAATATAGCACTCTGGACACTTATGTTTGCATATGCATGAACATAGTTCCTTAATCATATTGGAATAATAAAGCAATATAATAAAGTCACACCTCCCTATCTAATTCCCTTCATGATCCTATCTGTAAGGAGGCAGAGACTGACAAGATGAGGAAGTGACCTTAAGTCAGTAAGACGGTTGCCATTGAAAGATATGATGTATTTATTCCCTACTGTCTTTCCTTTGATCTTCTCAGAGGGCATTGCAGATTGATGCTAATCATGTGTAGGTGGAGAGGACAACAAACCACCCAAATCCCCTTCCTGCACCACCCCCAGTCTCACACTGGAATTTCCTCTGAGACACGCCAGACTTTAGACCTGAATGCGCAAGTCAAGTTACATTGAAATTTCGTGCCAATCCCATTAGAATGGGTATATATGAGCATAAACAGTCAGGGCCCAAGGAAACTCGCCTTTAGTATGGAAATTAAAGTTTCCACCATTTATCCTTTCTTCATGTACAAAATAACACTGCATATTAAACAAGCTGCAATAGGAGGAGCATTACAATTTTCAATATGACTTATAACTGAAGACACAGAGCAGATTTTAGTGAGGGTCAATTAAAATATACTCTCAAAGCACGGCAATAAAAATTCAAAAAAGACTTTCCTGCTGGGGCTGAACATCTGGTGGTAATTTGGAGAGAGACTCGGAACAAATGCAGGAAACTCGGGTGTGAGGCTCCATAACTTGAGGGCAGAGCAGCATGACGGGTGGAGAGTCAGTGGACTAAAGACAATGGATATTTGGGTGTGTTGTACTCACGCAAGCAACACTGGAAATCTGCTAAACTGCGTTGTTGAGTTGCGCTTGGGTATCTGGAGATTCCTGACCCTCTTGTCTGTTGAATTGTGCAGTTGAGTTGAGTTTGGGTTCCTGGGGATTCCTGACCCTCTTGTCTGTTGAATTGTGCAGTCGAGTTGAGTTTGGGTTCCTGGGGATTCCTGACCCTCTTGTCTGTTTGTTTTCTAACTGAGTTAGCAGAGTTCTGAGCCATTTAATCAGTCAGCAACTTGACAAAGCCAAGTAACTTCCTGCTCCCATCTATACAACTCACTGTCCCTCCTAACTTAGTGCCATCTGTGACTTGGATATCCAACTTTCCATTCCTTCTCTCAAGTCACCAATAAATATAGTGAAGAGTTAAGGAACCAGAACAGATCCCTGGAGAACGACGCATGGCCCGTCTCACCAATCAAACAACTTTCCCTTTATCCCTGCTCTTTATCTCCAAACTCCCAAGGAATTTCAAACCCATTACACAAAGTGATGATGAATTCCATGGACTTCTATTTTTGTGAGTTATCTTTTCTGTTGAATCTTCTCAAATGCCCTCTGAAGTCCATAGTGACACCATCCACAGATACCCTCCTAACTACTTGTAGCGACCTGCTCAAAAAAATCAACTAAATTAGTCAGTCAATCTGTACACTTGACAAATCCATGCTGACTCTGGTCAGCTAGTACTTGTCTGAATATTCAGTGACACTGTCCCTGATGATAGATTCTAATAACTCCATTGCCAGGATTAATCTCCTATATCCTGCTGTAAACTACCTGGGATCAAAGTGCTTCACCTTTGCAGTTTGAGGCTGTTCCACTTCTCCAAGGTCAGAGACTAACTCAAATGGCATTCGGGGAACTTATGAAATAATTCATTTTAGTTCATCGATTGTGCTCTTATTCATCCAACCATAGTTGGCAGCACAGTTCATTATCAGGAAATCCTTGTGTGGAGAATAATGGGATGTCAATTCCTGCTCTATAATTCCAACTCCAGGAAAAACACTTGAAGATTTTCCACAACTCTTCCCTTCTCCTGCCTCATGTGACACAGATTCAACCTGAGAATGAATGACCACTCTGCCCAGCTGGTCAAGCTGGGTCTGACCCTCATGTCAGAGGTCAGCAGAAAATGGTACTGAATCACTGACCAGGGTTCTGTAATTCTGGGGTGGGGGCTGATAGGATGAATCTCCCATCTCTACTGTCTGTTGAGTTCTCTCATCTCAGCTGAAGGTCAACAAAGGTCTATTACTGGAGGGCAAACGAGTTGATAAATCACTGTCCAGACACTCCCAAAAAAAAAGCTGAGGTATAAGAGGGAGCCTGGCCCCTTGGGCCGTACCCTGGTCAGAGTGTCTTTGGGAGGTGAAGAACATGGGGTGGCGGAGAACAAATAGACTGAAGATTTCCTCCCTGCCGCCCTGTCTGACAGCAGCTTGTATTTACTACAAACATCCGGTGCATTTTACAAGACTCTGGAGAGCCTATTAGACTCCAGCTCTTGTGACAGGGCTACCGCTGAGAACTTTACAAGTTTTATTTGTATCTGGTCCCACCCTAAGCTCCCTAGGGAGTTGGGTGGTGAATGAAATTTAGGAAAGTCCGGGGAGGGGGTTGGGGTGTGGAGGGTGGAACTGGGAGAGTCTGGGAGCGATTGAAGGAGTGGGGGACATTTGGGAATTCAGATTATCATTGAGAGCAGCTTGAGACACAGCGATTAAATCAAAGAGATTTAGCTGAATGGTGTCAGGAAGGGGGAGGTGGGGGAATGCAGACAGGAATGTTCTGGATGACTGGAATCTGTACACACTTACTCTTCAAGTGGTTTTTCATTCTAGCTTCGTAAAGAGCTAAAATCACAAGATAAATTGTTCTCATCAAATCACTCTGTTGCAGTTGGTGTTGCTCTCCCTCACCCCAACCCCCATCCCACCCAAAACCCCAACCCCCATTCCCCCAAAGCCCCAACCTGCATCCTACACTCCCCTCCCAAACCTCAATCCCCATCCTCCCCCCAAACCCCAACCTCCTTGTCCCCTAATCCCCATTTGCATGCTACTCCCCAAACCCCAATCCCCATCTTACATTACGCTGCCCCCTCCACAACCCCCATAACCTCCCCCACCCCCTCCACATACCCCAATCTCCATGCTACACTTGGTGATGATGACATTAATGGCACTATCTGATGGCCTTCAATTAATCACTTCAACTGATCTCCTATTGTTCTGACTATAACTGGGACCTGGATCCATTCCAAAACTCTCCAGAATGACCTCTTGCCTTCCACCCTCTGCAAACCTCAGCTCATCTGAAACTCTGCTACCCCTATCCCCACTCACCTGTCCCGTTCACCTGTCACCCCTGTGCTCGCAGGCCTACATTGGCTCCTTGTCTACCAAAGACTTGATTTTATAATTGCTGTCCTTGTTTTTATTTCACTCCATGGCATTGCTGCTCTCTACTCTATAACCTCCTCCAATCCTACAACCCTCTTGAGATCTCTGCAATTTCTGCTCTGGAATTTCCTCTCTAAACCTTTCTGCCTTTTTACTGCTGTATCCTCCAAGGTGCTTGTTAGAACCTGTTTCTTTCACCAAGCTTTTGGTCACCTCCCTAATATCTCTTTCGCTGTGACTTATTCTTTGATAATGCTCTAATGAAGTGCTTTGGGATATTTGAGTTGGTTCAAGGCACTGTATAGAACATAGAAGTTGATGAAAGGTCATCAATTGGAAACATTCTCTCTCCACCAATGCTGCCTGACCTGTTGAGTTTGATGATGCTTTTATTCTGGAATTGGCCATATTTTTCTTCTATATAAATGTAAGTTGTTGTTGTTGTTGGAGGCCTTCTGTTCTGCAGCACTGATTCACTGGAACCTGGGAATACTTGGTCCTCTGGAAGCTCACCCAGATGCCCATCCTTCACGTGGTACCACTCAGCTGGGATGGTCTCCCAAGTTCTTCACACAGGGTATTATAATTTGAGGTGACCCAGGGTCACCGAGGCTAATTGGGGTGAGCTAAATGGACATAGACTAGGATTCAAACCTCGCCCCTGTGTGTGCAGTTACTCTCTGCTTTTTCCAAGTGAGTCTCTAAGGAGCTTGTTATTGCTGTTTTAGGGACTGCTTGTAGGGTTTTTGTTGGCCTTCGTTGATTCTTTCTACAAGACTGTGACAATGTCCTCTGCTGTCTCTGGTCATTCCTGTCAATGTTTTTCCCTGTAGTGATTGACCTTCTGGAAGCCCTGAACATCACAAGATCTATAAAGGGAGTGAGCAGAAGTAAAGGTTTGGAGCCGGGGCTCCCAGCTTGGAAGTTCCGTAACCGTGTGCCACACCTCACCCTGCCACGGGATTATGCCATCTACTTCCTCACCTCCATGCAAGGGTCCATCGGCTTCCACTTTGTGGCAAAGCAGAGCAGGAACTCAGAGGGGACAGTGATCTCCTTCACCTCCCCCACCACCACCAGGAAGGATGGACGGCCACTTCTGCAACTCGTGTCCAGTACCAGAAGCAACCAGCTCCGATTGGATTACCGGACTGTCCACAACATGGAGCCAGCATCTATCATCTTCCCCGGAGGGACCCCTTTTGGCAACGGGCAATGGGGCAGAGTGGCCTTCAACCTGGAGGCTCAGAAGATAACGCTTTTCATCGACTGTGAGGAAGACATCATATTCGAGAAGAATATGGGGGATGATGTCATCAGTCTGATTCTCCCCATCGACTTGGAGATTCACTTCTCCAGTACTGTGGGAGACCGAGGCAGCAAGTTCACGGTAATGGCAGCACAAACTCACTCATGGGCTTTCCTCAACAGGGTGTTAACCTATCTATGTCATAGACACATTGGGCATTTATCATCTAGAAGTTCCTATGTCCACCTAGTTGACCTTGTACCATTCTGGTAGTCACACAATACACTGACAAACAAGTTGTTGACTAATCACAGCATTTAGTCTCTCTCAGTTAGTCTAAAACAGACCCAGACGTGAGGTGAGGAAAACCTCACAGTAGTGGAGCATGTGGTCAAAGTTTATGTTTCTCTCAAACACACTACAAGTACCACTCATCATGACTCATTATTATTAAACTGGATTGCAAAATTCTGAATGAAATCAGCCCAGTTTACATCTGACTGAATGAGCATTCTGTGTCCAGCCTAGTGATGTTTTACTGTTCCTTACTCCCTAATGTGGCACATTATTCCCTTAATGAGAGTGCAGGCGATCTTTCTCTCCACTGCTGTCCACTGATTGCTTTCTGGGACAGTGAAGATGCTGAACCAATCCTGTGGGCTGACCTCCCATGGTACTTATAACAGCACATGCTTACTCTTTCCAAATGTGTGAGGAATCTGTCCTGTGCAGGATTGAGCTACATATGCACACAGATACCAGGAAGATACAGATTCAAATATCACTTCGGCCACTGTCCTGGGGACAACATCTGCATTCAGCGAGGAAACTGATGGCATAAATCTGCATTCAGCAAGGAAACTGATGGCATAAATCAGCTAGATTCCAGTTGCTGACAACCCCCCCCCCCCCCCCCCCCCCCCCCCCCCGAAGCTGCAGGCTCTCTTTCCTCCCTCCCCTGAAGCTGCGGGCTCTCTTTCCTCCCTCCCCTGAAGCTGCGGGCTCTCTTTCCTCCCTCCCCTGAAGCTGCGGGCTCTCTTTCCCCCCCTCCCCTGAAGCTGCGGGCTCTCTTTCCCCCTCCCGTGAAGCTGCGGGCTCTCTTTCCCCCTCCCGTGAAGCTGCGGGCTCTCTTTCCTCCCTCCCCTGAAGCTGCGGGCTCTCTTTCCCCCCCTCCCCTGAAGCTGCGGGCTCTCTTTCCCCCTCCCGTGAAGCTGCGGGCTCTCTTTCCCCCTCCCGTGAAGCTGCGGGCTCTCTTTCCCCCTCCCGTGAAGCTGCAGGCTCTCTTTCCCCCTCCCGTGAAGCTGCGGGCTCTCTTTCCCCCTCCCCTGAAGCTGCGGGCTCTCTTTCCCCCTCCCCTGAAGCTGCGGGCTCTCTTTACCCCCTCCCCTGAAGCTGCGGGCTCTCTTTTCCCCCCTCCCCTGAAGCTGCGGGCTCTCTTTTCCCCCCTCCCCTGAAGCTGCGGGCTCTCTTTTCCCCCCTCCCCTGAAGCTGCGGGCTCTCTTTTCCCCCCTCCCCTGAAGCTGCGGGCTCTCTTTACCCCCTCCCTCCCCTGAAGCTGCGGGCTCTCTTTCCCCCCTCCCCGGGAAGCTGCGGGTTCCCCCAGCCCCTGACCCACCGAAGTTGCTGTCTCTCTCCCATGTTGCCCTATCTCCACTGGTATTGATGGCTTTTAGGGCCCAGGTTCCACAGGCATTTCTCACCCTGGTACTTGCAGTCATATCTTATGAAGTGAATATCGATTGAGAGAGAATCAGAGCTGTGTGTGATCACATGGCGCCCAATGTTCTGCATACGTTTCTCAGTGGATGTCCCTGGGCAATAGTCGGGGCTGAACCCTACCTCTTTTTTCCCCTCACCATGGGGTCAGTCCTGGGGCTTCTCACTACTCCCAGCACAGTGCACAGATCAAATTGCATCCTTCCTGTTCCACGTGTCTGTGTCAGGGGCTCACCGAGTCATTATTATCTGTAATTATAGATTGTCCATCATTGGGTCTGTCCCTGTCTTCCTGTATTGAAATAGTAGACAGAGGAGTGTCTATGGATGCAGTTTATTGGGACTTTCGGAAAGCATTCAATAAGGTTCCACTGTTAGCTAAAATGATAGCTCATGGAATTAAAGACAAATGTTTGACCTGGCTAGGAGATTGATTAGGTGATAGAAAACAGAGAGTAGGCATAATGAATATGTGCGTGAATTGGAATGAAGTGACTCGTGATTTCCCACAAGGATCTAGTCACTATGACTCAGTTCACACAATAGTCAGCCATCCATCCAATCTCACCAATAACACAAGAATTGATAGCATTGTTAGTACTGTGGACGGGTGCATAAAATTACAAAGAAACGTCAATGGATTAAGTAAGTAAGCAAAACTGTAGCAGATGTATTTCAAAGTTGGTCAGTGTAAGGGCAGTGCATTTTGCACCAAAGGATAGACCTGAGTAATTCTCATATTGAAATGCTAGGAGCAGTACCGGTGCAGAGAGAGAGAGATTTAGAGATCCATGTACACGGATCACTAAAACGTCACAGTCAGCTGCACAAAATAAATGAAAAGGCTAATGGAATGTCAGCCTTTATAACCAGTGGGCTAGAATATATAGGAGAGGAAATTTTGCTACAATTTTTCAAAGTCCAGGTTAGACCACATTGGGAGTACTGTTTATAGTTCTGGACACCACAGTTTAGACGGGACATATTGACCTTGGAAGGAATGCAGCATAGATTCGTCAGAATATTACCAGGGCATCTAGGGTTAGACTACCAGGATAGTTTACATAAACTAGTCTTATTTTCTCTGGAATATCAAAGGCTGATTTAATTGAGGTTTTTAGGATTTTGAAAGTAAATGATCAAGTAAATGGTAGAAGAGTTTTTCCACTGATTAAGAGTCTCAGACAAGGGGACATAACCTTAACTTAAAATCAGAGCCAAGCTATCCTAAGAGAAGTTAGAGATCATTTCTTTAGGCAGAGGGTGATAGATGAGTGGAACGCTGTCCCAGAAAACGCAGTCAATGCTAACTCAATAAAGCATTTGAATTCTAACTCTCACTTCAGTCCAGGATTACTGCCAGACTAAGAATCTCTTTTCACTTTAGGGTTACTGGCAAACAGCAGAAATCTCCCCCAGTGGATTCCTTCGCCGCCCATGGCATTGTGACAATCTACCAGGTGAGGAGAAGACTGTCTGTCCCTTACACACATGTGGCTCAGGTGCTGGGGTACAGTGGGTCATATGGAAAGAGGGCGGGGTGAAAGCATGTGATGCGAGGAGGGGGTGAGCGAGCGCGGGAGGAGAGGAGGGGGTGAGCGTGCGCGGGAAGAGAGGAGGGGGTGAGCGCACGCGGGAGGAGAGGAGGGGGTGAGCGCACGCGGGAGGAGAGGAGGGGGTGAGCACGCGCGGGAGGAGAGGAGGGGGTGAGCGCGCGCGGGAGGAGAGGAGGGGGTGAGCGCGCGCGGGAGGAGAGGAGGGGGTGAGCGCGCGCGGGAGGAGAGGAGGGGGTGAGCGCGCGCGGGAGGAGAGGAGGGGGTGAGCGCGCGCGGGAGGAGAGGAGGGGGTGAGCGCGCACGGGAGGAGAGGAGGGGGTGAGCGCGCGCGGGAGGAGAGGAGGGGGAGAGCGCGCGCGCGGGGGGAGAGGAGGGGGAGAGCGCGCGCGCGGGGGGAGAGGAGGGGGAGAGCGCGCGGGGGGAGAGGAGGGTGAGAGCGCGCGCGCGGGGGGAGAGGAGGGTGAGAGCGCGCGCGCGGGGGGAGAGGAGGGTGAGAGCGCGCGCGCGGGGGGAGAGGAGGGTGAGAGCGCGCGCGCGGGGGGGGAGGAGGGTGAGAGCGCGCACGCGGGGGGAGAGGAGGGTGAGAGCGCGCACGCGGGGGGAGAGGAGGGTGAGAGCGCGCGCGCTGGGGGAGAGGAGGGTGAGAGCGCGCGCGCACGGATCTGTAGTCTGGAACTCGCAATTACAATAAACACACCACAGAAAGATAAATGTTCTGTGATCAGAGTTCATGTGAACAGCAGGCTGTCTTAGATTTTTTTATTCTTTCATGATTTATATACATCCCCAGCAAGGCCAGCATTTGTTGCCATCCATAATTGCCCTTGAACTGAGTGGTTTGCCACACCATTTCAGAGGGCAGTTAAGAGTCAACCACATTGCTCTAGGTCTGAGTCACATGTAAGCCAGATCGAGTAAAGATGGTAGATTTCCTTAAGGGACATTATGAACCAGGTGGGTTTTACAATAATTGACAATAGTTTCATGGTCACCATTCTGGGGCTAGCTTTTCAATTACAGATTTTATTAATTGAATTTAAATTCCACCAGATGCCATGGTGGGGTTTGAACCATTGTTCCCAGAACATTAGCCTGACCTCTGATTACAAATCCATTAACATTACCACTATACCACATCTACCCCAAGGCAGACATTATAAAATATTATAGGAATTGGTGTGAGTTATGAAATCCTCTACTCGATTAAGGGCCATATGCAGCCTGTTACAAGAGACACAGCTGGACCTAGAACACTGAATCTAATATGGTGTGACCTAAACCCTCCTTTCAACTACTGTCGTCTCTGAGCAGCCCCATTGGGGCTTTGGGTGTGGGCAATGGAAAATATGGTTTCTCCAACTTTTACTTGCATTCAATTTTCTATCTGCCCATGAACTGAAATGCAGAGTAAGGTCATTCCCCAAGCCATAGGCTCCCTTTACTCTGTTCCAGCACACTCCCAGGCCAGGTACAGCATGGGTTGGAGACAGAATAAAGCTCCCTCTATATTGTCCCGTCACACTGCCAGCACAGGTACAGAGAAGGTTAGAGACAAAGGAATTCTGTCAGTCTGATGCTGCATGAGTGGCTGATGTCTCTGCTGAAGTGAGCAATCCTCTTGATGGGGAGAACAATCTTTTGAAATCTTCTACCCTGGTTTCTACTAATTGCAACGTAAGATATGCATCAGACCACCCAACATGGGGAATGTATGGAGTCCAGTCACACAGCCTGCATTTTCTTGGTTAGAGAGGAATTCCAGGCACTCCTGGGGGCCCCACTGAGAGTGCTGGGCCTGCAGATAGGTGTGGCACTGTTTTATAACCAACAGTGAGTTCAACATACTGTACAAGCACATGCTAAAACTAATACTCCAGTTACATCCTGCTGAATTAACAGCTGCTCTGTACAATTGGTGTGTGATTCTGAGCCTGAATAATGACAGTTACACAGTGAGTGACCCTTACCCTGAATAAACAGTGACTCTATACAGTTACACAGTGACTGATCCTTACCCTGAATTAAACAATGACTCGATACAGTTACAATGAATGACCCTTACCCTAAATATATAGTGACTCTTTACAGTTACACAGTGAGTGACCCTTACCCTGAATAAACAGTGACTCTACAGTTACACAGTGAGTGACCCTTACCCTGAATAAACAGTGACTCTACAGTTACACAGTGAGTAACCGTTAGCCTGAATAAACAGTGACTCTTTACAGTTACACAGTGAGTAACCGTTAGCCTGAATAAACAGTGACTCTTTACAGTTACACAGTGAGTGACCCTTATCCTGGTGAACCATCCTTCAGGCTGGGGTGATATGTGCTGTTCAATTTGTTAATTGAATTTTTATCCATCAGAATGAAGGCAATTTTCTGTCCCTTTCCCAGATTCCCTACCTTTGCCGTATTCCTTGGCTGAGGAGCGATATTCTGATTCGGACGAGGGACTTCAGTTCAGTGAGGATGTCTCCCCACGTCCATTGCCCTTGTCTGACAGCCACTACCAGCAACAGCAGAGTGATGCTGAGGATTCCCTGCTGAGCCACAATCTACCATCCAGAAGCCCAGGGCAACGTTTGGAAAAGCTGGAGGAGATGGTGACCTCACTCAGCACAATGCTGGACATGCTCAAAGCTCAGGTAGGTGAAAGCTGAGACTGAGAAATCCCAACCCAGATTCTCACTGAGGTGCAGTTCCACAGACACTAATGGTGTGCAATCCAGAGCAGTCGCTCCTGCCGCTTAGATGCCCTGGATGCTGTTTGGTGTCCAAAATGGCATCCACAGCATGCATGTGCAGACACTTGTGTGTTGAGTTACACCAAACGTCATTTTGTGAAGGCATTAATACGGGCACAGTGAACAGCTGCATGGAATTCGCAGAGTAGGCCATTCATGATGCTGATCAGAGTACAATGCTAATTTGATACCAGTGTTTCCATTTTGAAGCTCTGGCTCGAGCTAACACCCTCTCTCTCAAATTCACACAACTGGACACGTGTTCAGCAGAAGGAAGGCTCACCTCAGCAACACTATTTATAAGGTTTATCAACTCCTTCCAGGAGAGTTGCTGGTTGATTTCTTCTCACCATCGTTCAATCCTATAACTGTTGATGCTCTCTACACAAGAACTAAAATACTGCACATGCTGAAAATACTCCAAGTCTGGCAGCATCTGTGGAGATAGAAATGAGGTTAACCAGCTGAATTTTCTTGGATGGGTCGTGCCCTCCACCGTAGCCTCCATTCTGGGTCAGAAATGGTCGTGGGCAGGAATCCACTTGCAATTTTCCCAAAGGTGGCCAATTAAGAAGCCACCTCTGGGAGCCTGTCAAATTAGGGATGATGGGCTGACATGGGATGCTGGAGGCCCAATGAGAGGCTTGCAGTGATGTCCAGTCGGCGGCCCCGCTTGGAGAGGTGGGCGCTGCTGAGGCAGGTAGGGGACTATGAGGGTGCCTTAAAATGAGGGCGCCCTCTGCAGTCTTGGAGTAAAATTAAAAATGGCTCATGGCCACAGCTGTCAGGCCACCATTGCGGAAGGGGACCTCTGCACAGGATGGCTTCGGCTGTAGCCTTTGCATCCCAGCAGGTCTGTGCTGCGGTGATCGAGTAGAGATGCAGTGTCAATAGCTAAGCTGATGGCTGGAAGTGTGAAATCTTCTGTATCTTCATCATCATTCTCTTCTTGCTGTTTCTGCACTGCCTGAAAGGTGAAAGCCACAAGGGTAAGACTGTGGTAAAAGATGAGAGGGAAAGTAAGAGATGCATGCTTACACATCAGCAGCTTGTAGGTCAGAAGAGAGTGTGGATGGGGGATTTGAGAAGGGTAGCTAGGTATGAGGATATGGTCATCCTTGGTTTCAGCACTGCCACTGGCAATGCCCTCAGTAATGGGCATCCTAATAATGATCAGCACCACCTTCACTACCAGGGGCCAGAATAGGCAGAAGCACCTGTCCCCCTGTGGTGAGCTCCTTCTGTCCCCGCTTGTGCAGGAGGAAGGGAAGTGTGGCAGTGACTATGGTGCAATGTGGATGGATGATATTGTTGTCATGGTTGAATAGTTGGCAGTGTGTGCAAGTTGTGAGATGTGGGTGTGAGATTTACAACAGTTTTAAGTATGTGAGGCTGTGGTGTAATATTTGAATATGAGGAATGAGCCCCAACTGATAGAGAATGTTGGCAGGTGAGTGATGGGGGTGTGATGAATTAAGCAGTGACTATTGGTGCAGTTGGTGTGATACAATATTTAAAGGTGCATTCACCGATCTTAGGCTATGAAGTCATTGAACTTCTTGAGGTTCCCCATCGATGTCCTTAGGACTCGACTCCTGGCATTAACTTCCATGGTTATGTGCTCCTACTGCCTTCTGAGCCTGTGTCTGGAGTGCCACCAGCCTCTCTAGATATAAGACAGCTCTCCTCCTTTGCAACTCTTACTCCAAGGCCTCTAGTTCAGCATTGGGAAACCTTGCAGCCCATTCTCTCCCATGTTGTGCCATTCCTCTCTTTCCTAGATGCGAGTCAGCTCACAAAGACTTCCAGTGTCGACTGCATCCACAGTGCACCTCACTGTTAAGAGGTGCAGGCCAGATTTAACAGGTACTAGCTACTCAGTGTGGGCCCTACACTCAGGTATTCAGCCACTCAACAGGGCAGTTAGTGCTGGACATTGAAATCATATAAAACATCAGGCAGCGTGAAGTTCGCATGTTTCTTGCATTGCAGGCAACTGGCAGAGGTTAACCACTCATCATAATACCCCACCCGAATTTAGTCCCTGCACTCTCACTGGGATACAATTCCACAGACACTGACTCACTGGGTTACAGTTCCACAGGCAGTGATTCTCACTGGGGTCCAGCTCCACAAACATTCACTCTCACTGGGGTCCAGTTTCACTGGCACCGACTCTCACTGGGATCCAGTTCCACTGGAACTGACTCTCACTGGGGTCCAGTTCCGCAGGAACTGACCCTCACTGGGGTCCAGTTCCGCAGGAACTGACTCTCACTGGGGTCCAGTTCCGCAGGAACTGACTCTCACTGGGGTCCAGTTCCGCAGGAACTGACTCTCACTGGGGTCCAGTTCCGCAGGAACTGACTCTCACTGGGGTCCAGTTCCGCAGGAACTGACTCTCACTGGGGTCCAGTTCCGCAGGAACTGACTCTCACTGGGGTCCAGTTCCACAGGCACTGACTCTCACTGGGGTACAGTTCCACAGGCACTGACTCTTACTGGGGTACAGTTCCACAGGCACTGACAGTTACTGGGGTACAGTTCCACAGGCACTAACTCTTACTGGGGTACAGTTCCACAGGCACTGACTTTCATTGGGGTACAGTTCCCCAGATACTGATTCTCACTGGGGTACAGTTCCACAGGCACTGACACTCACTGGGGTTCAGTTCCACAGGCACTGACTATCACTGGGGTACAGGTCCACAGGCACTGACTCTCACTGGGGTACAGTTCCACAGGCACTGACTCTCACTGGGGTACAGTTCCATGGACACTGACTTTCATTGGCGTACAGTTCCCCAGATACTGACTCTCACTGGGGTACAGTTCCACAGGCACTGACTCTCACTGGGGTACAGTTCCACAGGCACTCACTCTCCCTGGGGTACAGTTCCATGGACACTGACTCTCCCTGGGGTACAGTTCCATGGACACTGACTCTCCCTGGGGTACAGTTCCATGGACACTAATTCTCCCTGGGGTACAGTTCCACAAACACTGACTCTCACTGGGATACAGTTCCACAAACACTGACTCTTACTGGGGTACAGTTCCACAGGCACTGACTCTTACTGGGGTACAGTTCCACAGGCACTGACTCTTACTGGGGTACAGTTCCACAGGCACTGACACTTACTGGGGTACAGTTCCACAGGCACTGACTCTTACTAGGGTACAGTTCCACAGGCACTAACTCTTACTGGGGTACAGTTCCACAGGCACTGACTTTCATTGGGGTACAGTTCCCCAGATACTGACTCTCACTGGGGTACAGTTCCCCAGATACTGACTCTCACTGGGGTACAGTTCCACAGGCACTGACTCTCACTGGGGTACAGTTCCACAGGCACTGACTCTCACTGGGGTACAGTTCCACAGGCACTGACTCTCACTGGGGTACAGTTCCACAGGCACTGACTCTCACTGGGGTACAGTTCCACAGGCACTGACTCTCACTGGGGTACAGTTCCATGGGCACTGACTTTCATTGGGGTACAGTTCCCCAGATACTGACTCTCACTGGGTACAGTTCCACAGGCACTGACTCTCACTGGGGTACAGTTCCACAGGCACTGACTCTCACTGGGGTACAGTTCCACAGGCACTGACTCTCACTGGGGTACAGTTCCGCAGGCACTGCCTCTCACTGGGGTACAGTTCCCCAGATACTGACTCTCACTGGGGTACAGTTCCCCAGATACTGACTCTCCCTGGGGTACAGTTCCATGGACACTGACTCTCCCTGGGGTACAGTTCCATGGACACTGACTCTCCCTGGGGTACAGTTCTACAAACACTGACTCTCACTGGGATACAGTTCCACAAACACTGATTCTCACTGGGGTACAGTTCCATGGACACTGATTCTCACTGGGGTACAGTTCCACAAACACTGACTCTCACTGGGATACAGTTCCATGGACACTGACTCTCACTGGGGTACAGTTTCACTGGTACCGACTCTCACTGGGATACAGTTCCACAGCAACTGACTCTCACTGGGGTCCAGTTCCGCAGGAACTGACTCTCACTGGGGTCCAGTTCCACAGGCACTGACTCTTACTGGGGTACAGTTCCACAGGCACTGACTCTTACTGGGATACAGTTCCACAGGAACTGACTCTCACTGGGGTACAGTTCCACAGGCACTGACTTTCATTGGGGTACAGTTCCCCAGATACTGACTCTCACTGGGGTACAGTTCCACAGACACTGACTCTCGCTGGGGTACAGTTCCACAGACACTGATTCTCACTGGGGTACAGTTTCACAGACACTGACTCTCACTGTGGTACAGTTCCGCAAACACTGACTCTCACTAGGGTGCAGTTCCATGAACACTGACTCTCACTGGGGTACAGTTCCATGGACACTGACTCTCACTGGGGTACAGTTCCATGGACACTGACTCTCACTGGGGTACAGTTCCATGGACACTGATTCTCACTGGGGTACAGTTCCACAAACACTGACTCTCACTGGGATACAGTTCCACAAACACTGACTCTCACTGGGGTACAGTTCTACAAACACCAAGTCTCACTGGGATACAGGTTCCCAGACAGTAACTCTCACTGGGGTACAGTTCCACAGGCACTGACTCTCACTGGGATACAGCTCCACAAACACTGACTCTCACTGGGGTACAGCTCCACAGGCATTGACTCTTACTGAGGTATAGTTCCACAGGCACCAACTCTTACTGGGGGACAGATCCGCAGGCACTGACTTTCACTGGGGTACGGTTCCCCAGACACTGACCCTCACTGGGGTACGGTTCCCCAGACAATGACTCTCACTGGGGTACGGTTCCACAGGCACTGACTCTCTCACTGGGTACATTTCCTTGGACACTGACTCTCACTGGGGTACAGTTCCACAAACACTGACTCTTACTGGGGTACAGTTCCGTGGACGTTGACTCTCACTGGGGTACAGTTCCCCAGACACTGACTCTCACTGGGGTACAGTTCCCCAGACACTCACTCTCACTGGGATACAGTTCCATGGACACTGACTCTCACTGGGGTACAGTTCCATGGACACTGACTCTCACTGGGGTACAGTTCCATGGACACTGACTCTCACTGGGGTACAGTTCCATGGACACTGACTCTCACTGGGGTACAGTTCCATGGACACTGACTCTCACTGGGGTACAGTTCCATGGACACTGACTCTCACTGGGGTACAGTTCCA